>NC_140503.1:58041300-58598800 GCF_964339955.1 Pipistrellus hanaki | reverse complement strand
ACAAACCGGGCCTAGAAGCCTTTGATGAGAAGTAACATCAAGCTGTGTATGTCACCATCTGTGCCTCGTTAACCAACAGCCCAGGTAAGGGAGGCCAAACCCCGCGTCGCAGGAAGCCCCAGATCGTCTCTCCAGCCCCTTACACACCAGCTCCCACGGCACAGGCAAGGCTCCGCATTCCCGAACTTCACCATTTCCAGCGGAGGTGAGTCAGCTCAGCATAATCATAGCCAAAATAATATTAACTTGCTACAATTTTGAGTACTTTGAAGCAGACACCGGCTAGGCGCTTTGCATCCCATTTCTTTTTATTTTTATTTTTTTATTTTTTATTTTTATATATTTTTTAAAATATATTTTATTGATTTTGTACAGAGAGAAAGGGAGAGAGATAGAGAGCTAGAAACATCGATGAGAGAGAGTCATCGATCAGCTGCCTCTTGCACACCCCCTACTGGGGATATGCCCACAACCAATGTACATGCCCTTGACCGGTATCGAACCCGGGACCCTTCAGTCCCCAAGCCGATGCTCTATCCATTGAGCCAAACCGGTCTCGGCTGCATCCCATTTCTTTTAAAAAATATATTTTATTGACTTTTTACAGAGGAAGAGAGAGGGACAGAGAGTTAGAAACATTGATGAGAGAGAATAATCGATCAGCTGCCTCCTACGCACCCCCTCTGGGGATGTGCCGGCAACCAAGGTACATGCCCTTGACCACAATTGAATCCGGGACCCTTCAGTCCGCAGGCTGACGTTCTATCCACTGAGCCAAACCAGTTTCCGCTGCACCTCATTTCTCATTTAATCTTCAGTTTCACCGCATGGGAGGGCGTTTTACCGTTTCACAGAAGACAGGCTTAAAAGTAACTTGCCCGGCTGGGACAAGGTCAGGTCAGAGCCACAAGAGGGCGCTCGTTCCTTTTTTTCTACATTGTCCTATGAACCTCGCTTTTCCTGGGCGAAAACCCAGAGTACATGATGACAAATGTAAAAAACTCCACCTAAACGCCCATGTATGCATGTGTGTTTGTTTATTGGGAATGTGGGCTGAAGGCAGGGCAAGCTCATTTCTGGAACTGGAAATTACGCCTCATCTGGTCTGACAGGAGGCAGAAGTTTTGAATTTAGGAGTCTCGTACAATCTGGGATGTTGGTCATCAATGCCATATGGGCCGGAACTGTAAAGCTGCCAGAGGCCTTCTGATTTATGGCTGGCAAGCCACAGGGTACGTGTATGCACGCAAGCCTGCACACTGACCTGGAGCTCCCTCTCAGGTTAGTCCCGGTTCTCCCTTGCCTGGTGACACTTAGCGGCTGCTTTCCTCTGTCAAAGGCTCCCTCTCCCTCTGTCTCCCTTCCTCTCTCCCAACTTCCCCTTGTTCACAACGGTTGCTCTGGCTGAGGGTTCTCCATGTCCAAAATCTCCTTATTGTTTGCAGAGGACAGCGTAGGTATGGAACAGACCATTTCTGAGTGCCCCATTTCAATAGGCCATTTCCGGTTGTAAGTAGCCTCTGTAATTATCAATTGACTTAAAGTGATAGTTTTTAAACCTTCATTCAGGAAGTTTGTATTCACGGATCCTCCCCCATCAGACTTTGGGCTCTAGAGGGCCACGTTTCTACTGTCCACACGGAAGCCTCACTGTGTACCTGTGCTGGGTGCCTATCTGTGGTTCCCAAACCTGCTAAAAAAAAAAAAAAAAGACTTGTGTCTGAGGATTCTGTCTAGATCGGTTTGGGCCCAAGCCTGGCAATCTGAGTTACATGCACAAGTGGCCCATCCCTATGGCACGTACCTCTGATGCTCCTCCCCCCCCCCCCCGCCCCCCCGCCCGCCCCACCCCAGCTCATATCATGGCTTCATGGAGTGGGGATCCCTGTGACCCTGGGCACAGAGCATGGGTCTGCGGTCAGGGATGGAAAATGGACTCTGTCACACCGCTCACCCACTTAGTAGTGGCCTTGGGGACTTCGGACAGGGCTGTGAGCAGTGCCCTCGTTTGCTCATTCTGTGTGGAGGGAGAGGTGGTCTGAGGTAGTTTAGGGGTGAACAATTTGGTGAGGAGCCGGGGAGGAACATGGTTGGAGGATTCAAGACCAGGAGTCTGGGGAAGAGACACAGGCCTGAGCCAGGTGGGCAGGGTGACTCGCCTGGTAGCTGCCTGCCATCCTTGGCCCCCGTGGGCGCACGGCTGGAGGAGCCACAGTCGCAGGGGCAGAGGCTCTGCGTGGGCTCCCTCTGACCAAAGCTGGTCCAGTTACCGTCACTGCTGACTACCCAGAGGGTTGGTGGCAGGGACCAAAGCTGAGCCCTTGACATGGTGCCACTTCCCAAGGAGGCAGTCTGGACCTTGGCCGGGCAGGTTGGTCCCATTAGGCCCTTTTCACCTAAAAGGAGACATTTGGAATGGATCCCACAGGATATTCATGTGCCTTTCCTGTGCCTCTGCTACCGTGTTTCCCCGAAAATAAGACATCCTCCGAAAATAAGACCTACTTACAGGTTTCCTTCTGAGTGAAATATAAGGTATCCCCCCCCCCCCCCCCCGAAAATAAGGCTCCCCTCCCCCCCTAGGCTAAACATGAGAGATTTGGTCCACTGATTCTGAAAGAAATGGAGTCACAGAAATTCATCAGGAAATTCAGGAACTGGATTGTTATGATGATGTTCCAGAAGATGATGACATGATTGTCATTGAATAAATGAGTAAATTCTTGATACTGTGGGATTCACAGTTTGTCTGGTTGGTGTTGACAACTAGCGTACTACCATACCGTATACAGGTAATAAATTTATTTTCATTTAACAATAAATGTGTACCTTATTCTTCTTCATGGAAAAATAAGACATCCCCTGAAAATAAGACCTAGAGCATCTTTGGGAGCAAAAATTAATATAAGACACTGTCTTATTTTCGGGGAAACAGGGTAGAATCAGCCAAGGGCTCAGAGAGTGCCTGCTTACTGACATGAGGTCCCAGGAACAGCTTTTCAGACCAGAGGCCTCCTTCTTAGAGAAGGAGCTATGGCAGTGGGGGTATGAGCACTGAGACCTCTGGGCCTACCACATGTGACATCATGTGGGAGCCGAGAGAAAGTTGGAATGGCTGATGGGGCCTTTTACCCCTCAACTGGAATCAGCTCTGGATGCTGATGTTTCCACAGAGGAGGCCAGAGGCCAGATAAAGAGGAGCATGGGTCTGGGAGGGTGTGCTCAGAGGGGCACAGGTGTCTAGGAGCCGGGGCAATGGGAGAGCTCAAGGGCAGTGGAAGGGGTGACAAACAAGCAAAAAACCCAGAAACAGCTCTCTAGATGCCCTCTCCGGTGGGTCTGACCAGGGAAACCGAGAGAGGTTCTGGGATCTGTATTTTTAAAAAGCTTTGGAGGGAACATCCCGAACAGGCTCCTGCAAGGCCGCAGAGGCCGTGTCCTTCCTGAAGAGCCAGGTAGCAACCAAGCACCTGTCTGACGCGTGCAAACCGTTGAAGAAGCGGAGCCGGACACCTGCAGCCGCGTCCTCGGCGCTCGCCTTTAGCAAGAGCTCGTCTCCCTCTGCCTCCTTAACCGAGAACGAGGTCTCGGACGGCATGGGCGATGAGCCCTGGGAGTCCCTGGACGAAAGTGCAGACGAAACTCAGACCGAAGTGTCCGTGTCCTCAAAGAAGTCGGAGCGAGGCCTGACGGCCAAGAAGGAGCACGTGTGCCAGCTGTGCGAGAAGCTCGGCCGCCTCTTGCTCTGCGAGGGCGCCTGCTGGGGCGCCTTCCACCTCGCCCGCCTCGGGCTGCCCCGGCCGCCGGAAGGGGGCTTCGTCTGCGGCGTCTGCAGCGAGTGTGTCTCAGGGCAAGGAGAGCACGGCGGAGGCCAGGCGCTGCGCGGTGCCGCAGTGTGGGAAGTTCTACCACGAGGCCTGTGTGCGCAAGTTCCCCCTGACCGTGTTCGAGGGCGTCGGCTTCTGGTGCCCGCAGCACAGCTGGTGAGCTGCCGCCCCGCCCACCCTTCTAGCTCGCGCGCCATGAAAGGTAAGATGATGCGGTGCGTGCGCTGCCCTGTCGCCTATCACAGCGGGACGCCTGCCTGGTGGCCAGCTGCCTGGTGCTCACGCCCCACAGCATCGTCTGCTGTGCTGCAAGTCCTGCCCGGCGGCCTTCCACCCCGATTGCCTGAGCATAGACATGCCCGACAGCAGCTGGTTCTGCAACGACTGCCGGGCGGGGAAGCGGCTGCACCACCAGGACATCGTGTGGGTCAAACTCGGCAACTACAGATGGTGGCCCGCTGAAGACTGCCATCCCAAAAATGTCCCCCCAAGTATTCAGAAAATGAAGCACGAGATTGGAGAATTCCCTGTGTTTTTCTTTGGGTCTAAAGATTATTACTGGACGCATCAGGCTCGAGTGTTCCCGTACATGGAGGGGGACTGGGGCAGCCGCTGCCAGGGGGTCAGCGGGATCGGCAGAGTCTTCAAAAACGCACTGCAAGAAGCAAAAGCGCGTTTACGTGAAATCAAACTGCAGTGGGAAGCCAGGAGAGCGAGCGGAAGCCCCCGCCCTACAAGCACATCAAGGTGAACAAGCCCTACGGGAAAGTGCAGATCTACACGGCCGACATCTCGGAGATCCCCAAGTGCAACTGCAAGCCCACGGACGAGAGCCCCTGCGGCCCGGACTCGCAGTGCCTGAACCACATGCTCATGTTCGAGTGCCACCCGCAGGTGTGCCCCGCCGGCGAGGCCTGCCAGAACCAGAGCTTCAGCAAGCGCCAGTACCCCGAGACCAAGATCGTGCACACTGACGGCAAGGGCTGGGGCCTGGTGGCCACGCGGGACATCCGCAACATCTGTGAACGAGTACGTGGGCGAGCTGATCGACGAGGAGGAGTGCATGCGCCAGGATCAAGCACGCGCAGGAGAACGACATCACCCACTTCTACATGCTCACCATCGACAAGGACCACATCATCGACGCCGGCCCCAAAGGCAACTAACTACTCCAGGTTTATGGACCACAGCTGCCAGCCCAACTGCCAGACCCTCAAGTGGACGGTGAACGGGGACACGCGTGTGGGCCTGTTTGCCGTGTGTGACATCCCCGCAGGGACGGAGCTGATGTTTAACTACAACCTTGACTGTCTGGGCAACGAGAAGACCGTGTGCAGGTGCGGCGCCACCAACTGCAGCGGCTTCCTCGGGGACAGGCCGAAGACGTCCATGGCGCTGTCCGAGGACAAGGCCAAGAAGACGAGGAAGAAAGGCCGCAGGCGCCGCACCGAAGGCGAAGGGAGGAAGCCGTCGGAGGACGAGTGTTTCCGCTGCGGCGACGGCAGGCAGCTGGTGCTGTGCGACCGCAAGTCCTGCACCAAGGCCTACCACCTGCCCTGCCTGGGCCTGGGTAAGCGACCCTTTGGGAAGTGGGTGTGCCCGTGGCATCACTGTGACGTGTGCAGCAAGCCCTCGGCCTCCTTCTGCCACCTGTGCCCCAATTCCTTCTGCAAGGAGCACCACAAAACGGCCGCCCTGCGCTCCACCGCCGACAGGCGCGCCTACTGCTGCGAGCACGACTTGGAGACAGAGTCTGGGGCAGGTGCCGAGGCCCAGAGCCCCTTCCCCGAGCCCAGGAGGCCCCAGGGCAGGAGGCAGCGGCGGTGATGCTGGCGGAGGGTCACAGAGGGCACACAGCACAGCCTGCCCCGGGGTGGGGGTGGGCCCAGCTGGGGGGCTGGGGCGGGGCACAGCCGGACAGGAGCACAAGCCTCTTGGGAGGGAGCGCCTCCCCACTGAGCCATCGCAGCCCACTGTATCTGCACTGACCGCCTGAGCCGCGGGCTCGAGCCCGGACCAACGCCAGGACACACAGCATTACAGCTACTTGAATCGCTCAATGTCGCGTCCCCTCCCACTGGTTTTAGTTCACGTTGTGATCGACACGATTGGCATATGAGATGTTTTTATCCCCGAACCTTCGAGTAGTTTTTCTGGAGGGCTGGGGCCCAGGCCCCGGACACCTCACTGGCTCTGATGAACCAGCGTGTTTGTACCAATGTGAAATCTCCCTCCAAGTGCCCTTCCTCACGCAGCACACGGCTGGCTCCGGGTCCCTGCTGTCTGCGGGCTGGACCTAAGGGGCACCACCCTGTCGGCCTTCAGAGAGCAGGCCCCTCGGAGCCACTTCCTGGGAGCACTGGCGGGCGGGGCCCCGGGCCACAGCTCGCTGGCGTCTGCTGTCCTGGGCTCTTACCAACACCTGGGGGAAACTTTGTACATTTTTTTCATTTGACTTTTTTTTTTTTTTTTTTTTTTTTTTTTTTTTACCAGTTTCTGGCTTTTATTCTCAATATATTTTTGCTAAACTTGTTTCACAATTAAAAAAAAAAAAAGCTTTTGAGGGAATCCTAGGTGCTCTCCCAAAATTGGGGCCCACACGGGAGTGGAAAGAGGATGGAACGTGGCGCCGAAAGAGGCAGGTGTGAGTCCTGGCTCTCTGTTTGCCCATGGGGCCCTCCCTTCTCCACAGAGCTCCTGGCTCACTGTGTACACTCTTTTCTCGTTTATAAAAATGTGATCATGCTAACACATGGGGTCCTAGTGTGTGACCCATTATTAAATGGGTCATATACATGAGACAAATAAAACAATGCCTGATAAGCACAATAATTTGGCGCTGTTAAACCACCAGCTATTTAAAAAAAAAAAAGTAAATTATTGTTATTGTTAACAAAGGCGGGGGCACAGACAAGGGACTGATAAGGGCCAAAGACATATTTGAATTTTTTCTGTCTGTTGGCTCTTTAAGAACCAAGCAGAGGGGGCCAGGACTGACATTTCTTTCCCCAAATTTTTATTTGGAAATAATTTAAAACTTACAAAAAGTTGCAAATATAAAATAGTGCAAGTAGCACTTTATAACTTTAAAAAAATATTTTATTGTTTTTGTACAGAGAGGAAGAGAGAAAGATAGAGAGCTAGAAACATCGATGAGAAAGTCATTGATCAGCTGCCTCTTGCACTACCCCCACTGGGGATATGCCCGCAACCAAGGCACATGCCTTTGACCGGAATCGAACCCGGGACCCTTCAGTCCGCAGACCGATGTTCTATCCACTGAGCCAAACCGGTTTCGGCAGCATTTTATAACTTTTACTCAGATTTATCTATTGAAACATTTTAAAATCATTTTCTTTATCATTCATGTTCTTTATCTTTCTTCTCTCTCCTAAATATATATGGAATATTTGTGTGTACATATTTATGGACACATACATACTTTTATAAACATGTATTAATATAAATATATTTATACATACTATATATGAATGTATCTATTTTTTATCTTAGAGATTGAAGAGTAAGTTACATTTATCCTGGCCTTAAACTCTAAATACTACATTATACCAAATACTAAAGTATATGCTACAATAGGGATAATCTCCTGCATAACCACAGTAGTTTAGTTATCAACCTCACAAGTTTACACCAATACGATATTTTATCTAATCTACTGGCCATGGTCCAATTGTATCAGTTGAGCCAATGATGTCCTTTATAGCATTTTCCCCTCGAGTATCAGATCCAGTATAGGGTCAGGTTTTGCATTTGGTTGTCATGTTTCTTTAGATTTCTTTAACCTGGAACATTTCCACAGTCTGCCTTTGTCTTTTGTAACATGGACACTATTTTTTAACCTTTATTGAGATATAGTTGACATGTAACATTGTATAAGTTTAAGGTGAACATGTTGATTTGATACACTTGTATATTGTAATATGATTGCTACCATAGCATTAGCTAACACCTCCATCATGTCACATAATAAACAACTTTTTTTTTTTTTTTTTTTTTTTTGTGTGTGTGTGTAGTGAGAACATTTAGATCTACTCTCTTAGAGACTTAGTATACAAGTTAGTATCATTATCTACAACCAGAATGCTAGGCATTAGGCCCCTAGAACTTATTCATCTCCTAACAGGAAGGTTGCACTCTGTGGCCAACCTTTCCTCATTTCCCCAACCCCCAGGCCCTGGGAATCACCATTCTACTCTCTGTTTCTACAAATTCAGCTTCTTTAGAGTCTAACATGCGAGATCATCTAGTATCCAACTTCAATTTTCTTGAGTCTTTATTTGTGCCACATTTGGTCACTGTAGATACATTCTTGCAACTTCCACTCAGGAACTAAAGGCCACGAACAGGTGTGCTGTGTTAAGAAGGTTCCACAGAGAGAGAGCATGGGTGAAGGTGCAGAGGCAGAAACCAGGGAGACGTGGAGCCATACATCCAGGGTCACAGATCCTGTCCTCAGGAACACTGAGCTCCATGCTGAGGCCGAGAACACAATCAGCATTTTCCCTTGGATCTTGAGTGATGTCTCTTGGGTCTATCGAATATTGGGTTTGTGGTGTGTGTGTGTGTACACATGCATGCATATTTGTAAGTTATGAGTACAATCTTGCTTCTCCCCTGAAAAGGTAAAATGTCATTTTAATTATTTACTTAGCCCTACTCTGAGGTCTCTGAACTGCCATTTCTGCATAATAATAACTGTAATAATAATATAAAGCACAGCAACAATGATGATAATTGCCTGTCTCCCTGGAGTACTGTGAGGATAAAATGAGATAATGAACTCAAAAGTGCGTTGTAATCCAAAAAGGTCAGTACCGGCAGCGTACCGCTAAATACCTGCCACCCTCCTGCCCTCCTCGTGCGGGCCTCTCCCTGGTTCGTGGGAGTGGGAGTGGGGGTGGGAGTGAGCATGACGTGAGTCTTCATTTTGCACAGACACAGCCTTAACATTTCCTCCCTCTTTTTGGGGGAGACAACTAGCTTTTTAAGAAGTTTGACCAGATGTCAGGAGGTTTTACATGTACCGTCTAATGTTAATAAAAAATAAAACCCTTATTATTACATATTAGAGGTCCATCGCTCATGAAATTGTGCACCGTTAGGGTCCTTAGTCCTAGCCTGCCTCTGCTTCCCTGCAACGCTACGTGAAGCTCCCTGCCTCGGGATGCTCCACGAGGCTCCTCCCCTCCCGCCCCCCGCCCATACTCCACAAAATCCCCCGCCCCCATACTCCACAAAATCCCCCCCCCCACCATACTCCACAAAATCCCCCAAGCCCCATGACTGCTTCGCTAAGCTCGCTACTGCCCCGTGAAGCAGCCCACCACTCAACAGTCCTCAGCCCCCATGGTGAGCAGCTGGGGGGGGTTTGGGAGGGGAGCACTGAGAGGTGCTCCCTGCACTTCATGGTGACCAGTTGTCCGATCAGTCATGATGGCACCTGGCTCTTTATATATTAGGATAGTCATTATTGGTCTTTTTTTTTTCTTTTCTTTTCCTGAACTACTTAAGAGCAAGCTGGCGATGCCCATCCACCTCTAAAGTCTCCTACGTTCTTTCCCCAGAAAGGGCACTTTCCTAAATAACCAGGACACATTCTTCAAAACGAAGAAATACAGCACTGATACATTTCCATCCAGTCTACAGATCCCGTGTGACTGTCCCAACAACGCCATCATTTCCTTTCTGGTCGAAGATCCAGCCCAGGATCACATTGTATTTCATTGTCAGATCTCTCCAGCCTCCTTCAGTTGGAATAGTTATCACTTCCCAGTATCCCCCCTATCTTGTATGACCTTCAAAGACTTTATGACCTTCAACCTGGGTCTGATGTGTCTGGCCATGCATTCTTGGCAGGAATTCCACAGGAATTTGAGATGGAATTAGAAGTGAGATTTCCCCTCTCCTCTTGAAGTCTTCCTTGATTGCCTCAGGCCCATTGGTCCTTTCCTTCTCTGAGCAAACAAAACTCAGCAGAAAACATGGATCTGTACGCCAGAGCATGTTATGCTAAAGTGACACAATTATGCTAGGCAGTATAAAGGACACACGTTTTTGAGATTAAGAGCTAACCTCATCTTTACATTTATTTCCTCTCCTATCTTCTCTCTCCCCAAACCATATAGTAGATGCTTGACCAGTCTGAGATAAAACATAAATAAAAGTACTCAGCGAAGATGGACGCGAGAGGGGCAATGCGGTGGGTGCAGTTAGTGAGATGATTGCAGCAACCCTTCCCACAGCTCTCTCTCAACCGTGGTCACACACAATCCCAGCTTCTGGAAGTCTGAGGACTCTAAACAGCCCTTCCTACTAGGGCAGTGGTCAGCAAGCCCTTAGTCAACGAAGCCAAATATCAACAGTAAGTACAACCATTGAAATTTCTTTTGAGAGCCAAAGTTTTTAAACTTAAACTATATAGGTAGGTACATTGTTATTAACTTAATTAGGGTACTCCTAAACTGGCCTTGGCTAAAATCTCAAGGGGCCAAAGAGTCACCTGTGGCTTGTGAGCCACCGTTTGCAGACCACTGTTCTAAGGTTTTATTTTATAAATTTCAGAGATGGCAGGTGATTGACTGTTTCACATTAAATTTCAAAGTCAACTGCTCTTGACAGATATTTCTGATTGATTTTTACCTTCTGGAGAATTCTTGCAACAGATCTTAGAAAAAAAAAATCACTGTGTCAGAATTTAATGTGCTTAGCCCAGCGATTTCCAACCTTTTCCACTTCATGGCATACATAAACTAATTACTAAAATTCTGTGGCACATAAAAAAATATACCATGTTTTTTGTTGATCCAACAAAAAATAGGTATAATTTTGATTTATTCACACCAGACAGCTACCGTTGTGTGGGTTGTTGTCACTTTTTAAAAAAAATATATTTTATTGATTTTTTTTTTTTTTTTTTTTTTTTTTACAGAGAGGAAGAGAGAGGGATAGAGAGTTAGAAACATTGATGAGAGAGAATCATTGATCAGCTGCCTCTTGCAACCAAGGTACATGCCCTTGACTGGAATCGAACCTGAGATCTTTCAGTCCGCAGACCAATGCTCTATCCAGAGTCAAACCGGTTTCGGCTGTTGTTGTTTTTTTTATTTGACAATTGAAGGCAAAAGAGGTCAGTGCCTCTGAAAAAATCTCTTCCTTAGCTTAAAGGAGGCAAGGAAGCAACAGATAAGCCTATAAATAACCCCAACCTCCTTACTTTTCTCTTTCTTCCAGGCCCAGGTAAACGTGATACCTGCTACGTTGAAAGTTTAGGTTAGCTACTTTGTGCGGGTACAGGTACCAGGAGTGACCTCCCTGGTGGTTTCTGCTGGTCCCAGGCTGCCTCTGAAGAGGGTTGTGGTGAATTGCACCAATCGTGCTGTAGGTGGCGCTGTGTACTCAGTGCTGGGTGGTCAGCGTGTCTCCCAAGATTTGTGTTTGAGGACATGGCCTCTGGCACCTTTTTAGTTAAACTTGATCTATCTGCTCAGCTTCTTTTGAGCAAGCCTCAGAAACAGATTAGCCGGTTTCTGACCCTAAACGGAAGGTCAGCCATTCTGTGCGCAAACGGAGCGTTCACCACGGGCTCTGTGTTGTCGCAGGGCTGGGCTTTGGAGTTATGCTTAGGGGCTGTGAAAACCATCCTCAGGTGTTTTGTCGGACCCTTTGTCTGGGGAGTGTTTTCTGGGTTTTGTACTCAGAAGCAAAGGCTACATTAGAGTCACATTCTAAGAATGGGAAGGTGAGGGAGTTGGGTTGATAATAACTCATCAGCTTCTTCTTCTTCTTAAAATATATTTTATTGATTTTTTTTACAGAGAGGAAGGGAGAGATATAGAGTTAGAAACATCGATGAGAGAGAAGCATTGATCAGCCCCAACATACATGCCCTTGGCCGGAATTGAACCTGGGACCTTCCAGACCTCAGGCTGACGCTCTATCCACTGAGCCAGACTGGTTTCAGCATCATCAGCTTCTTTATAAGCAGCACCTGCTTGGTGTTTTAGCTGGCGGAGCTCATTGTCCAAACCCAGGACTGCACTTTAAAGTGGGCATCTATTTAAATGAGGCTTTTATTGCCCCCATCCTGCTCCCTAGTCTCTGGAGCTCCTTTTGTTAAAAACCTTCATGTCCAGGAAAACCAGGACATTCTGGGGGCTCTGAGATTATGTACCTAAGAGCAGGGAGCTGAGTGTGTCAGCAAACGCCTCAATTCAACTTGGAGGTTTCAGGTTCTGTAAAAACGAATCCGTGTCTTATTTTTACAGTTTGAACGTGCCGAACTGAGAGAATTGAAAAGCATCTCAGAACCGTGTGCAGGATGACCTTTTCGTATATTACAATTCTAATTCCCTAAACGCGTGTACTGAAGGCGTGTCTGACTTCAGGTGTCTCTTATGTGTTCCTGCATTGAAGGGAAGGAGATGACACTTCCCATCACGTTTCTACAATATAATGAAGTTATTCAAGTCGAATTGGACTATTTTTATTTTTCCTGTTTATTGTCTTCAGATGATTTCTCCTTTTACTTGCGACCAGTAGGTGGCTCTATGGTGTTACTTGATTTGACATGCATTAGTTTGGTGCTGCTTAATGTATAAGGTTAATTCACTTCTGCCCTGGCTGGTGGGGAATTTGAGCTGTTTTATTCAGTCCCACAGGGTGAGGGGAATGGAGGATGAAGGCTCTCCCCGCTCCCCCCAGTACACCCGCAACCCCCATCACTATCCTCATCCTCTGCATCTGGATCTTTGAGGACCTCAGGTTGTGTGTGAGTGTGTGCCGAGGGAGGTTGTCCACAGGAGCAATCGGACGATGAAGCAGATATTGACTAAGTCTGGGCACTAGGGCAGCAGTCCTTCTGGGTGATCGGTGGGCAGTGTGCTGGCTAAAACACCCTCTGTAGACGGCAGAGGAAAGCATGGCTCCTCAGCTCTGGGGGGTAGAGTGCCTACTTGAATGGAATGGAGTCTGGGCCATCGATGAGCATAAACTCAGCTTCCAATTGTCTTCCCAGTGTGGAGGGTTGCTGCTTGAATGCAGGCAGAGTATGGGGCACATCTTTGGCTGTGGTGTGTGCTCTGCCCACATGGTCTCTCCAATCCCCCATCACTTCCTTTTTACCACCCTTCCCTCCTCCTTCCCCCATCATTTACTCTAGGGGTGGGGAAGACTATGTCCAGTTTCATATCTTCCAAATCATCTTGGTTTACCCTTGTCAGGTTGAGATTTTCTGTGCTCATATCTTCAAGATGATTAAACTTTCCAGCCCCTCTTGTAGTTAGGTAGGGTCATGTGAGTCGATGTTAAAAGCGTGGAGCCTAATCTAATATGATTGATGTCCTTATAAGAAGAGGAAGAGACGAGGGATGTGTACACAGAGGAAAGGTCACGTGAGGACACTGAAGGCCACTCCCTATAAGCCAAGGAGAGAGGCCTCAGGAGAAATTAAACCTGCTGACACCTGGATCTTGGACTTCTGGCTTTCCAAACCAAGAGAAATAAATTTCTGGTGTTTGAGCCACCCACTCTGTGGCATTTTGTTATGGCAGCTTGAGAAGACTAATGCACAGGCTGAGGAATTTACAATGAGTGTGAGCTCTCCGTTCTCTCTCTTCCTCTACTACAAGGCCATGCGTTCTAGAGGATGTTGCTAAAATATGGAGAAGGAAGGCCCAACCCAAATAAGGGATCTTGTGCAAAGCCACTAGTATTTCTGGTTCAATGTTTGCTGTAGGATAACCTGACATTGATTAGGCAGGCTAATTCAATCTGGGCCTTGCCTTGTGAAAACAAAACCCAAGCATCGGATCCTCTGGCTCTGTAGTTCCAGGGGATGAATCCTCCTTAAGGCCCTGGACACCTCAAGTCTGGATGCACAAATGGGGTTGGCTTATAGGGTGACTGGGAAGATGGAGGTGAAAAGAATGGGTTAATACATCAAAATATTATACTTCTGCAATTATGTAGGGCCCCAAGGGACCTACGAGGTTTCCTCTAAGTGTTCAAGCTGTGCCCTCCAGCTCTCAGAGACCTGATAAGATGCCTGAGGTTGCAGTCAAAGGCCTGGTAGGACTCTGGATTTTCTCTCTTTAATTAGAGAAACTCTA
The DNA here is from genome assembly GCF_964339955.1 of Pipistrellus hanaki. Taxonomy (NCBI): domain Eukaryota; kingdom Metazoa; phylum Chordata; class Mammalia; order Chiroptera; family Vespertilionidae; genus Pipistrellus; species Pipistrellus hanaki. Next base: position 58,584,846 of record NC_140503.1, on the reverse strand, counting down.
CTTTTAATCTGTTTAGGGTTCTGTGTGAGATTTAATTTAAGCAAAGAGTTCTGTTGCTGAAGAAAATTGTTTAAATCATTCTGACATTTCCACAGTCAAATACAGATTTGTTGAGTATAGTTTGATTCGGCCAGAGCTCTACATTGATAGCATTATAATCATAGGCCTCAGTTCAGCTCAGTTCCTTGATCTTCTAGGTGACTTTCAAAAAAAACCAAAACAAAACATCTGACTCATGGAAATAGATATGTACAAAGTACAGGATTTTGTGGGGTTTTATGCATTAGCTTAGGTTTAAAAAGGTACTTATGGATAACACCAATGGCATACAGTGACATAGCAGTGATACCTAAGCTATAGCCTGAAAAGGGATGTGTGTGTTTCACTTGCTGTTGCTCCCCATGCTGTGCTCACAGCAGACATTGCTAATTGAAACCAGAACTCATTTCTACAGAGCCCAGATTTAGCCCTATAATTCTTTCAATATAGTATTCTAGCTAACGACTTCCAACTAATTGGGATTAGCACACAAAATGAGACCTCTTTTATCATCTTTATGCATAATCAATAACAACGGGGGTTCATTTATCTGTATTTTTAAAAAATATATTTTATTGATTTTTTACAGAGAGGAAGGGAGAGGGAGAGAGAGTTAGAAACGTCGATGTGCCCGCAACCAATGTACATGCCCTTGACTGGAATCGAACCTGGGACCTTTCAGTCCGTAGACCGACACTCTACCACTGAGCCAAACTGGTTTTGGCCATTTATCTGTATTTTTGAGTGTTGGGTTTCAGAGCTGTAGTAAAGGTAGGTGGGTAACTCAGTGGTCAGTACGTCTGGAAGCCCACAATGGCCATGCTGTCGACAGGTGTGAAGTGATATCTCATTGTGGTTTAAATTTGCATTTCTCTGATTCAGAGAAAGACAAATCAGAGAAAGATAAGTACCACGTGATTTCACTTATATGTGGAATCTAATGAGTAAAATTAACTAATAAAATAGAAACAGACTCATAGAGACAGAGAACAGACTGGCAGCTATCAGAGGGGAGGGGGCTGGGTGAAAAGGGTGAAGGGATTAAACAACCCCTCTCCCTAAGGGAAAGGGAGGTGAGAGGACATAGGTGAGCGTATAGAGGGGATAAATGGTGATGGAAGGAGACTTGATTTGGGGTGGTGAGTGCACAAGACAAAAAAATATTCAGATAATGTATATAGAATTGTACACCTGAAACCCTTGTAATTATTAACCAATGTCACCCCAATATAAATTCAATAAATAGAAAATAAAGAAGTTTTTATTATAAGAAAAACAATTTCTAACTATGTAAGATGATAGATGTCAACTAAATTTATGGTGCTAATTATTTTGTAATATATACATTTATCAAATCATCATGTTGTTTGCCAAAAACTAATACAATGTTAATTATATCTCAATAAAAAGAGAATTAAAAATATAGTAGCTCTAGTCTGAAACAGGAATTGAGGTCATCTTCTGTGAGATGGCGGGCCAAGGATGGTTAGGAGTAAAAATGATTGGTCCAGCTGAGTGTGTGTGTGTCTGGGGAACAGGCCTGCAGCTCAGCATTTCACTCCACATGGGGACCCAGCTATGGTTGAACAGCCTGGATTTTGCAATGTTATCTGTTCATATCCCACTTCCATGCTGATTCTCTTACATGTGGAATCACCCAGGTGGGCAGTAGGCTGGTGGGTAGAAAGTCAAGAGCAGCCAAATTCTGGGGTATTAGTAGAAGCAGAGTTAAGTGTATGGGCTTGGAGACTCGCCAGGCTAAAGGGGACTAGTTGAGTAGAGAATGGGACTGAATGTGGGCATGAGGGCAAAGAGCAGGCTCAGTGAGAGAGGGGACTGGAGTCCTGGGGGAGAGGGAGCAGTGAGATGGGACTTTCAGAACAACGGTACTTACTGTGATGTTTTGGAGGTAAGACAGGTTCATGCCCATGCACTGCATGAGGGTGCTTGAAGGAGAGGGGTGAGGCCATGGAATGTTTAAGGACCATGAATGATGTTTACACCTCTGAGGATATTAGTTACAAGGGTGGTAACAAGGACGGAAAGTCCCGGAAGAAGGCAGGGAATAGTCCTGAATGTCCATTCACAGCAGTGATGGGAAAGGAGAGAAGGCGGAAGAATTGATTTAGGAAGATGTGAGTGGAGCTGGTGAAGTAACTAAGGAATATGTGGACCCTTCTTTCTGGATCCTAGACTTGGAGTGAGTAGGAGGAGCAGTGATTTCCCTTGGAGGCCCTGGAGAAGGAGAGTGTTTCAATTGAGACGAAGTGGAAGGGGGAAGGATGAGAAGCAGCAGAGGGACCCAAAGACTCTCTTTGGGTTGAGCATAGTGGAAGAGATGAGAAGGCTTGATTCAGCCCGGGGTTGGGGTACAAGTAGAGTTGGACGGTCTGAAAGGAGAATGTGCACAGTTATTTGAAGCTAGGAGAGTAAAATGATTGGCCCTGACAGTGCTGGGCGAGGGAGAGAAACGTGGGCAGTATTGAGAGGGGTTGTTTCTTTGCCCTTGGATGACTGAATGTAGTTGATCCCATTCCAAGGTTTTGATATGGATATGACAGATTCTACCTACTCTGGTAACACAAGGGCAACTTTTATTTTTATTTTTGTGTGGGGAGGTGTGCTACCCATAGAGGCAGGGATATGGGCCATTTACTATCAGTCCAAAGTTTTGATAGATCAGAAATAAAATTACAATCAAAGATGAATAGTCACATTTTAGGACGTCAGAGTAATTGGGAAGAATATTGGTTTGAGACTCGGGCACCAAAGAGGTTATTACAGATAGTTGGATTGCTAATACTGCTGTGAAATTACCTTTGATTCCTGGCATATTAAAGAATAGATGTAAAATATTCCTGTGAGCTTGGAAAAATTTTCTGGGGCAATAGCTGCTGGCAAGTTGTCTGTAAGTAATTACAACACAAATTCTCACACATCTGCTTAGTGGATGGCCTATCAGTGATGCTTAACGATGATGATTTGTTTTCTGGTTGGATGTGTTAAATTGTCAGCTATCAAAAATTTTATGCGTGAGACTGCTGGGAATGATGAGATTGCAAGAGCTTTTTCAACGTACACCCTCCACAGGGATGTTTCAGCGTCCTGTGCATCATCTAGCATCTGTTTTTGTGAAGGAGAAAGAATCTGGACCATCAATTTGAATACCAATTAAGTGGCTTAAAATGTTCCTGGTAAATTCATTGATCCTACATAATCTGGCCCCAACCAAAAAGCCACTGGCTAACAATGCCTGGCACAGAGTTAGTTCTCCATAACTATTAGCTGGAAATATTGGTGCGGCCCACTAATACCAATTTTCATTGAAAACTTTGTGTCAGGCCCTGTTAATGCACATACTTATTATCAGAATGTTCTTTGTCATAAAATAAAAATAATGTGGAATACCTGGTATTACATAAAAAGGTATTACATATAAAGGTTATGATAAAAAGTTAATTATTATTTTTTAAAAAATATATTTTATTGATTTTTTACAGAGAGGAAGGGAGAGAGATAGAGAGCCAGAAACGTCGATGAGAGAGAAACATCGACCAGCTGCCTCCTGCACAACCCCTACCGGGGATGTGCCCGCAACCAATGTACATGCCTTTGACCGGAATCGAACCTGGGACCCCTCAGTCCGCAGACTGATGCTTTACCACTGAGCCAAACTGGTTTTGGCAAAAAAGTTAATTATTAAGTGCTTTGTGAAATAATATTAATTTGCCTGAAAAAATAAATACATCTAGGAGTTTGGGGAACCCCCAGAAAAGGAGAGGACTTACAGAATTTAGAGAAATCCAAAGGTTATGAAGGTGACTTATATTATGGGAGGGAAATTTCAGGTTCTAAGAAAACCCTGTACTTAGGAGGGCCTCAGTTTCCTGTGCCCCTGGAAGTTCCTGGGGATCAATCTCAAAAGTTTCCTGATTAACCCTTTGGTCCTTGAAAGAAGAACAGATAGATGATCATCTGAGAAGAGAAATTATTCAAAGTCTGTCCCTTATAACCCCAAACTTGAATACCATCACCTTAAACACACCACATGAATTTTTCTTTCTGAGCCAGTCAAGAGAATGAATACCTATAATAGAAACATAATTATAAAGTATAATGAGAGCTCCAGTATTTTAATCATGTATTATGACAAGTGTCTTAGATAGTATATCTTATTTAATACCCCCAACAAATAGCCAAAAGAGTTGTTCCCCCTAGCCTCCACATTTTACCACAAACACACTGAAGCTCAGAAAGTTAAGGAACTTATTCAAAGTCACACGTAAGCTAAATGGTATGGTGTTGATTGTATATTATCTATTATTTAAAAAATAGGACCAGCTTCTTTAGAAAACAACTTTTACTTCATTATATTTACTTTATTAATAATGAGATTACTCTATACCACATTTGGAATTATGTTGTCCCTCACTGACATTTTATAAGAAGCCTGGTGCTTCACACCACGATGTGGTACCACAAAAGATTGAATCAGTGCTTCAGTTTCATTATTAACAAAATTAAAATTATGAGAAACCAAGATGGCAGCATAGTTTCTGCTGCCTCACACAACAATTTCAATACTACAACTAAAAGACAAAACAGACATTATCCAGAACCACAGGAAAGCTGGCTGAGTGGAAATTCTAAACTAGAAGAAAAGAGAAAAGCACACTGAGACTCAGAGGAGCTGCAGAAGGCAGAGTTATGGAGATGCACGTGTGAAGAGGGCTGGCAACTGAGTATGCAGCTGGCTTTCTCAATTGGGAGGAAGACAAAAGCTCCCAATAGCTCTGAACTCCAGTTCTAGGCGAGACTCTGGGGACCCAGACTCATTCAGGGAGAAACTGGACTGTCTGGCAGCAGGCAAAACTCGAGGGTGGCTTTCTCTTAGAGGTGTTGCAGCGATTACTGCTGGACACTGAGACCCAGGGTCTTCTTAGGGCAGAGCTTACAGAAGCCATTGCTGTCTGCTCTACCCTGAGACTCCACTCCATCTCAGCTGAGCACAGAGGCTTTTGAAAGTCTTGTCTTATAAGGGTGTCTCCAGAACAGAAGTTTTCCCAGCATAGACACAGCTGATCCTTACAGCCAAATGGCCTGGATATCAAATCCTCCTAGTGATACCAACAACAATCAAGCCTTAACTACAACAAGACTGTACACACAGCCCACAAAAGGGTGCACCAAGAGTGTCCACCTCAGGTAACTGGGGAGGCTGAGCCACTGGGCCCTAGAGGACACCTAGCACACAAAGCCACTCTATTAATTCAGGGAAGCAGCCAAAATGCAGAGACAAAGAAACAGGTCACAGATGAAAGAACTGGAGGAAAGCAAACTACTAAATATAGAGTTCAAAACCACAGTTATAAGGTTTTTCAAGAATTTCCTAGAAAAGGCTGATAAATTTAGTGAGACCCTCGAGGATATAAAAAAGGACCAAGTAGAAATTAAGCATACACTGACTGAAATAAAAAATAATATACAGAGATCCAACAGCAGACTAGAGGATCACAAGAATCAAGTCAAAGATTTGAAATACAAAGAAGCAAAAAACACCCAACTGGCAAAGCAAAATGAAAAGAGAATCCAAAAATTTGGAGATCGTGTAAGGAGCCAAGGGAACAACTGCAAGTGTACCAACATCTGAATTATGGGGGTGCCAGAAGAAGAAGAGAGCAAGATACTGAAAACGTATTTGAAGAAATAATGACTGAAAACTTCCCCCACCTGGTGAAAGAAATAGACCTACAAGTCCAGGAAGCACAGAGAATTCCAAACAAGAGGAACCCAAAAGGACCACACCAAGACACATCATAATTAAAATGCCAAGGGCAAAAGACAAAGAGATTTAAATCCCCTCAGTAGCCAAAGTCTTTAAATATATATATTTTAGAGAGGAAGGGAGAGGGGAGAAAGAGATAGAATCATCAGTGATGGGAGAGAATCATTGATTGGCTATCTCCTGCATGCCCCCTACTGGGGATTGAGCTCACAACCTAAGGCATGTGCCCTTGACTGGAATTGAAACTGGGACCTTTCCATCTGCAGGCCGATGCTCTATCCACTGAGCCAAATCAGCTAGGACCAAAGGCTTTTTTTGAGTGTGACCTAGTGACTTGCTTCTAACAGACTATGTGCGGGTGATGGGGTGTCAATTCTGTGATCAGGATATAAGAAGATGGTTTCCAAAGGCCTGATATGGGGCAGGCCCAGAGCGGGGCAAGAAGGGAGAAAATAGAAGACATCTCCAATACTGTCCATAATAAATAAAATAAAATAAAATTTTAAATAAAAGAAGACTGGCTTCCCCTTGCACCCATCTTGCTCTCTTGCTCGCTCATTGCGAGGGAAACAAGCAGCATGCTGAGCTGCCCAGTGGAGAGGCCCACACAGCACAGAGTGGAGGGAGGCCTCCAGTCAGCAGCTGGTGGGGGACGAGGCCCTCAGTCCAATAACCCTTCAGGAGCTGCATCCTGCCACCACCCCTGTGAGTGAGCCTGGAGGTGGTCCTCTTCCCGCTGAGCCTTGAGAGCCCCTGAGCCAGGGACACAGCGAAGCCCTCCAGAATCCCAGACCTGCAGAAACTGTGAGGTAATAACTGTGTGTTTCTTAAACAGTTGGTGAGATGTTATGCAGCAGTAGGTAACGAATGCAGACACACCTACCTTCATTGAAGAGTGGTTGTTGGAAGGCGGTAAGAAGGTGCTCCATCTTGCCTCCCCCCATTAGTGTTTTTAGAACTAGAAGCTACTGCCTAGGAAAGGATATGCTTTGCCCAGGGTGTGAATTAATCTTTGGACGGGTTTATTGTTTGATGTTTAGCGGAGGTTCTGATAGTCAACAACCTTCACAGCATCAGCCATGGTCTTGTGTTGTTGAGTTCTGAGGTGATAAAATGTTTATCTGAAGCACACTGAGAATAAGGATTTTTACCCAACACTTTCAACATTAACAGGTTACCTTCACCATCAAGCCTGGCTTACTTATTTTTTAACTTACAGTTAAGGGTTGGGTCGCATGTCAGTTCTGTGTGAGATCTCATGAATTTCCACAGGGTTCTGGGCTTTTTAGGGCACTCCCCAACCCCTGATATTTGAGACACTGGGAAGCAATTTATCGCAGACTCTTGTCTTTGTTCAGTCACGTGACATGCAGGGTCAGACAGGGACAATGTACTGGGACCCTCAGCCTCGGTGGCCAGGGTTGTCCATTGCAGTGACCACAGCCAAGCATTGTTTCTGATGATAGCTCTAAGAGATATAAAAGCTGCACCAGAACTTATTAATTGCTTGAAAGAGTTAGGAATTATGTAAGAAAAGAAACCTCAAAGAGTTTGCCTTCTTGAAGTCTCTCTGCTAAACAAACATGAGGCATAATGGGAGAAGATAGTAGAAATAGCAAAGACTGGGGAAGTAGGTGGAGCTGAGTTCAAATTTAGACATCATCTTTTACTAGCATGTGACCTGGGGCACATCACTTTCTCTCCTAGGCCTCAGTTTCATCATCTCTAAAATGGGGATAGTAATACCTAACTTGAAGGATTGTTACAATTTGTTTAATAAGGCAAAACATATAAAATGACTAGGCTGTACATGCTACTAAAAAAAGAGCAACTTTGAATGTTACCTATTGAGGTCCTGCTATGTCTTCTAATGGTACCCAACAAAGACACAGAACCCTGCTCTCCAGATGCTGATAGGCCGAAAGAGGAATAAATACTCCCACCATGAGGCATGTGGGCTTGTTCTGGAGAAGTATGTGTTGTTGTGTAGTTTTCCTTTCATTTATAGGAATAGTTTGGAGTGTGGATGTGGGAGGGACCCTATGGGAGGGGTCCTGGACATTCTGATTCCAAATCTGGTGTGGGGTGTGGTTCCAGCTCCTCAGGTCATTCACATGCACAGCGAGGGTGACAATCATTGCACAAAGGGCAGAAACTCAGAATCAATTACCCTTTGGGTGTTCCAAGGTATTCCCGGTTAAGCATAAAAGAGTTGAATTATTCCGCTTCAAGAAAAATAAATGGCAATCTTTTTCAATTTACAGTGGTTTTCTGTGATGCAATGTAATGCCCCTCTGATTATCTATAATCTTTTAGGAGAAATCTATACACAGCTGGCTCTCGTTGGAGAGGAAAGTAAAGAGAAGGGATTTGTTCAGCATTTGGAGCACATTGAAGGTGTTTAGGCAGGTGAATGATGTGATCACATTGATATTTTACTGGTACTCCGGAGATGGTATAAAGGATAAATTGGAGTAAAGACTGAAAACAGGGGACCAGTTAGGATGCTATTATAAGGCTCTAGGTGTAGAACAACAGATAAATTGAAATTTAAGAAGATGGATCTTAAGATTCAACTGCCAAACATATTCAGTTTGTCTAAGTGTGATTGGGCTTATGTGTGTCTGTGTATCTCTTAGTGCATGTTTGTGTTTCTGCATGTGTGTTTGTGTCTCTATGTGTGAGTGTGTGTGTGTGTGTGTGTGTGTGTGTGTGTGTGTATGTGTGTGTGTACCTGGAGGGCCATTGCTTCTCAGGGAAGTGCTTCCTCAGCAGCGATGCAGAGCATTCCCCGGGTACTGGTGTCTGTGAATAGGGTTGCACTCAGGTTGGAAAGTTCTTCCCCAAAGGGCCCTCCTTCTTGAGAGTGTTGGCAGTGCACCTTGATTTCTTTTTCTACTCAGCACTGAACAGTAGTCTTCCCGGCCTCTTAAAATCTTTTCATTTTGAAATTAGAGGCCCAGTGCATGAAATTCATGCATTGGGAGGGGGGGTTTCCTCAGCCTAGCCTGCACCTTTTCCAATCCAGGACCCCTTGGACATCCCTCTCACAATCCTGGACCGCTGGTTCCTAATCGCTCCCTTGCCTGCCTGCCTAGTTGCCCCTAACTGCTCTCCACTGCTGGCCTGTTCACCCCTCACTGCCTCTGTGTGCTGGCCTGATCACTCCTAACTGCCCCCCTGCCAACCTGGTCACCCCTTACTGCCCCCCCCCCCCTCCCCACTGGCTGGTCACCCCTAATTGCCCCCCTGCTGGCCTGGTTGCCCCCAATTTCCCCCCTGCTGGCCTGATCATCCCACACAGCCTGCTGTTTAGTCATTTGCTCGTCCCTCACTAACCCCCCTGCCAGCGTGGTAGTAGGCAGTCATCTTGTGAGGCTGTGATGGTCAGTTGCATATTACCTCTTTATTATCTATACTAATAAAAGGGTAATATGCTAATTAGGCCCAGTCAACCAGATATCTTCCAGATGTCCGACTTCCTTCCGGACAAAGCCACAATGGCAGGGGCTGAGGCAGAGGTGGTTAGGGGAGATCAGGCTGGCAGTGGCCGGCGGGGAACAAACAGGGGTGAGATCAGGCCATCAAGGGGGAGCAAGCAGTTAGTGGGTGATCAGGTCAGCAGGGAAGGGCAGTTGGGGGCAATCAGGCTGTCAAAGGAATGGTTAGGGGGCAATCAGGCCAGCAGGGGAGCAATTAGGGGTGATCAGGCAGGCAGACAGAGGTAGTTAGGGTGGATCAGGCAGGCAGGCAGGTGAATGGTAAGGAGCCAGCTGTCCTGGATTGTAAGAGGGATCCCAGATTGGAGATGGTGCAGACCAGGCTGAGGGGCATCCCCCACACTCCTTGTGCATGAATTTCATGTACCAGGCCTCTAGTATAATATAATTTGAAACCTAGAGAAAGATTGCAACACAGAGAACAAAAAGTTGCACAAAGAACTCCTGCATTTACTTTATTCAGTTGTTAGTATTTTGTCACATTCGCTTTCTCTCTCTACCATCTAACTACACATATAAAATAATTAGTCATTGGACAGTAAGATGCAGACATGATGTCCCTTTTACCTCTAACTATTTCAGCACAAATTTCCTAAGAACAAGGATGTTCTTTTATATAACCGCAGTACAGTAATAAAATTCATAAAATGTAACACTGCAATAATGTTATAATCTAATACACACCCCATATTCAAATTTCAGCAATTGTCCCAGGCATGTCTTTTATGGCTATTATTTTCTCTGGTCCAGGATTCAACACAGGATCACACGTTGAATTTAGTTGTTATGTCTCTTTAGTTCTTTAATGTGGGACAGCCCCTCAGCCTTTCATTGTCTTTTATGACATTGACATTTTTTAACATCACAGGCCAATTATTTTGTAGGATGGCCCTCAATTTGGATTTGTCTTACGTGTCTTCATAATTAGATTCAGTTCTGTGTTTTGGCAGGAACATAACAGAAGTGCAGCACAGCAGGAGGCACTCGATGTCAGATTGTTGGTGATATTAATATTGTTGACTTGGTTAAGGTGCCGTCTCTCAGGTTTTTAAACGGTTACTATTTTTCCCTTTTGTAAATGAATGAGCAATTTTAGGGAGATAGTTCCCGTCATTTCCTGAGCATTTCCTAAGTTCTAGGCTGTAGTAGGTACTTTACATACTCTATCTCTTACTGTCTCCACAGGTTTTGCCTTTTTCAAAATATATAGTTGGAATCATAACAGTATGTAGACTTTTCAGATTGGCTTCTCTTTTAGTAATAGTTCTTTAATGTGGGACAGCCCCTCAGCCTTTCATTGTCTTCCTAACACTAGGAAGTGTTCCTAACAAACTAGGAAGAAGTTTACTTTTGTTCTCTCCACTTCCCTTTCCTTTCTCATCTTATAGACGAGAAAATGGAGGCCAGTCTAAGGTCATACAACAGGACTGTGACACCAGGTCCATCCTGTTCACTCTACAGTGTTTCCCAGGAACAGTCGAACATCTAGAACTCCCGGTGCCCAGACAGGGCACATTGCCCATCCCAGGTAAATCCGTGTCAATAGCAGGAAGAACTCAAGGACGATGCCATGAGGGACTGACTTCATGTTTCCTAACGCAAGAGGGGGACAGGGTAAAGGTGCATGAAATGCTTCCTCTGCTACTCAGGTAAGAATGGTCAGGGGTGGTTAACAGGCACAGGTCTGTCTGTAAGTACTGGTCATGTATAAGGCTCCGTGGCTTACAAACTGAAGCTGACTCTGTGCTCTGTCACCGGGGTGGGCACATGCCCTGCTCCTTCTCCACGATTAGGGGGCTCACCTGACAGTGCTGAGGGTGGGACTTGCTGGTTAGGCCACTCTTTTTCTTTTTTAAGAATGGATCCAGGACAGCAGATTTTAGGGCAAAGAAAGTTATCAGGGATAAAGAAGGGCATGATCCATCAATGTAAGAATTGCTAAACTGGACTTCATTCAAATTAAAAATGTCTGCTCTGTGAATGACATGGCCAAGAGAATGAAAAGATAAGCCATAGACAGGTAGAAAATGTCTACAAAAGACATATCTGATAAAGGATTAGTGTTCAAAATGTACAAAGAACTCTTAAAGCTCAGCAATAAGAAAATGAACAATCAAATTAAAAAGGGGCCAAAGACCTGAACAGATACCTCGCCGACGAAGACATGCAGATGACAAATAAGCATAAAGAAAGATGCTCCGCATCATATGCTACTAGGAAAATGAAAATTAAAACAAATAATGAGATGCTGCTGCAGACTTATCAGAATGACAGAACTCCAGGACACTGCCAACACCAAATGCTGGCGAGGATGTGGAGCAACTGGTACCCTCATTCATTGCTGCTACAAATGCAAATTGGAAGGGTCACTTTGGAAGACAATTTGGCAGTTTCTTACAAATTAAACACACTTTTACCATACGATTTAGCAATCTGCTTCTTGGTATTTAACCAAGGCACTAAAAACTTATTCCCACACAAAAACCTGCACACAGATGTTTACAGCAGCTTTATTCATAATTGCCAAAGATTTGGAAGCAACCAAGATGTCCTTCAGTAGGTGAATGGATAAATGAACGGTGGTACATTCAGACAATGGAATACTATTCAGTGCTAGAAAGAAATGAGCTATCAAGCTATGAAAAAACATGGAGGAAACTTAAGTGCATATTACTAAAAGAGAAGCCAATCTGAAAAGGCTACATACTATGATTCCAACTCTATGATATTCTGAAAAAGGCAAAACCTGTGGAGACAATAAAATGATCCATGGCTGCCAGGGACTTTGTGGAGGGAGGGATGAATGGGTACAGCGGAGGATTTTTAGTGCAGTGAGACTATTCTGGATGATACTGTAATAGTAGATATATGTCGTACATTTTTTCCCTAACCTATAGAATGTATAACACTAAGTGGGAATCCTAATGTAAACTGTGGACTTTGGTGATAATGCTATGCCAATGTAGGCTCATCAATTGGCGCCAATGTACCACCCTGTTTGGGGGAATATTGATAGTGGGGAGTCTGTATGTGTGGGGGCAGGTGAGGGGCATATGGGAACTCTCTGTACCCTTTACTCAATTTTTCTGTGAATTCAGAATTGCTCTAAATATAATGTCTAATAAAAAAAGAGTGAACTCTGATAGAGTTAAGTTACTACAACTAATTATTGTCAAGTGTCTCACCAATTACTTAATGAAGATGTATATACTTTATAAGTTTTTGAAGTCCGAAGGAAGGAGAGATTTGGGAAGGAAAAGGAATAGAGGATGTTGAGGAAGCAAAATTACAAAGATAGATACAAGGTGAGGCAAAAGTAGGTTTACAGTTGTTCGTATGGAAAATAATACAATAATTAATAAATAATAATACAAGGATAAACTCTGTTTTGTGTACTCACAACTATGTCCCCCGCCCCCTTATACATAGAGTGTGTAGATCTGGAATGTGTGTGTGTGTGTTTTGTGAATTAGGAAAAAGGCACAACAGGAAAAAGAAGTATCCTTCCTATAGCCTTTCTGGTAACATTTTTCATTTTCATTTTTAATTAAATTTATTGGGGTGACATTGGTTAATAGGATCATGTAGGTTTCAAGTGTACATTTCTATGATACATGATCAGTATATTGCACTGCGTGTCCACCATCCAAAGTCAAATCCTCTTCTGTTACCATATATTTGACTCCCTTTACTACCCCATCACCTCTTTCCCTCTGCCATTTTCATCTGTAGGCATAAAAGGGAATGAATCTCTTTGATTCTTTCCCAAGGGCAGTGTGGGCTGACTAGGGATGTACTGTCTCTGAGAGAAAAAGGTCCTTGCTGACCCCTTAAATTGCCTCCCACGGCCCAGGCTGGCTCTGAGGTCTGCTCTTTGCAATTGTTTTCAATTTCTGGGCATGACTATCTGACTCCACCTGCAGCCAACTTTAAGGGGCAGCCAGGGATCAGGCCAGCTCCGCAGAGTGACTGCCGGGAAGCCCAGACGCTCAGGCATCCCCATCATGAAAATGACAGGTGAGGACGTTGAGGAAATATGCCTGCCTTTCAAAGACACGAGTTTCAGTTATAAGAAAGGGACGAAAGGAAGCGGGAAATCTCTAATTATCAAACGAGATGCACTAAGAGGGCTGGGACCAGTGAGGCTCAGGGAGGAAAGAAAAGCCAACATACAGGTACTCGGGACATTTTTGTGTTGTCTCCTCTGAGGCTCCTGATGACAGGAGAGAAGCGACTGGATTTCCTCGGGAGACGGCCAACCCATCACTTTCAGCAGAGTCACTTAATAGTGGAATCAGCCAGGGAATTGGACTAGATACCCTCAGAAAAGTCCCTCTTAATGGGAATCGCTCAGAGAAGATGAAAGAGGGGGGAAAGAAAGCTGAAGCGAGAGAAAAGTAGGGGAGGAAGAGAAAAAGGGAAAAAGAAAAGTGAGAACCTGCTGACAGCTAGAAGACATGTTGCTTTCACAGTCTCCTGACCGTTCTTGACCGGGGGGTTTTAAACGAAAGGGCAGAATCAGGCAGTGCACCCACTTAAGAGATCCCTAGGCTTTGGTAAACACCTCTCTGTGAGTAAATAAGTGGTTAAATTTAAAAACAAGTCACAGGAATCAAGGGGAATGTGCCGGTAAGTTTGGGTTCCTGTCTTACTGAGATGCTCATTGATCACAGTGTTTGTCAGGCTGGGGCCGTTTTCAGCGATGAGGCAAAGTGTGCCGGCCAGGTGCCTCCCTGCACTAGCCAGCTCGCCTGTGTTTGCTTATACACGTCCCACTTCCCCACCCATCTGAATTTGTTTGGCTGCCCTAACAAAATGCCACAGACCAGGTGGCTTCTAAACAATGGAAATTTATTTCTCCCAGTTCTGGAGGCTGGGAGTCCAGGATCAAGGCACCAGAGGCTTTGGTGCCTGGGGAGGCCTGGCTCCTGGGACAGTGCTGCTGGTCTTTTGCAATAACCTAACTCATAGGTTTCAGCAAATGAATTTTGGGGTCACAAACATCCAGTCTGTGACAACACCCAGTGTCCCCCAAGGGTGCCTTGATTCTCTTAGGGTCTGAGAACTTCGAAAGAGCGATTAAAATGGTGAATTATTAGGCAATATGAGGAATGTATTATTGTTCTAATCTTATTTATAGCATCATCGGCAGGATTATATAAAATTATTTATACAAAGCAACATTCAGGGGCACGAGAGATTCACCAGAGCCACGTGAGAGGTGGGACCAGGCGGTGGTCTCGATGTAAGCACCGTTGGTCTTGTCTTCCATTTTTAGCTGTGCTCAAAGGCCCAACTCAGCTCTTTATGGCTGCTTCTCAGCATTGGCTGCACACTGGTGTCCTTGGAGGAAGCTGTACAAACATGGCCCTGGTTGCCCAAATCAGTTTGGCTCAGTGGATAGAGCATCGGCCTGTGGACTGAAGTGTCCCAGGTTTAATGCTGGTCAAGGGCATGTACCTTGGTTGGGGGCTCCAACCCTAGTAGGGGGTGTACAGGAGGCAGCTGATCAATGTTTCTCTCTCATTGATGTTTCTAACTCTCTATTCCTTTCCCTTCCTCTCTGTAAAACCAATTATATATACTAGGGGCCCAGTGCATAAATTCGTGTACCTTAAAAGGAACTGTGGGGCTGCGAGGCTACAGTGAGCATGGGGGGAGGGGGGGAGGGGGGCGGGAGGCTCAGCTTGGCCCATCCTCCGTGCCCCGCCCGGCCCCTCCTGCTGTGGCCCCTAGTCCCCTGTTTGCCAGCAGCCCCACCACTGCCATTCCCATGTACTGACAGCGCCAGCTCCGCTTGCGCCCGCTGATGGTGTGAGCAATTGGGCTGGCACCAGCAGCAGGTGCAAGTGGGGCCAGTGCCACCAGCAGGTGCGAGCAGCAGCTGTTGCCCCTATTGCCCCTTAGAGGGAGGTGGAGAATCCCCGAGGAGCGACTGGGGCCAGCAGCCACCACTTACACCTGCTGACAGTGCTGAATGATCGGGGCTGGTGCTGGGTGTGGGACGTGGTTGTGAGCGGCAGCTCTGGTCTTGGCAGCAGTTGTGAGCACCTGGTGGGACCTCAGTGCGGGGGAGCAAAGAATTTTCAGTAACTACCAAAGGCTTGCCCTGATGACAGCAACCAGCACCCCACCTTGGTCTGGTGCCCCTGCTCACCTGCTCCACCATCCCACCATGGCCGATGCCAGCCATGTTTTGTGCTCTGCTGCTGACACCTGCCATGTTTCATGTGCACCCCATGGTGGTCAGCGCACGTCATAGTGACTGGATGTTCGGTAGTTCTGCCGTTTGGTCTACGTGCATTTAGGGTTTTAGGGCAGCGTTGGCCTGACCCCAGACCAATTTAGCCAGAACTCTAGGGTGGGAGCCCAGCATCAGTTTCAATTAAAATCTCAGGTGGCTCTAAGGAATGGAGGTGAAGAGGTAGGCTGTCCTGAATGTTTGGACTTTGGTTCTATCAAAGGCAATGGAATATCATTTGAGGGAGCTCCAAGGCTGCTTTCACGGGGCAGGCTCCCCTCCCTCTGCCATGATAACTGGCCCTTGCTAGCAATGCCTGTTCCCTATGCTCTGATCATCTGCAGGGTTCAGCAGTTGGATACAGAGCCAGGTAGTACTAAACAGTAGATCCCTCGTGACAGGAAACCCAAGAGAGGAGTGGAACCAATAAGGGGCTTCATGTGGCCAAGAAGATAGGGCTGTTGGGGGAGGTGAAAAGGTAGGGCTGTTGGGGGAGGTGAGAAGATAGGGCTGTTGTAGGAAGTGGAGCTACAGAGTGAAGCTGGCAAGGTGGAGGGTGTGGGAGAACAGTGTTGAGTGTGTGCACAGAAATATCCTGGTGAGTAGAGGTGAAGAGGTGATGTGGGGCTTGGACTCCAGGCGTGAGTGGCCTGAGGGTGAAGGCACAGTGGCCAAAATTATGCCACACCAGAGTCAGCCGTGTAGGACTCAGGGCCAGTTTATCAGGCCAGAGTTGGAACCTAACTCTGGGGCAAAGGAGTCACAGCACCGGAGGAGGTGCAAGCAGAGACAAACTCACAGGCTTGGAGAAGCAGGCTCCCTCCCACCAGTGCAGGCTGCAAAGGGAAGTGCCTCCCTGTTTGCCCTACTAGCCTGCTCCCAGCCATATAATTTGTTAAAAAGGCAGGAAGACGTGATGTTAAAAGTACTAAAATATAAAGCTTTTTCCTTTCTCCCACGGTCTCGCTCACATCTCGTCATGGTGATTTTTATGTGCTATGTAATGTCTCTCTAAGTAAAGACAAACTGTAATTTTAGATTATTAGCATGAATTTTACTGTTCAACTTTATATTGTGTCATGCCAATTTTAAAAGCAAATAGAAGACCATTCAGCATGTGTGCAGAATCACCGAAATTACACAATTCACATTTCATGCAAAATGTATTTTGTTCTGACCAGGAGAGTGGAAACACGGCACAAAATGAATCACCTGTTGTAATTTCACTTCTTGATATGTGCACGTTCAGCCAGTACTCTCCACCTCTGCCTGACTGAGGAGAGGAAGGGGACTATGGCTTGCGCTAGCGTTTCCTTTCCTTTTATGTCATTGTCTTCAATAGAATTGGTTGGAAATACCTGGCAGGAACTCAAGTAGCAAGTAAGAAAGGATGTGATAGAGTTCCTTGAGTGTCCTTAGAAAACCATTGCTTTCTTTCTGTGTTCCAAGCAGGTTCTGGTTTGAATGGAGAGCTAAGAGCGTGGCCTCTGGGGCTGTCAGAGCAGAGCAAATTCACATGAACCTTGCTGTCACTTTGTCACTTTGAATCTTTTGGAAGCATGTGGGCCCACTGGAATTCCAGGCTGAAGGGCCAATGAGACCCCTCTATGCTAATGGGGCAGCAAGGAACTACAGGGCAATTTGCATATGAAGCATATTGCCTTTGCTCACTCACATGCTCCAATGTTCACTGGGCTTCACTTACAAAACACCGTTCCAAAGGTAAAATTAGGAATTTCTGGGCAGGAACAGCAGAACATTGCGTGGAGCAGGCAGGGCTGTGTGTCACTGCCCAGGCTGAACTGGCAGGAAGCTGGCCCTGCCTAAAAGGACAAGTTCCGCTGGCAGAAGCCTTCCCAAGAGTCAGGGACCGGGGTTGTGGTTTGTAACCCAAATTGATTCCTCCTGGTTTTATTTAAATTTAGATTTTTAAATTCGAGGAGCTGATTTTTATTTAGAAATGTTATCACTTCTGTAATTAACCTCACATTACAAGCTAAATCAGCTCCTGCCTAGATTAATTTGAGCAGGGGAATACCGAGCTGGGTGAGTAGCAGGATTAGCAGCTGGGGAAGTCAGAAATCCCTGAAAAGCTGTCAATCAGGCTTGCTGTTGGAGCTCAGGGAGAAGCTAACTGCCTAGTTATCAGATCTGGGATGCCATTGTGGGAATGGGTCATCCTGGAGGCCAGGAGACCCAGCGGGGAGGGACAGGTGAGAAGGAAAGGGGACAAAACAGACCCTGGGGATTTTCCGCAGAGGCAGCTGGTGGTTGTCCTGGCTGGGGGCCACAGGAAGGTCATAGCAGGCATCCAGGCTGGCCACGTCACAGAGCCCGGGCTCAGTATTGGCAGTAGGTTTAAAGCACGGGACACTGGTTTCTGGGGAGCAAGCATAGAAGGTCAAGCAAGGCTGATTCCATCTCCTTGGAACTAGAGGAGTTGAAGGCAATTATTCAGAAGCTCCGAGGACAGTTTGGACACTGGTAGAAAAGGCAGATGTTTGTTGTAAGAAGAGAGGCAAGAAGGACTCCCAGCTTTGAATTTGGGATCCAAGGACTGGGCAAGGAGCAACCTCCTAGGCTCCAAAAGTGAGTCCCAGGGGTCTAATGGCTCCTGGATTTCTCCGACCCAGGATTTCCCCAGTGCCTGAGGAAGAGCAGAGAGGTTTGGGCTGGGGGTTTGGAAAGATGCAGGAGCGGGGAGCCAGGAGAGATGTTACTTTATGCGCACCGTTTCTGCTGGAATGCATCGGTTGGCTCCCTGATTTCTATTTTGTATATTGGAATAAAACAACACATTGGTTCCTTCCCCAAAGGGAATATGGTTGCATATGATTCTGAATCATACATCCACATTAGACTATTAAACAATTCTCAGGCTCAGAATTCACTTAATTCTGTGCTGGTCCTCTATCTGTAGGAGTCTTAGTGCTTCAAGCTTTGTGCACATGAAACACAAACACACAGACAAAAATTCACCAGGCAAATTATTTAAAACTAGTGGCCCGGTGGATGGATTCATGCACATTGATAGGAAATTAGAAGAAATATTTTAATAACGCTATTCACTCTTTCTCTATAATAGAAGTGTCACAGATGAAAGAAAATTAGTAAAATCATCGGACTTATGGCCTTTTATATGAACAGATAGATGGGGGTCCTGGAGTGGGAGAGGGCACTCTGCACAGCTGCTGTTGTATAGGTGTGGAATGCAAACACAAGTGTGCAGTGAACTAGATTCTGACAGTGAATTAGGGCTGACAGTGACCCAGCAGCAACATAACCCACAGCTGTAGGATGGTCACTTAGCCTTTTATATATATAGATTGACAAACTGCAAACCAATCAATCAATCAATGGATTGGAATCAGCAAAAATGAATTTTTTTTTTTTTTTTGGTAAGAGAGCATTTATTCAGTAAATCACAGAAGTAGAAGGAGTAATTCCTAAAAGAAATGGGCTTAGGAAATTAGTTACTAGTATAGAGGTAAAGGAAAGGCCCTTGGGTCTTGGGAGTCAGGAAGCTAATGGTAACATGCCTGGGGCAGGGGAGGGAGAGGGGAAGGGAGAGGAGAAGGGAGAGGAGAAGAAAGAGGAGAAGAAAGAGGAGAAGGAAAGGAAAGGAAAGGCACAGTGTGCTCCTGGGAGGGGGAGCCACTGGGACCTCCATCCTAAGGGTTTTAAGGGTGGAGAGTTTAGGGGAGGTCCCAGGGGAAGATCTTAATAGAATAAATATTAAGCAGCTTTCCAGCTGTGTCCTTTCAGGGTTGTGGTCTCCACTGATTGCTTGGCTGGCACCAGGGAGGAGGGTGTTATTCAATGCAGCTGGTCCTGAGGCTTGTTTTGTTGCTTGTTTGGACCGGGAGCTGAAATACCGTCAGACTTACTCCCTCTGAGCTCCAGCACTGGGGCAGCAGCTTGAAAGGATCCAGGGACATACAGACAGGGAGGAACTAAATTATCTGGCATCAGGGCAAGACCTGGGGCCAGGTTTCTCCCAGACAAAAGTGCTGGCAGAGGCCATTGTTCCTTGGCTGAGAGCTCCCTCGCCACAGAGCCGACATGCAGGAGCCATATCTGAGTCTCCATCAACCTGGCCCACACTCACAAACATTAAATCTTGCAATAATTTCCAAACTATAGCCCGTGGCCAGTGCTTGATGTACTCAATCGAATGGCACACCTCTGAGCTGGCTGGGCACAGGTAATGTGACCTGTCACACTTCCAGCAGCTCCAACAGAGGCAGGGTGGTTGATTCCCCATTACTTGAGGCTGTGGACACTTCAGGATTTATCAGAGATCTGGAATGCCCCAAGATGCAGATAGTTGTATTTATTCTGAGCCAGGAATCCAAAGCTACCATGTCACAGGGCCCATGGCTGATGTGTGTGGGCTTGTGGGCCTGTATTGTTAGGGAGCCTACATTTGCAAAAATGATCCCTCATTTCCCGACTTTACTAGTGATGTCATGCATCTTAATTAATTATTAACGTATTACCCCCCTGGCTTCCAAATCACGACTCCTGCATCTGTTTTTTTTTGCCTCTTCTTTCCCATCAATCCTTTGCACATCTTTGGGATACCCAAGCAGCAACCCTGCTCTGGTATGGGAAAAGGCAAACACAGGTGGTTTGAATTATTTGGCATTTCCCTGAAGTGGTCTGTAGGTCTGATCTAGTGACTTTGGTTCGCATGTATAATTAATTGGGAGCATGCCCACAGCTCCTACTAAGCTGCTTTATTTGCATTGTGTAATTAGCAGAGGCAGGCCTGGTTGTCAGCCAATCACAATTTCTGAGGACAGACAACACAAGGTCGTGAATGAAGATTGTGTCTTGACAAGCCTTGAAGGGAAGTGAAAATAACCAGGTTTTGATCTGCACCTATGGTCATTGCAGACTCCGCAAGACGTCATTTTTAGATATTTCCTATGTTTTCCTTTCGAGTCACAATACGTCAGGCTCAGCTAAATGAAGAACTAAATTAAAACTGTCATTTCAGCTCATAAATAACAGATGTCTAATGCATTTAATTATTTATAGTCTTGAATCTTTCAAAAATGAAAATGACTATACACATTTTTAATGGAGTTCTTGGTAATTTGCCGCCTGACTGATAAGATTTGCCGATAATCTCGGCTTGCAAACATGAAAAATAAAACTGAGACTGACTCATTTATTTCTCCGAGACTGCTTCTCTGCTCCCGTGTGGCTTTAACAAAATTTAAATTAAAGTGAAATCTAATCACAACAAAATGATGTTCATATACTCATATTAATAATTGAGTTTTCTGAGATCTTGCGGTAGGTACCTGGGCGCCAGAGATTTTTGCATTGTCTGAAAAATCAATGCTTTATTATTCTCCAAACTCTCTCCTTGCCAGGAGGTTGTGATTGTACCGGGCAGGATTTACCAGAGGAAACATAAACACATGGCCCTGAGCATGCCTCCTGCATCATATTTACACATTTGGCAAGGACATTAATGCTGGTTTGCAAACTGGCCCCAGGACACGGAGGGCAGGGAGAGACCAAAGAAAGAGTCAGAGCACTCTAGATTGGTAGGTGGCAGGTTTAATCAGCAAGGGAACTTCCATAGAGGCTTACCTTGGGTGCTGACAGATGAGTACATCTCTGCACCCATCTGACAGAATCTTAAAAGTTGTCATAGAGACCTTAACTGGGTTCAGTCACATAAGCTGTCCAGATGGTCTCAACAATGCATTGCTCTCTGAAGGCTGCATCCCTGAAAATGTCTCCCACTGCGGGGACGTAGGGCAGGATGTACATTCCAAGGCCACGGGAGGGAGGGAAAGCCCCTGATTGCCAGGGTCCAGCTTGTGGGTCAGCCATTGGTCATGTCCTCCTGATGACCTCCTCCAACTCTTAAGGATGATTAACAAAACCAACACTGTGACTCCAGCAGCACCAGAGGTGCCCTTCTTCTCTAGAGTGTTCATCTCTCTTTCATTTGGGTGAAACATCTTCCAGGTGTTCATTAAGACTCCAGAATGATTTAGATTCACACTAAACTACAACTGGCCTATGCCAGAGTAATTTTTATTAAGAGGAGAGAGGAAATAGGATGCTTCGATTGTTGGAGTAATTACTTTCTTGGTGGTCAAAGATAAACATTTACTTTTGGCTGCTAGTATAATGAAAAGTGAATTAACTTGGGGGTTAGAAAAGCCCAAGTTTGAGTCTTGATTATAACGATTATAAGCTAGTGTCCTAAAGTCAGCTTCGTAGAATCTCTAGGGCTCAGTTTTTTCACTTCTAAATTTGGCATAATAATATTTGCTTCCCAGGGATGTTGTACAGAGTAAATGAGGCGACATATGTAAAACACCTGTTCTTAGGAGGTGTACTAGGAATATTGGGGATGTTTGTGTCTGGCTGGGAGAAAAGCAAAGAATAGCTCATCAGTGAACATAATTATATTAGTTGTTCCCGATGGTTCTTTTCCGCTAAGAGGACCCGCATCCACTGCTCCCTAGTCTTGTTGCTTTACTTCCTGAGAAATCTTCAGTTCTTAATGCTTCCCTCTGGGGCTTTCCTGGGTCATTTCACTGGCCATCACTGCTCCAGCGTGTGCTTTGGAGCGAGGCTGTCAGTCTCCCCTGCACAGAAAGATGCTTTCCCGAGCTTGTCCACAGTCATGTGCAATCCCCGGTGTCACTGGTCCATCTCAGAATCCCTGGCATGTCCCAGGGGCCCTGGGGTGGCCAAAGCATGGGTCTCACTCCGGAATGTGGTAGGGGCCACAGGGAGCTCCCAGGAGAATGTGGTAAAAGGGAGAGGTCACGCCTGTGTAAAATGGGGCAACAATGTGTTCTAAGCACAAATGAGGGACCAGTGTCGCAGGTCTTTAAGTTTTTCAAGAGAAAACAGATACCAAAGCATTTATGTGAACATTTCCAAGTTTTAATGGTGACAAGCTATTCACATTGTACAAAACCAAACCAAGCCTGTGAGGATCAATGTGGAGCCATGTAAACAAGGCAGGCCTGTGGCTCTCCTGCCCTGACCAGTGTACACGGTGCTTCATCGGCCAGACTTCTGGGTGCCATTTATCTCTCAGGATCTTCAATCTCCTGGAAACAGCTACAATTTCTCCTTTAGTGGCTATAAAGATTTCTTTTCTTTCTTCTCATGGGGTTCATGACATTTTGATACAGCCATCTGGCGGCTATAATGATATTCATATCTATTTTATGACCATTAAAAAAGGGCTTGGAACTTAGAAAAAACCAAGTGATGCCTTAACCCTCACTCCGTCTCTGACTTTCAAGCCCCCATCATTCTCCATCCATGAACCTCACTCCACCCCTGTAACTCCCCAGACGTAAGGAGTTTAGAGATGAGATAGGAATGTTTACAGTGTATAGATCTTGTATTTTATTTTCTTTTTTTCCCCCTAAAAAATATATTTTTATTTTAAAAAAGCTATGCTGGAACAGGAACTCTTTTTTTTTTAAATTAAATTATTATCTGTGTACATATTTTAACATTGCCCCCCCCCTCCCATACATACCCTCCCTCCCCAGAGTTTTGTGTCCATTGGTTGTACTTATATGCATGTATACAAGTCCTTTGGTTGATCTCTTATCTCCCCCAGATCTCCCTACTCTCCCCGCTGTAATTTTACAGTTTGCTTGTTGCTTTACTGTGTTTATTACTGACTTTTGGTTTGTCAGTTTATAATGTTCTTTAATATCCATAAATGAGTGAGGCCATGTGGTATTTCTCTTTCATTGACTGGCTTATTTCACTCAGCATGATGTTCTCTAGTTCTATCCAGGTTGCTGCAAATGATGAGAATTCCTTCTTTTTTATGGCAGCACAGTATTCCATTGTGTAGATGTACCATGGTTTTTTGATCCAATCATCTGCTGATGGGCACCTAGGCTGTTTTCAGATTCTAGCTATTGTAGATTGTGCTGCTATGAACATAGGGGTGCATATATCCTTTTTGATTGGTGTTTCTAGTTTCTTGGGATATATTCCTAGGAGTGGGATTACTGGGTCAAATGGGAGTTCCATTTTCAGTTTTTTGAGGAAACTCCACACTGTTCTCCACAGTGGTTGCACCAGTCTGCATTCCCACCAGCAGTTCTCCACAACCTAGCCAACACTTGTCGTTTGTTGATTTGTTGATGTTGGCCATTCTGACAGGTGTGAGATGATACCGCATTGTTTTGATTTGCATCTCTCAGATAATTAGTGACTTTAAGCATGTTTTCATATGCCTTTTGGCCTTCCTTCTGTCTTCTTTTGAAAATATTCTATTTAGGTCCATTGCCCATTTTTTAATTGGATCATTCATCTTCCTTTTATTTAGTTGTATAAGCTGTTTGTAGATGTTGGATTTTAATGATTTAAATTTTAGGCCTTGTGAAATGGCCCAAAATTAAAACAAAATACCATGGCTAAGATCTTGAAGAAATGTGTGTACTTAGTCTTACTTTCTCCTGACAAAGGCTGTTCCTCAAAGACTGGAATTTAGGTTTGCAATCCCTTTTCTAAGAATTATTTGAATTTAGAAAATGTAACATATATATCATGGAAGACCTCTAGTATAGTCTGCAACAGCATATAATGATCAAATATACCAATACTTCTATAGCAATATGTGAATTTTATACTAAGTGGGATAAATAGAGACCATAAACAGCCACATTCCAGTTCAGGTCAGGTTTTGATGCCAAATAAATTACAGAAAAGATTCTGGTTTGGATGTCAGAAACTATGGATAAGGGACTATAAACCTTTGTATGAATCATAGTCCCGTTGTTATTTAGTGGCATCTTCTTAGCCTGGCTTCAATGGAAAATCTCCTTTTGATCTTCTTTATACTAATCCATGCCTTCTTATTTTATTACATCATAAGAGTCACATATAACTATTTTAATTTTGTGTTTTCTAAATTTCTGCAATGAATATATATTTTATAATTTAAAGTACTGTACTAAAATTTCACTTGAAATTTTATAAAGTTGTGGCAGTAGGATATATACACCTGGTGTGTGTGTGGAGTGACCTGCTGAAAACTTAACTTTGGTTTTGCTTTTCACTGCTGCAGCATGAAGTTCTGTCTGCTCATACCTCATTGGGAAGAGGTGGAAGGAATTCCCTTCTTGCCCATCAACATCCTCTTCCTCTCTCCATCCCTTGACCCTCACAGGAATAAACAGGCCTCTGTGTTTCTATAATCTTATTAAGGTAACAGCAGGACTCTGGTTTTAGGGGGTAAAAAGACACCTGGGAGAGGAGGAGCAGTGGTAAGCACCATAAGGATAGATGAGTGAGTGGTCTAAACTGGTATAATGCCTCTATGGCAGCAGGACCTCAGAGAATGACCTCCTGGGGCTCTGACCTGGTTGGTAACTAATGGAGGTGGTGTTTAGAGCCCAGATTGCTTATCATGGAAGGGAGTGGAGTTGGGCTGTGCTTTAGCAAAGCTTCATGGACAACCAATGAATGAAATAGGTTTGAAGCACCACTGTGAGGCAGAGAAAGCCAAGGACAGGAGCCGATACCAACACGACACTGACACCAGGGATCCTCCTCAGATAGGAGATCAAGGGTCTTTCCTTCTAGACAGTAAATTCTATAAATTCTGAGGTCCCTCATCCGAGAGAGAATGGGAAGCTTCTAGAAGGTAATGCTGGTCTTGGACCAATCTTGAGAAAAGCAAATGTGATATTGCTTGCATCTGAAGACTGAGGCACCATCTATAATTACTATAACTGAAAAAAAAAAAAAGATATAGAAAACAATTATATCCAAGTTTTAAGAATTCAAGTGACTCTTATATTAGTTTATAGTATTATCTGACCTATGTAATAATGTGATCCAAAAGGGCCAAAAATGAATTGATCCAAGTTCTGAGATGGTGGGAGATATTAGTCATTTAAAGAAGGGTTGGAGAGGAGATGACAAAAAGGGTAAAAGCCACAGAAAGAGGATTGGAGGGAGCCATTGTACAGGTTTGCCAGGGGATCAACCTGCTTCTAGATAAAATCCGAGTTAATCAGTTGTTTCCAGTCTAGGATCCTTTGACTCCAGAGGTCAATGCATATTGTATTGATACTCTATGAGCAACTTTCAAAATCTCTAGAAGTCAGATGCATTTCCCTCTGAAATGGCTGTATGAGCTAGCAAGAACACCTATCTCTGCTTTTTTTTTTTTTTTTTTAAGGTGCGACTATTTATTTTAAAATATGTTTTTATTAATTTTAGAAAGAGAGGAAGGGAGAAGGTAGGAAGATAGAAACATCAATGAGAAAGAAACCTCCTTTGGCTACCTCCTGCATGTCCCCTACTGGGGATTGAGCTCACAACTAGGGCACATGCCCTGGCTGGGAATTGAACTGGTGACATCTTGCTTCATAGGTGGACACTCAACCACTGAACCAAACCAGCTGGGCCTTGTCTCTTTGCTTTTGCATGAGATTCTATTATGTGAGCATCGGAAAGTGTTTATCTAACACTGAGAGGAAGCTGTGTAGTTTTGAGGTGTATCAATGATTAATAGAAAATTGGGGCAGGACGAGTAATGACCCAACAAATATTTGTTTAGTGGTCAAAAATACTGCCAATACCTAGTATTGGAGAGGGAGGACTTTATACAGAAGTCCTCAGAGAATGGCTGGGAAGCCCAGTGGACATGATTTTGTCTCCCACACTCTCTGAAACTGAGTAGCCAGTCATTCCCTGTGCTCGCTGCCCAGCTTGAATGGCATCTGTTTTAGTGGCCTGTGCACATGGGTGGCTGCCCACTGCCTTCTGACAGGCTGTTCCTTATATCATTAAATCAAGAGAGGCTTTGCCATGGCTGGGTAGCTCAGTTGGTTAGAACGTCATCCTAATATGCCAAGGTTGTGACTATGCCAAGGTAGAGGGTGTAATCCTCAGTCAAGAGGCAACTAATTAAGGCATCAATGGGTGGAATAACAATTTGATCTCTCTCATCTGTAAATAAAAATAATCAAAAAGAGAGGCTTTGTTTTCAGAAGAGCAGAAGATTTTCATGTTTCATATTGAACATTTAATCATTCAGGTTCTCACTAAGTGAACTTGGACCCATCAGTCCTCTTTTTTATTTCTTTATTGATTATGATATCACATAATTGTCCTCATCCCCCCAATCCCATCCCAAACCCCTCCCCACGTATGCCCCCAAACCCCTATTGTCCATGACCACTGGTTAGGCTTATGTACATGCACACAAGTCCTTTGGTTGATCTCTCCCCCTTACCCTCACCCTTCCTTCCCTCTAGGTTTGACATTCTGATCGCTGCTTCTCTGTCTTCGAGTCTGTTTTTGTTCATCAGTTTATGTTGTTCATTATTTCCCCTAGATGCGTGAGATCAGGTGATACAAGAAACACCCTTATAAAAATCGAAACAGAGACAAGCCATAATGGTTATGCTGAGAGGCAAATGAATCAGTCTGTAGTGAGTTCCTTTCTGGGCCAATAGTTCTTTTGAGTCTCAATTTCAATGTCAAACGGTTCCTTATGTGTACATGTCAGCCATGATATTTCAGATCTGGTTGGTGGACAAATGTGGTGATGCAGGTCTGACAGTCTCTGGTTTGGTCCTGAGCATCCTTCAGCGACACACAGCTATTGTCTGCTAGTATGGCAAGGCGTTGTCAGCGTCTTCCATCTCTGGACTGCCATCAGTCCTCTTGTAGCTTTGTTGACACAGGACTCTGGCTCTCTAACTTTCTTCTTCATCATCTTTATTTACCATCTGCTTCTTTCTCCTGCTCTCTCTGGGTGCCCTCTTCCCTCATCCACATACAGTTCTGTGGCTCCTGCTCCTGCCACTCTGCTCCCTATCTACTCCTGCAGCCCAGGTCCGTCAGCATTTACCAAGGTCCTATCACTGTAAAGCCACTACTGTGTTCTAGGGACTGTGCTGGCTCATGTGTAAAGTTCCTTTCGAAGACTAGTTACTAAGTCGTATTTATCTCTTTCCCTCTTTCCCACCAACATCTCCTGCAGAATAACTCTCATTTAGCCCTTTCTGAGTTAGGTCATGTAATTAGGGCCCAGAAAAATGTCATAGCTACGCCCATCTTCTGCTGCGGTGGGGGCTGGGTTGGCGGGAGGATGCACAGACACTCCTGCGGAGCTGTTCTAAGGACCCCCGAAGGTGTCTGTCTGATGGAGGTCAGAGCGGATTGATCTTCCTGGCATTAAAAATGGAAAGTGGTGTTTAAAGGAGGAAGAGGAACAAAAGGCACATATGCTAAGAGAGACATTGCACACATATAAAATGCAGTTTGGGACCAAAACCAGGGCATCAAAACAGGCTGTAAACAAACGGCATCCCTTTTCAGATGAAAAGAGGACAGCGGGCCCCGTCAGTCCCCCAAAGCATATTGACTCGGCAAACAGATTTCGCATTGACATTTCCCAGCAATGACAAAGGCAATAAAACACCCAAAAACAATCTGATTCCAGAAGCCGTGGTACTGATTTTAACGATGTGTTTGCACCAGGGCCGAATTTCACAGGGCGATGTTGGTGAGACGCTGCCCTTTCCAAACTTCCATGGAAATATTTTCCATCATTTTGACATTTCATTTAAAATGAAATATAGGAGATATTAAAAATTCATGCTCATGACAGGTATTATTTGTTTGACTTTGAAATATACAGTGAACACTCTGTTAATGAACAGTGAGGGAAGTGTCAGGATCGCGTGCGCCTGCATATTCATGGACTGCTTCCGACTTCAGAAGAAAACAATTGCGGAATCAAAGAGGGCTGACCTTTCGCGGTTCTAAAATCCATGAGTGTGTGGTCATGAATAATTGAATGTGGAATAATAAAAATGACCCTTTTTTGGGGGTAATTCAGGTAAAAGCAAAATGCCATGACTTTATCCTAGAAACATGAACCTCAATTATTTCTGAATTTGCATGAATCACATGAATATCTCACTTGAAACGTTACCAGGATGCAATCACATTAATTCACCCAACTGCCAGCACGCCATCTGTGTTTCTCTGCGGTTGTTTCTCCACCCCGAGGACTGTGCAGTCCTTGGGCTTGGAGGGAAGAGGCTCCCTCCCTTGCATCGTCTATTCTCCTCCCATTTAGACTCCAGGAGGAAATTGCTTTTTCCTAAGCTGGGAGACATGTTTTCTACACTGCTCCGGGGGAAGGGGAGGAAAGGGGCTGTTTTGTGTTAGTTACCATTGGCACAAGAGAAAGACCCTCAAAGGGAATGGAAAAAAGAGTGGGAGGGAGAACCTAGTTCCTCACTTAGTAAGACCTCCTATATTCTCTTGCTCAAAAACATGATCAAATTTATTATTATTACTTTAAAACATTAAGGTGTAGAACTGTTGCATTGTTGAGAATTTTCTACCGTGTAAAATTCTGTGAACACAACCCAGTTTTATCACTGATTTTCTTTATAAGTTAGAGTTTTATTTCAACACTAGAAGCCTAGGGCATGGAATTTGTGCACAGGTAGGATCCCTAGCAGCTTCTGGCTGCTGGCTGGGGACCTCCTTCCCTGGCTGCCAGCTGCTGGCTGGGGTCTTTCTTCATTCTGTGCCATCTCCTGGTGGTCAGCACATGTCATAGCAAATGATCGAACTCCCGGTTGGTCAAACTCCCAAAGAGACACTTTGCATATTAGGTTTTTATATGTATATATAGATGCCTGCCAACCTGCTTATTATAGGGAAGAGGCAGGTTTGGGCCTTGTAGACCTGAGTCTAGTGTGGGAAGGCAATCAGGAATTAAGAATTGTGAATGGTGAGCAATGCCAATGGCAGAGGGTGGGTTATGCGAGGTGTGCATGACAGGGGAACCCGCCTGGTCTGCAGATTCTGGCCTTCTGGTGAGCCTTAAAGGCAGAGTGAGAGATGGCATCAGAGAGAAAACAGGTGTGAAGGCTCCAAGGGTAGATACCTTTCTAAGATGATCACCCAGCTGCTGCAAAAGTAACAGCAGCATGGAAATACCAGAAAAGTTTAGCTCTCCTGGATTCTAGTGCTGGTTCTGCCATTTATTAAAAATAAAGAGGTTGTGGTATTTGTTTAAGGTCAGACAATCTGTTTTCTCATTTGTAATTTGTGTGTGTGGGGAGTGGGGTGAAAGCCTGAGGGTTGGATTTAGTGGTTTGAAATTCTGTTTTGGAACACTCAATAGTCTCTTCTGTTTGGAATACTGTAAATCATTATTGGTGTTTTTATTCCCCCTATCTAGAATTTTATTTTAAAATTATACACACCCTGTGGACTATTGCATTAGAATATAAGTTCTAAGTCTAAGAGAAAAGGAACCTTGTTTTTCTTGTTCACCACTGTGTAGGAGAGTTCCTGGTACATGGTGGGTGTGCAATAAATAAGGCTGAACAAATAAATGAATATTATTAAAAGTTAACAATTTACCTGTGGGTTAACATCATAATATGGAAAGCCAGTTGGACATACAATGGAATCAAGACAGTCTCTTCAATAAATTGTGTTGGGAAAATTGGACAGATACATTAAAGAAGAAAGAAAGAAAAAGAAAAAAGAAACTAGAGAAACCAAGATGGCAGCCTATGTAAGCACTTAAAGTGCGGCCTTGCACAACAATTTCTAAACAACGACTAAAAGACAGAACGAACATCATCCAAAACCACAGGAAAGCTGGCTGAGTGGAAATTCTACAACTTTAAAGAAAGAGAAAAGCTCACAGATCAGAGGAGCCACAAAGCATTGAGGTACCCTGTTTCTCCAAAAATAAGACAGTGTCTTATATTAATTTTTGCTCCCAAAGATGCGCTAGGTCTTATTTTCAGGGGATGTCTTATTTTTCCATGAAGAAGAATATGGTATACATTTATTGTTAAATGAAAATAAAGGAAATTTATTACCTGTGTATATAGTATGGTAGTACGGTAGTTGTCAACATAAACCAGACAAACTGTGAATCCTACAGTATCAAGAATTTACTCATTTATTCAATGACAATCATGTCATCATCTTCTGGAACATCATCATAACAATCCAATTCCTGAATTTCCTGGTGAATTTCTTGTGACTCCATTTCTTTCAGAATCAGTGGACCAAATCTCTACTGTTTAGCCTGGGGGGGGGCCTTATTTTCGGGGGGGATGCCTTATATTTCACTCAGAAGGAAATCTGTAGGTAGGTCATATTTTTGGAGGATGTCTTATTTTTGGGGAAACACAGTAGGGAGATGCGCGTGCGCAGAGAGGAAGGGCAGCTGAATGCCTGGCTGGCCGGAGGGGAAAGGAAGCCCCTGACTGCGTTGAACTCCAGTTCTGACTGCACTAAACCTCAGGCCTGGCCAAAACCCTGTGGACCCAGGCTTATATGGGTGGAGTCTGAACTGTAGAGAAAGGCACATGGAAACTCAGAGACTTGGAGACTTGAGGGAGCCACAGCGGGCAGGGTCTAGAGGCTTGCGTGCATGAGTCCATGCAGAGAGGTCTGATTGCGGAGGTTGCCACAGCCTCTCCATAGTGGAAGGAGTCAGAAGCTCCTGACTGCACTGAAACCCAGTTCCAACTGCACTGAAACCCAGTTACGGGTGAGCCTCTGGGGGACCCATGCTCTTACAGGGGAAATCCGGACTGTCAGGTGGAAACTCAGGGGATCTGTGGAAGGCAGAGGTCTGAGTGCATGCACAAGGGCAGGGCTGATGGAAAACCAAGACTGTCAGCTTAGCCCTGAGACTGCCCTATCCAAGCTGAGCATAGAGGCTTCTGCAATTTTGCAAGTCTGGTCCTATAAGACTGTCTCCAATACAGAAGGTATCCTAGTGTTTTCACAGCTGATACTCACATCCAATTGGCTTGGAGGTCAATTCCTCCCAGTGATACCAACAACAATAAAGATTTAACTACAACAAGGCTGTGCACACAGTCCACAAAGGGGAGCACCAAGAGGTAACTGGGGAGGCTGACCCATATAGGACACCAAACACACAAAG
The DNA here is from genome assembly GCF_964339955.1 of Pipistrellus hanaki. Taxonomy (NCBI): domain Eukaryota; kingdom Metazoa; phylum Chordata; class Mammalia; order Chiroptera; family Vespertilionidae; genus Pipistrellus; species Pipistrellus hanaki. The sequence goes on along the minus strand of NC_140503.1, from coordinate 58,553,308 downwards.
CAATCCTACCAACTCAGGGAAGCAGTGAAAATGAGGAGACAAGGAAATAAATCACAAACAAAAGAAATGGAGAAGAACAAACGACTGGATATAGAGTTCAAAACCATGGTTATAAGGTTTTTCAAGAATTTCCTAGAAAAGGCCAATAAATTTAATGAGACCCTCAAGGATATGAAAAAAGACCAACTAGAAATTAAACATACACTGACTGAAATAAAAAATATTATACAGAGACCCAACAACAGACTAGAGGAATGTAAGAATCAAGTCAAAGATTTGGAATACAAAGAGGCAAAGGACACTCCTCTGGAGAAGCAAGAAGAGAAGAGAATCCAGAAAGTTGAAGATAGTATAAGAAGTCTCTGGGACAACTTCAAGCGTACCAACATCAGAATTATGGGGGTGCCAGAAGAAGAGAGAGAACAAGATACTGAAAACCTATTTGAAGAAATAATGACTGAGAACTTCTCCGACTTGGTGAAAGAAATAGACTTACAAGTACAGAAAGTGTACAGAACCCCAAACAAAAAAAATCCAGAGGACCACACCAAGACACATCATAATTAAAATGCCAAGGATGCCGAAACCGGTATGGCTCAATGGATAGAGCGTCGGCTTGGGGACTGAAGGGTCCCGGGTTTGATTCCGGTCAAGGGCGTGTACCTTGGTTGTGCAAGAGGCAGCTGATCGATGACTCTCTCTCATTGATGTTTCTAACTCTCTATCTCTCTCCCTTCCTCTCTGTACAAAATCAATAAAATATATTAAAAAAAAAAATGCCAAGGGCAAAAGACAAAGAGAGAATCTTACAAGCAGCAAGAGAAAAACAGTTAGTTACCTATAAGGGAGCACCCATACGATTATCAACTGATTTCTCAACAGAAACTATGCAGGCTAAAGGAGTTCATCACCACCAAACCAGTATTATATGAAATGCTGAAAGGTATTCTTTAAGAAGAGGAATTTAAGAAGAAAAAAGATAAAAATTATGATCAACAAATACATATATATCAACAAGTGAATCTAAAAATCAAGTGAAATTAAAAATCTGAGGAACAGAATAAACTGGTGAATATAATAGGATCAGTGACAAAGAAAGGGAGTGGATTGATAATTATCAGGGGGAAAGGGATATGGGGGTGCAGGAAGAGACTGGACTAAAATTGTACACCTGTGGATGAGGACAATGCGGGGAAGGTAAGGGCAGAGGGTGAGGTGGGAACTGAGTGGAAGAGAGCTATGGGGGGAAAAAGGAGAAACAATTGTAATAATCTGAGCAATAAATATTTATTAAATTAAAAAAAAAGAAACTAGACCACCAACTTACACCATACATACAAATAAACTCAAAATGGATAAAAGACTTAAATGTAAGTCATAAAACCATAAAAATCATAGAAGAAACCATAGGCAGTATAATCTCAGACATCTTTCATAGTAATATGTTTACAGATACATCTCCTAATGCAAAGAAAACTAAGGAGAAAATAAACAAATGGACTACATCAAAATAAAAAACTTTTGCATAGCAAAAGACATTGTCAACAAAATGTAAAGGAAGCCCACGGTATGGGAGAACATATTTGGCAATGATACATCTGATAAAGGTTAATGTCCAAAATATATAAGGAACCCATACAACTGTTAATGTAAAAAGCCATTGAAACCTGTAAAGAATTTTCTTGAGTTTATTTGAGCCAAATTGTCGACCTATGGCGGGAAGCAGAACCTCAATGAAATGAGATAATGCTCAGGAGAATAGCAGGTTACATTTGGATTTATACATTGCAATAAAAGGAGGGACATAGGTGGGTATGTATGGGACATGTATGAAATTCATTGGTAATAGATTAAAGAGGTGGGATAAACTTAAAGCAAGGAGGCGGGATAAGGGAGCACCCATACGATTATCAGCTGGGAAACCCCTGGGATTGGATAAAAAGTAAAATGACGGACATATACTTAGATGGGTGCAGGAACAATTAACATGAAAATGAAGGAATTTGTAATATCTGTCCTGGCTGGCACCCACCACATTTGGTTGTGCCCCAGGGGCTCCAATGATTTCTGGGTTAAAAAACAAGACTTTGGGTGTATATAGCATTTATCCACCATTACTCCTGCAGGTCCTTAACTTGGGCTATTGAAGTTGGCTGCAATCAAATAACTGATTCCCCTGACCATTAAATATGAGAATTTGTTTCCTTGCCCCAACTGCAAGGTTTTTTTTTGATATAGAACAACTGATTATGTACTCTAGCTGCACACATCAGCATGCTGATTATGAGAAATCTCATAAGGAATTATAGTCAATGCCAATCATTGTGTAAGTGAAGGTCAGATCTTACATGTTCTATTGATGTCATTAGCATTTTTAGAATAAATCTTTGCAGCACACACATTCATATTGGGATACCTGTCAGCACTGAAGGCATCTGTGAGAAATTAAATGCCTGTGGACTACATGAGAAAAAGTGTAGAGAGAGAGAAAAACATGAAGGTCCCCAAAGTACAAAATTGTTGGTTTAAACAATTTCGACCTGTCAGCTTTTTAAAGGTGCTAAATGTAGTTCAGATATTTGAATTAGTCAGAAATACTGCTGCCAGATTTTATTTATTTATTTTATTTTTATTTAAAAAATATATTTTATTGATTTTTACAGAGAGGAAGGAAGAGGGATAGAGAGCTAGAAACGTCGATGAGAGAGAAACATCGACCAGCTGCCTCTTGCACACCCCCTACCGGGAATGTGCCTGCAGCCAAGGTTCATGCCCTTGATTGGAATCGAACCCGGGACCCTTCAGTCTGCAGGCCGACGCTCTATCCACTGAACCAAACCGGTTTCAGCCTGCTGCCAGATTTTAAATGTTCAGTGAGCAGCAGTGGAGGCCCACATGCATGTGAGTGCACACCCACACACACATTGCTGGAGCTCCATTTAAAGTCAGAGCTGGGAATGCCTTTGTAGAGGCAATACAAAGAGTATGATGATTAATAGCAATTCCTCTGGATTAAGACAAACCTGGATTCAAATCCTGGCTCCACCACTTACTTAGCTGTGTAATTTCCCTGAACCTCAGTCTCCTCCCGTGTAAACTAGGAATAATAAACAGTACTCTTCGCCTCCTCAAGTTTGTATCATTTCCCTTTTGCCACGACACCTAAGTGGGATAAAACACTTTTTGCTCATGTGTCTGGAGTCACATGAATGATGGCCAGCAGCCCTGCCAACCTTGATGGGGCTTGAACACTTTTCTGGATGTTGAGTGGCTATTGGCTAATCTAATACGGCCTCGTCGGGGATGGCTTGGATCGATGTGTGCTAGGAGTCTTTCATCCTCTATCAGGCTGGCTTGAGCATAGCCTCATGGCGAAGGCAGAGGGCAAGAACAGCAAGCAGAAATACAGAGGCACTTTTGAAGGCTCTGATTTTTTTTTGGTTTTTTTTTTGTTGCTAATACTCTATTGGCTAAGGCATTGCTGCTGTTAAGTCCTGAGTCAGAATGGAAAGGCATTACCCAGTTGCATGCAAAGCATGTGGATACAAGGAGAGAGGAAGAATTAGGGCCATTAATGCAGTCAATCGACAGCAGGATAATGAGGTTTAAATGAGGTAATACCCAGCAAGTACTCAGCACAGGGTGATCATTTAATAAATGGAAGTTGTTATTATTATTATTCCCTATTCACATCACAGCTAGTATCTATCAAGGTCTTTTTTATTTTTTCTTTCTTTCTAAGCTGGTCTTTGTGTGTTATTTCACAATCTTCTAGAAATTGTTGCTTTAAAAGAGAATAAAGAGATTTGGGCTCAAAGCCTGGCTCTGAAACTAACTCTTGATGCACCGAACTGTGTGATGTGTGGAAAGGAGTGCTTGCTGGGAGGCAGACAGACCCTGGTTAAATACTTTGACCATTTTCTGTTTTTTGATCTTGTACATTTTTCTCCTTAATCTCCTTAGCTTCAAAATGAAGGTAATTATATTTATCCTGCTGTGTTTTTTTTTTGGTGAAGATTAAATAAGAAAAATGTTTAATATATTTTTCTCAGTATTTGTCACCTAGTTTGAGGCCAATAAATGCTAGCTATAATTATTTATAACCTTAGTAATATATGTTTGTAGAAAAATAATTACTAAATTTATACTACACAGGATAATAACTATTAACCTATTGATTATTTTACTATAATTTTCTATGCATATATTTTCAAAATTAGGGTTATATTATTACCCCACTCCATAAACCATTTTCCTCACTATTACATTATGTGAACAAGTAGAGATCTATAGCAATACTTTTTAAAAAAAATCCTCACCTGAAATGCATTTTTCATTGGTTCTAGAAAGAAAAGAAGGGAGAGGGAGAGAGAAACATTGATGTGAGAGATAAACATCCATTCATTGCCTCACGCATGCACTCCGACCAGGGATAGAACCTGCAACTTGAGTATGTGGCCTGACCAGGAATCAAACCAGTGACTCTTCCATGAATGGGAAGATGTCTTCAGCAACATTTTAAATAGATGTATCATATCAACTATGTAGATATTCTCTAATTTACTTAACCACTACCCTATTGAATATTTAGATTGTTTTCATTTTTTTTTGTACCATATTTAATGACACTGTAATGAATATCTTTTTATATCTTATATCAACTTGATTTTTTTAGGTTATAATTTTGGGAATACATTTTCTGAGTTAAATGATATTCACTTAATTTTCTTTTTATGATCAGGTACGACAAATATATATATATACTAGAGGCCTGGTGCACAAAATTTGTGCATGGTGGGGGATGTCTCTCAGCCCAGCCTGCATCCTCTCCAATCTGGGACCCCTTGAGGGATGTCCGACTGCCCAGTGGGATCGAGCCTAAATGGGCAGTTGGACGTCCCTCTCATAATTCAGGACTGCTGGCTCCCAACTGCTCACTTGCCTGCCTTCCTGATTGCCCATACTGCTTCTGCCTGCCAGCCTGATCACCCCTAACCACTCCCCTGCCAGTCTAATCAATGCCTAACTGCTCCCCTACTGGCTCGGCAACCCCCAACTACCCTCCCCTGCAGGCCTGGTCACCCCTAACTGCCCTCCCTTGCAGGCCTGGTCCTTCTCTATTGTCCTCCCCTGCTGGCCATCTTATGGTGGCCATCTGTGTCCACTTGGAGGCGGTCATCTTGTGTATTGGAGTGATGGTCAATCTGCATATTACTCTTTTATTAGATAGGATAGAAAAGTATATAAAATCTGAGTATATAGCTTAGCATATCACCATAAACATTCTCATAATCACCACCCAGATCAGAAAACAGAACAGTGCCAGCCCCCAGAGGCCTTCCTCTTGTGTCCCTCTCAACCATTAACTCTGCCCACCACCTGGACTTTAGACCCCATACTTTAGATCTGCCTAATGGATTCATAACATATATATTCTTTTTGCTTTATTTTTTTCCAATCAATATTTTGTGAGATTCAATTATATTGTTCAATGTAGAACTAGTACACTCAATTTCAGTATATATTATTTCTTTTTTATATATTTTTATTGATTTCAGAGAGGAAGTGAGAGGGTGAGAGAGATTGAAACATCAATGATGAGAATCATTGATCATCTGCCTCCTTCATGCTCCCTACTAAGAATTGAGCCTGCACCCCAGGCATGTGCTCTTGGCTGAAATTGAACCCGGGACCCTTCAGTTCATAGGCCAATGCTCTATCCACAGAGACAAATTGGTGAGGGCAATGTACTAATATGTGATTTCTTTATACAAATATATAATTGACTATTTTACTGTTGGACAATTTGGGTCATTACCATTTGGACTTAAAGGAATAGCACTGCTATTATCATATGTGAATGTGCCTTCCTGACGTGCTGTGGGTGCATTTTTGTTGGGGATATATATATCTATATATATATATCTATATATATATATATCTATATATATATATCTATATATATATATATATCTCCAGTACTGACTTGTTGGATTATAAAGTATGTGTATCTCATAGTGTCAAGCTCTTCCAAGATGATTGATTGCATTAATCCCACTTTCAGTACATGAGAGTTCTTATTTGATCCATATTCTCATTTACACCTGGCATTTAACAAACTAGCTATTTATTGTAGTTTTACTTTGTATTTCTCCAGTAACAATGAAGTTGAAGTTGAACATTACTTCATATGTTTATTTGAGCATCTGGATATTCTGTGTTCAGATGTGCTTGTTCAAATCTCTTGCTCATTTTGCTGATGATTATCTGACTTTTCAAGAAATTGGTTTGTAAGCATTCCTTTTATATTCTGGATAAAGCACTTGGTTGAAAATGTGTGGTCAATATATTTACCCACACATTAGTTTGCTTTTATACTCTTTCATACTGTCTTTTTATGAACATAAGTTTCTTAATTCAAAGATAGTCACATATATTATACCCACCTTTCCTTCTTACTATTTCTGATTTTTAGTATATTTGGTTTAAGAAAACTTTTCCTGACTTGGTAGACAATAATCTCCTATACTGCATTCTCCTAAAAAATATTTTTCTATTGTTGTTTGTCTTTTACATTTGGGCTTACAATTTACCTGGTTTTGAGCTTTGTGCAGAATGAAGTAGCAGTCAAAATTTTATTATTTTCCATGTGGACATTCTATTGTCCCAGGACCCTTTATTTTATTATTATTATTATTATTATTATTATTATTATTTTAAATTGGTCTTTATTGTTGTGTGTATTACAGATGTCTGCTTTTGTTTTTCCTCACTGACCTCCTCCTCCCCACACCTGCCCCTCCCAAGCCTTTGCCATACTGTTGTGTGTGTACATGGGCTGAGCATATAAATTCCCCCAGTTAATCTCTTGTCACACTACCCATCCCACCTTTCCTCTGAAATTCATCAGGACCCTTTATTTTTATTTTAAAAAATGTTTTTTTAAAATTGATTTTTAGAAAGAGAGGAAGGAGAGGAAGACAGAGAGAGATTTGAGAGATTGATCTTCCACCTCCCACATACCTCCTACTGGGAATTGAATCAGCAACCCCCAATGTCTGGGAGAATACTCAACCACTTGAACTACTCCAGCCAGGCTGTCACAGGACCCTTTATTGACAATATTGTCTTTTCCCTCATTGTTTTTTGGTGCCACCTTTATTTTAAATTAGTGTCCATATTTATGTATGTGTATCTGTTTCTGGGTTTTTTATTCTGTTTCATTTATCTATAAACTGTAGTCTCTAGAGCTTAGAGAATATTAATTTTTTAAAAAGTTTTTTTGTCACATATTTAAAAAGTTTTTGGTCACATATTTGCTATCTTTTAAAAAAGTAATAGGCTCTTTGAGACTACATTTCTTAAAGAAAGTCAGACTGATTCTGAGAAGTTTCCTAGGTGTCCCAGCTATAAGTAAAATTGCAGAAACAGAGTCAGTCACTGACAAATCATATTTTCTTTCTCTATATTCCCTTTCCATTCCTTGTCCTTTCAAACATTTCTCTTGTCTCTGGGGATCTACCATCTGTCTATCCTATTACATTCATCCCTCTCAACTAGATGTCAGAAAACTGTGTAGAGACAAACAAAAACATAATTATAACAACCCTTTCCAGGGACATTTGCATTTTAAACAGTCTCCATAGAACAAAATGCCTCCCAAACCAAAAAGAATGGATCTTTCATGGCAGAATGTTGGAAGTATAAGGAGGTCACAGATGGTTGATTTCTCCATCTGTAATTTTGTGAAGTAGGACTGGCTGATATCTAGTTTTAGAGTCCAGAGAGGTGTCATCATTTGCTCAAAATCACCTAGTTAATTGTGTGTAAAACAATAATCAGGATTGGAAAACATATTTTTTATTTTTTAATTTTTTTTTGGAGTCTTCTTAGTGACCTTAAAATTTTCAAATGAGTTTATTCAGTTTCCTCCAAAGATTATCTCTTTTTAAAATTACTATGGAATGCAAGATTAGACTGCATTATTTCATTTAAAATTCTTTTTAAGCAAAAGGGAAAAGACAGGCCTTAAGATAGGCCTTCCTTCAGTAAAACAGTGCTTGTCCCCATCTGGCACCTTTAATGAAATGTTATCTTACCTCCTTCCCACCTGCCAGTTGTGGCCCCGAGGCAATGTGTCAGCTGCCTGGGCATTTTCTACAGAGGAATCTTTCTTGTGAAGACTATGTGTTGTTTTAGAGACACACATAGCTCCTGGAAACTGGAAAGACCCCAGTTCCTTGACTTTGCTCTTTGCTCTCCTGCATCTCTCCTCGCCCCTCCCCCCGCTCCCTTCCCCACTCCTGTAACCCAAAGATCCTGGTTCTTGGGAACTTATTTCCAAGTCACAGTCCCTTCTCAGCACAGTACCTTCACAGTACCAATACTCAGTTACTACTTGCAGACTTGGGTTTCCCTCAAGTCATATGGATTTTTTTTTACGAGGTAAAATTTACATAACATATCATTAACAATTTTAAAAAATCCTCACTCAAGGTTTTATTGATTTTAGAAAGAGAGGAAGGGGGAGAGAGAATGAGAGTAGGATCAATCTGTTACTTCCCATGTGAGCCCAGAATGGGGATGAAACCCACAACCTAGGTATGTGCCCTGACTGGCAATGGAACTCGCAGTCCTTTGATGTATGGGATGTTGTTGTATAACCATGACCTCTATCTAATTTCAAAACACTTTTATCACCTCAAAAGAAAACCCCATACCTATTAAACAGTCATTCCTCATCCTTCCTCCCTCCAGCCCTGGGCAACCACTAATCTGCTTTCTGTCTGCATGGATTACCTATTCCGAATATCCTATATGATAAAACCCTAATATGCAAATCAACCAAACAGTGGAACGGCCTGTCGCTATGACACCCACTGACCACCAGGAGACAGATGCTCAATGCAGGAGCTGCCCCCTGGTGGTCAGTGCACTCCCACAGGAGAAGTGCTACTTAGCCAGAAGCTGGGCTTATGGCTGTCAAACACAGCTGTGGGGGCGGGAGCCTCTTCCGCCTCTGTGACAGTGCCAAGGACCCCTCGGCGGACATCCCTCAAGGAGTCCCAGACTATGAGAGGGTGCAGGCTGGGCTGAGGCCCCCCCACCATGTGCACGTATATTATGCATCAGGTGTCTAGTTTCATATAAATGGAATCATATAATATGAAGTAACTTTTTTGTTTCTGCATCTTTTACTTAGCATAATGTTTTTGAGGTTCATTCACATTGTAGCATATATCAATACTTCATTTTTGTGGTTATATAATATTCACACACACACTACATTTTATTTATCCATTCAACGCTGATGGACATTTGGGCTGTTTCTACCTTTTGGCTATAATAAATAGTGGTAATATGACTATTAGTGTACTAGTATTTGTTTGAGTGCCTGTTTTCAAATTTTTTTGGGTCATATGGTGTTTCTGTGTTTAACTTTTTGAAGAACTGCAAACCTATTTTCCACAGTTTTAGCATCATTTCACATTTCCACCAGCAATGTAAGAAAGTTCCAATGTCCACAATATGAAAATAAAAGCACAGAAATTTGATGCCCCTGCACCTGCCTAGCCCTGTCACACTGAGGCGCCTCCCCATCTTGGCTGCCATCCCCTTGACCACCCAGATGTAGGATATATGCCTGCCTGCCCCACCTGTTTCTCCTGGACCAGGCATTTTTCAGCTTGTATCTTCCATCTTGGTCCCACTGTGGGATGCTAAACAGTCCTGCCTCATGGCCTCCAGAAGCCCAGAGGCCAGGGATAGTGACTCACTATTTTCAGTAGGTACTCATTAACCACAAACTTGTTCTTAACGGCAAAATGGGGCCACTCAATGTGAACTTCAGCTTTATGTTTGAATAAGTAAGTGAATAGACTTGAGACAATACATCTTAAGTTCATAGGCTGTGCTGTTTCCTACATAAATAAATGTTAAGCAGGAGGACTAAATAAATGTTCAGCAGGAGGACTAGCCTGTGTGCCTCACTTCCATTGAGGCCAGCCAGCAGCCAGCAGCCAGTGAGGGAGTCGGGAGGTGCTTGTGGGAGAGCATACTGAGAATTGAGGGATCAGGGTTCTTACCTGATCCTGTCATTATAACCATGTAGAGGTGTGGTCATGTAGTAAGCTCTTCATTTATCTTCTCCTTTACAATCTAATCATTTTGGCAGACTTTCAGGGCTACACTAGGTGCCTTTACTTCCCAAATGTTTCCAGCTGTTCTTAGATGTGAGCTAAATGCATCTCCACAGTGCTGCCTGCCAAGCCTTCCTCATCTGCATGGAAATATCCATTCAAATTGAGAATCTGACACCTCTTCTCTTTGCTTCCTATCCCTGACTCTATCAAAGAAGACAGAGAGTGACAAACAGAAGATTGGGATGAAGTGAACTGGGATAAAGTGACTTTGGGTTTTAGATTGACTAAGGAAGTCTTTTTCATTTTTCTGTCTTGAGGATTAATGAAGGCGACATTTTCTTTCTTTAGAACTGGGAAAACTATGTTAATGGCTACATTGGTTTTAAAATTGGAACCTTTTCTGGTGCCAGGGTGACTGAATAAGAATGACCTAGGAGCCTGGTTAAAACTATAGATTCCAGGGGTTTACCCTCTGAAGTTTGGATTGGGACTGAGGCTGCTGCAACCTTTTGGGGTGGGGGTTCAGGATGCACAAATGAAAATGCTAAACTAATACAAGAAATATGAATTTAGAAGGCATTAGGGGCCAGGAGTGTCTCTTTCGTAAAGAGCACATACCAACTTCTGGCTGGTCTGTCTGCTTTTTATTTTATTTACTTGAATACACATTTTCCCTTTAGCAATGCATTCAGGCATATAAAAGGTAAAGTTTGATAAATAGTAAAAGGATTACCAGGTTAGAGATTTGCCTTAAGTCATTGAGCCCACAGCAGGGCAATATTATTCTGATTTTCAGCCCTGCTGAATATCAAAATCCATTGGCCTTCCAATGGATCTTTTTGCATTAATATGCTAACCACTGTTGGTTTTAGCCTCCTGCACTAGGCATCTGTATTTTCACACACAAAAAAAGCTTTGTGCTGTAACTCTAATGCACAGCCAAGTTTGGAAATCTCTGAGTTCTATTGTTTACTTCCTGAATCTACACCATTTACTTACTAATACTGTTCTTTATGTATGTCTTTTCCTATGTACTTGTAAGATTGAGGGCAGTGGCTATTATTTAATTTTATAACCTCAGTAACAATAGGTATTAAAAAGTTATTCAGCTTAACCAGAACATTGTGTATATTTACTCAGCTCATATGAAGGAGCTGGGATGTCAGCTACACTGACGAACTTCTTGGGTGACTTGCTCACTTGTTTTTACTTTCACGATAGGACTTCTTTCTCTTACCTTCCTCTCTTAACTCTTTCCCTTTGCTACTCCATTTCTTGCTGTAAAGAAATGCATGGCGTGCTCTTTGAACTTAAATTCCTTACGTCCAAGGCCCACAAGAAACTTCTCCTGGTGTGATTGGCTGGTTAGTTATCTCAGCCAAGGAGGATTAGAAAACTCACATCTCTGGACTCTTAGGCCTCAGTCCTTTTAACTAAGCCAACAATCTCATCTCTCTTCCACCCTGTGAAAAAGAGAAAGTTTTCTTTTGTTTTCTACTCAGGCACACAGCCCTTCTGTGGCACCCTCTCTTCCCAGGGAGATGGTCTGTTCCAGCCCTTGGGGTTTTGCATCACAGAAAGACTGAAGTTGCAGAGATAAAGACAATCAAACAAATGCTATAGAGGCTTTCTCTAAGCTTCTAGTAAACGAATTTACATGCAGCAGCGAGGGAACAAACTGAAACAGTAATTGACCTCGCTGACCACTTCTGATTATTCAAAGTGCAGCAATCTCAAGGGGCCTCATTCATCTCTTTGCAGGAGCCTTAGCTGCCTGCAGAATAAATACAGGGAATTCAAGTTAAGACTTAAAAAGATTTGTCATTGGCTGGTGGGTACCACTGGCTTAGTAAAACCCAAGACATTTATAATTAGTATAAGTCACCTACAAGTAACCTCTCGTTAAAATGCAAATTATTAAAACAGCTATTACCAAATAAGAAAAGTTTTTAAAATATTACGGAGTCCAGGGACAGGAGTGTGTGGTGAACTTGAAAAGCTGGATGCCAATTATGTGCTTCACTGAATTAAAATGAATTGGTGTTATTAATACAGACTCCAATGATCTACTCTGCCAGCCCAACCTTTTACCACCTCACATTTCATTAGAAAATGAACTCTTCAATTACGATCTGTCTTCCCACACTTACCAAATTGAGTTTTCCAGACTTATGACTCTGTCACAGAAGCTTAAGGTACATGGTGGGGGCTGGGGTGAGAGCAGGGTGGCAGGTCATGCCCAATTTGCCATGGCAGCTTGCCAGTCTCTAATATAACATTTTATCTCCATTCTGAGTTATATGGCCCCTTGTCTAGGTCCCTGACTTTGAGTGATTTATTCATTAAAATGGTGCAATTTAAAGAAAAGTGAACGAAGATGTTTACATTTGATGGCAGCTCTCTAAAATAATATTTGTAGTAGAAAATTGCAATGAACTGGTCATTGACTATTTTGTTAAGAAGAAGAGAAGGAATAGATAGGAACAAAAATGTTTAAAGACATTCTTCTTCTTCTCAATTTTGTCTTGGGAAGAGCTTGTCCATGCAAATGAGAAAATATTCAACCTGAAATTCTTCCTGGAAACTAGATTGATTTGCAAGTGTTTGATATGTTGTTTTATAAGTAAATAGAGATGCAATGTAAGGCATGAATCAGCATTTTTTAAGAAAAGAGTCCATAGTACATTTATTCTGATTAAGTGGTCTCTTCAAAGTGGCATAATTATCTCAGAGGTCCTTCTCCACCTCACCTTCCTCTTTCTTTAACTTTAATTCACCGGTCTTGCCAGGTGACTCAGCGTTATGAAGAAGTGCAATGGCGGAGCTGGTTGTTTTGACCAGTTTATGGATCCAGCTCCCTCTCCCTGGCCAGTATCAGCTGGACACACTTTCCATTTTGTTTGGGAGTGGGGGAAGCTGGGGTGGTATGGATTTATTTGTACATCTCCTTTTTTTATTCTGTGTCCTTTTTATGTCACTAGCAGTTTTTCAGTAAGATCTCTGTTTCTACTAAATAGTAGCTGGTGTGGTTCCTGATACTAGTAAGTCCCTTCTCTTGTTCACTGATGTTTTGCCTGGTGCTGTGAGCAGTGCCTGGCATACAGTGACTGCTTTACTACCCCTAGCTGCCATCTTACCTGCCAGTCCCCTGCACAGAGCCTCTACCTGCTCCCCAGCTGTCATCCCAGTGCAGTCCACACCCCTCTGCACTTCTGGGCTGTTCTCTGCACTCAGCTTCTTTTCCTCCTCTTCTCTACCTAACCAAATCCTACCCATCCTACTACGCTTGAGATCCAGATCTTCCCTGGTGGTTTCCCCTGGTCCACAAAGGTCAGGTCTCTGTAGTCTGACTGGATGTCACCATCATGTGCTATCCTTGGGTCTTGCTTAGTCCTTTCAAGGTTTCATGAGAGACGATATTTGTCTTCATGGAGTTTGGGCCTAGGTGAGCAGCCTAGGTCCCTTGCCTGAAACTTTTCTGGCAGTCCTGCTTCTTCCAGAGCCCTGCTCAGCACAGGGGCCACATGAGATGTTTAGCAGATGCTCACTGCTGATTGACAGCCCTCTCACCTCTCCACTGTAGTGAGTGATGCCTATTTACCTTGAACCCTATATCTGCTTGGTCATGACTGCAGGTCAGGTCAAAACATGGGCAGCATTTCCTCCCTCCTTTTTCCTAATCTGTTTGTTATCTTTCTGGATAGTTCAGCAGTGTCTACAGAGGGGCTGTGTTCTTAATGTTGCCTTTTCCTGGTGTTCTGTGTTCTAACCTCAGCCCAGTTGCCTGTCTGCCTCTGGTTGTCTTTCCTTTTTCTCTTTCTTTCCAGTCATAATATATCATCATTTTTTATTAAAGGTACATTATTTTTTAGTTTGATCTATAACCCTCTTATACATCATAACAGTAAATCTCTATTAAAACATTATTTTATAATTTATACTTTTCACTGTCAGACTGACCTTCCCTGCATTTAGTTCAAATTACTGAGCTGTTAATATATTGAGTTACTCTTTCACCTTTAAATTTCAAACATGCTTTGTCTGTCAAATCTTATTTAGGAGGGTTAATAGAAGAATATGCCTATATGTAGAATGGTGACACCGAGCAGGCTCCTTGAAATAGATGACCTTGGATATGGGCATTGAGATAATTAGCAAATGAGAATTGACAGAAACCAACTGCTTTCAAGATAGCACAGGGTCACAATCAAATGAAGGACAGCAGAAATTGAATAGAAAAGCCGATCTAAGACAAAAGCTTACCAAGGGACCTAGATTTTTACAGAAAGTCATTGGGGTACCTGTTATTTACTTAATAGTAATTCCACAATGTGTATTGAGCAACTACTATATAAACCTGCACTGTTTTAGGCATTGGTAATACTATAGAAAAGTGAGATAGAGCCACTGATCCAGTCAGCAGGGGTAGGTGACTGAGCAGGGACAACAGTAGAACACATATGAATATACTGTTTTGGGGAGAAAAGGTGGTGAATTTAGTTTTGGATTCATCATGTTTGGGATATCTGCAGTATATTCAAGTGGGACTGCCGTTCGGGGTTGATTTCCCCATTATAAAAACGTTTAAGCTGTGGTGCATGGACAGCTGTTGGTGATCTTGCAGAAGGAATGGCCCTTTGGACTAGATGAGCTCACAGACCATATGTATGATGCTGTGTTTATTTGCACAATTCCTCTGTGTGATACCTTCTTCTACATAATGCTCATGGAAGGGAATGGTGAATTCTGCATCTGAACCCTTGGCCATAACAACCTTCCTCTCAAAAACAGAAATCACAAAGGGGATGTTTCCTTTCTGTAACCAAGGTTAGGAAGGTAATTCAAATGTTCCATGGCTTATTTCCTGCCATTCAAGACCACTTTGTAGATTGACATCTGAAATGGCCATCAACCTGGCAGCCCTGTTCTAATTATTTAAAATGAAATATAGGGGAAATGTTCGCATTTCGTACAAAAAGAACACACACCACTCTTTAAGAAATTAGAACTATTGAAGGAAAACAGGTTCACTACTTCCATAAATTTAAAATAATATATATTTTTTACTTTTTTACCAAAATACAAACTCATGACAGAAAATTCAGACAATATAGATAGGAAAATTATGCAACAAAAATTCCCCATCCTGGCATATCCACTGCTAGCACCATCTTGGCTTCCTGACATTTTTTCTGTTAACATGTTGAAGTATATTTTATAATACTAAGTGAGTTTATACTAAGTATACTCTTCTACTAGTATAATCTGCTATTTTCATTAAATACTTTGTCATTATTCTATGTTTAATCAGTTTAGAAGTACAAAATGAGTTCACTTTACTTCAAATATTCAAGTCAAAATAACTTGTCTCCAATACACAAGAATATCTTTCTTTTTCTCTCTCATCTATTTTATCTATCATATCATCATCGTCGTCGTTGTTGTCGTCGTCGTCGTCGTCGTCATCATCATCATCATCATCATCTCAGAGTTTTAGTTCACTCAGTAAGTTTAAAATACCTAAGGGAAGCCCTGATTAGTTTGACTCAGTGGTTAGAGCACTGGCCTATGAACTAGGGTTGCAGGTTCTATCGCTGGCCCCAGTTGGGACTTGAGCTGGAGGCAGCCAATTGATGTGTCTCTTTCACATACAATAGATGTTTTTTTTCTCTCTCTCTTTCCCTCTTCTCCTTATAATTGGTCTGGGTTTCTAGAGCAAGACCATGCTATCTGTTCTAGAGAATTAGATGCTGTTTAAAAAACAACTCCTGACATGCAATAGGCCCAGAAGAGCTGGGATGCCTCTCAGCTCTGCTCATGCTCATTCCCAGATATACCAGTTACATGTTACAATAGATGAGTTGGCCCACTTGGTGTCATGTTTTGGTAGGTTTGATAAGACCCAACTCATGATGGGCAAATCCAGATGCAGGGTCACTTGGTGTTTAATGATAAGGCATTTTTTTTTTCTGTGCTAGGATTGGGAATGATGGTTCCATGATCATAAAGTCCATTGGTCACAGCCCATTCCACAATAAATAGAGCTGCAGGCCTCATAGAGTGTTGGATTAGCTTACTGAAGGTGCAAAGGAAGTGTCATCTTGGAGCAATCCTTTCACAGAATGAGATAGCATCTTTCAAAACACAGTCTAGACATTGAGTGAAATAGCATTATGTGGCACTCGGTCCCTAGTAAAAAGAATACAGGGATCTGGAAACCAGGGGATTAAGGTGGGAATAACCCCATTTACTATCACTCCCAATGACACAATTCAGAAATATGTGTTCTCTGTCTACTAAGGAGGTATTCTGGGGTTCAAACTTGGTTTTCAATTACTTTTTAACTTTCCTTAGCATCTAGCTTATTTCTGAGGAGCATCAATGCACCTTGACAATAATTACCTAATCTCATTATTCTTGTAATTATTCTTATCTTCCGTATATAGTACTGTACCAATGGGTGGTAAGAGGCAATTTTGTATACTGTTCTTTTTATTAACAAATATATCACGCTAATATTATAATTAGTTTTATTGATTAGTCTCCTCTGTTTCATGATTTCTTCAAGGGCAAGTCCACATCATATTCAGTTTTGTATTAATGTTTTTGAATAAATGTATGAGGTATTTTGAGGACAGGTGGGTTTTTGAAGATCTCTTAAATTTTATCTGAGGTGACTGTATGCCAACCTTAAATTACTATCTTTATTATGAGTAGTCGTAGCTTAAAATCTATTGTAAAAGTCCTATAACTCATTGATTATAAGAATTATTCATTCACTTTTCACAAATAAAATCAGATGTGGACTGACAATATTATTATTTATTGGACCCTATTTTTTATATCAGAGAGAGGAAGGGAGAGGGAGATAGAAACATCAATGATGAGAAAGAAGCATTGAACAACTGTCTGTCTCCTGCATGCTTCCTACTGGGGATTGAGTCTGCAACCTAGGACCCCTCAGTTTGCAGGCTAACGCTCTATTCACCGAGCCAAGTTAGCTAGGGCTATTAGACTTTTTAAAACGACGAAAGATAATTTCAACCTGATTGAAAACTGAGGTCTTATATGAAACTAGAGGCCTGGTGCATGAAATTTGTGCATGGGTGCGGTCCCTAGGCCTGGCTGGTGATTGAAGCATGAGCACCTGGCGTGGAAAGACAGGTCCCATCTGACTGCTGGGCCCTGGGCAGCACCTGGGCCCCCGAGCCCTCACACACCCCTGAGTCATTGCATCTGCCTCCCCACGTAAAGATGTGGTGGGCGCAGTCAGATGCTGTGGGCGGGGGTGCAGCATAGGCTTCTAGGCCACCCAGCAGTACCGCATGGAAGCCAGGCGGGCAGCGTTCTCTCCTGGCCGGCCTTGCAGACTGGCTCCTCTGTGAACCCATGGGGAGTCTAACTGGCCCCTGCGGTCCTGATGGCTGTGGCCTGACTCACCCAGAAGAGGCTGCGTGGGTGCAGAGGGGTTCCTTGTGGGTGCCCTGCACCTCAGCATGGGGGCTTCCCCTCTGTATGAGCCCTGGTATTCTGGGGGAGGGTAGCAGGGGGAGTGAGAGAGAGCTTGGCAGACACCCCACATTCTCCCTGCACTCTATCCCCATCACTCCCGTCCCGCTCTCAAGTAGCCAGTGAGAAGTTGCAGCCTCCCCATCCTCCCCCCTGGATGCTGCCCTTCCTGTCTCCCCGCTCCCCATCCCCGCTTCCCCTCTTCCCCTTTTGTTCCCCATCCCGGCTCACAGCCTGGCCCCCATCAGGTGATCAGGGTCTGCCAGCCATGCTGATTGCCATCTGAGGGGGGATCTGTTGGGGCTGGGTGGAGGCGCTGTCCCCTCCGCCATCATTGCTGGTCACTGTCTGCGGGGTGATGGGCAGGTGATTGGGCCCCAGCTCGCACCTGCCTTGACTGGTGCTATCTGCTCACCTGTTCCACTATTCTGACCCGGTTCCGCTGTTGTTGAGGCCCATTGGGGCTGGCAGTGCCTCCACTGCTGCCTGGTGCTAGCACTGCATTGCTGATGCCCACCATGTTTCCTGCCGTCCCCTGGTGGTCAGTGCACATCATAGCGAGCAGTCGAACTCCGGTTGAATGACTGCCTGAGGAGACAATTTGCATATTAGGCTTTTGTTATATAGAATGCTCCAAGAAATAAAAGAGATAATGCTTTTTAATGGGTAGACTAAAATAGATTTTGAGATATTGATGCCTTGTAATTTCTCTGGGGTATGACTTTTAAATAATAGCAATTGCTAATATTAGAAACGTGTCTATTGTGTGCCAGGAACTTTAAGTGCATCCACTCATATGTTGTCCTCATAACCCATGAGGGCTCTATTAGTCTCATTTTTTAGATGAGGAATCTGAGGCACAAAGTGGTAATAGTTTCCCAAAAGGTTGCACCACTAATGTTAAATAGACTTTAAACTCAGTTGCTTTGTAACACATTTATTCTACATTTCAAGCAAAAGTACTCAATATTTAAAATACATATTTTATTTTTATGTAAAAACATTTAAAGCCTATTAAGAAATATTTATCAACTGACATTGGTTTAAAAAGTCTATATTGTTTGTGGAATTTTTTTTGCTAACAGTGTAAAATCCAGATGGAAAACAAATGCTACACAACATAGAAAAGGTACCTGTGACATTTTGTGCTCCTTGTGGTATTAGAACCGTGTAAGCATCTTTTTAGTCGAAGGCACATCTCTTGTGTCATCGGTTTCTTGATTTACAGACTGAAAGTGATGAGCAGCACCCAGGAGGGATGTCAGTCACGTCCCCTTCCTTTCATTAAAGTCCAAGCCCACCCTCATTGCATTAGGCCTTCGTGTGCCAGCTCTTTAACATAATCACAGTATCACTTGATGCCACACTGATCTGGGACCTGCTAACAGGCATTGGGGAATGGTAATTAGGACTTAGTGCATGGCCCTTATGTGAAGAGGACTGACCCAGCTATAACATACAATAAATACAGCCCTGACAGAAGCCTGAAAATTGGTTCTGCTTGGTTGCCTATACACAGGGCTGTGACTCATCGCTTAATTTCTTCCTGATGCTTTTTCCATAAAGGTTCTGCAGCCTATAATTTTTGTAAAAAATATATCTTATTTATGGCGTTACAGAAGATTTCAAGTAACTAATCACATTTATGGGACATCTTAATCCTAGGACAATATTTATACTAACTATTCGTTTCTTTAAAAAAACAAGTATAATAGGTTTAGTTTGCTTATTTGCTGTTCCCCCCCCCAATATGAAATGTATTGGACAACTATTATGTGAGAGGTCCATAGATTTAATCCTGTCTGCTTTATCCTCTCCAGATATCATATACTCATTCTGTAAGAATCTCTATTATGAGGTTGATCTCCCTGTTAACCATACTGTGATCAGATGTAACACTACTGGTATGGATCCCAGAACAGCAATAACTCTGACAATATTTCCAAACCTTATGTTTTTTTGCAACATGAGGCAGTCTCAGCACACACTCCAGACAGCTGCTCCCAGCCTTCATCGGACTCTGTTTATATCTCTGTGAGGTTTATAGATATCACAAACTCTGATAACTTGCATTAAACGCCATTGTGGACAGCCATGCTCCAGCCACTGCTCTTCCCCTCCCAGTTTCATACTTCCGAAGGTTTATGATCTTCTGTCACTCAGTCTCTAGGACCTGGAATACTGAGTGCCTGGCAAGTGGCAAAGAATCAGTAATTGCTTGTTGATGCAAATATGGTGCATTAATTAAAACATGCTTTTTCATAAAGGTGTTGGTTCTTATAATTGTCTATAGGTTTATTAGTTGAAATATTGGGTCGGCAACTAAGTAATTGCGGGTTTCACACATATATGGCTTCAGTTGAATTTTTAGGTTTGCAGACGTAGTACAAATGTAAAACACATTTTGTATTTGATAGTTGGCTATTCAGCTGTTAATCAGTAAAAAAAGTTTTTTGATCAGTTTTGTAGTTTTTGTTTGGCGTTCGTTGAAAAATGGAAAATCAAAAGGAACATTTTCGTCATATTTTGCTTTTTTATTTCCGCAAGGGAAAAACGCATCACAAGCTCATAAAAAGTTATGTGCTGTTTATGGTGACGAAGCCTTAAAAGAACGGCAGTGTCAAAATTGGTTTGCCAAATTTCGTTCTGGTGATTTTTCACTCAAAGATGAAAGACGCTCTGGTCGTCCAGTTGAAGTTGATGACGCCCTAATCAAAGCAATAATCAATTCGGACTGTCACAGTACAACACGTGAGATTGCAGAGAAGCTTCATGTATCACATACATGCATTGAAAATCACTTAAAACAACTTGGCTATGTTCAAAAACTCGATACATGGGTTCCTCACGAACTGAAAGAATCACAGTTAACGCAACGCATTAGCAGCTGTGATTTGCTAAAGAAACATAATGAAAATGATCCATTTTTAAAACGACTGATAACTATCGATGAAAAATGGGTTGCTTACAACAATATCAAGCGGAAAAGATCGTGGAGCAGGCCAGGTGAACCAACTCAAACAACATCAAAAGCTGATATTCATCAAAAGAAGGTTTTGTTATCAGTTTGGTGGGATTACAAAGGAATTGTCTACTTTGAACTCTTACCACCCAACCGAACGATCAATTCTGATGTCTACATTGAACAACTAACGAAATTAAACAATGCAGTTGAAGAAAAGTGGCCCGAATTGACAAATCGAAAAGGTGTTGTATTTCATCATGACAATGCAAGGCCACACACATCTTTGGTCACTCGGCAAAAATTAATGGAGCTTGGTTGGGATGTTTTGCCACATCCACCATATAGTCCTGACCTTGCACCATCTGATTACTTTTTGTTTCGATCTTTACAAAACTCCTTGAATGGTAAAAATTTCAATAATGATGATGATGTCAAATCGTACCTGATTCAGTTTTTTGCTAATAAAAACCAGAAGTTTTTTGAACGTGGGATTATGATGCTGCCTGAAAGATGGCAAAAGGTCATTGATCAAAATGGGCAATACATTAAAGAATAAAGTTATTTAGTTCCATGAAAAAATTGTCTTTGATTTTATTTAAAAAATCCGCAATTACTTAGCTGCTGACCCAATATCTTTTCAGTTAATTACATCTTTTTGTCAGATGACAAAAATAATATGTATTACTTAGTGATATTTTGGAAAACACAGAAATAATTAAAAATAAATAAATAAAACAACCTCACACATTAACATGGTATTGTTTTATTTTATTTTATTTTAAAAATATATATATTTTTTATTTTTTACAGAGAGGAAGAGAGAGGGATAGAGAGAAACATCAATCAGCTGCCTCTTGCACACCCTCTACTGGGAATGTGCCCGCAACCAAGCAAGGTACATGCCCTTGACAGGAATCGAACTTGGGACCTTTCAGTCCGCAGGCCAACACTCTATCCACTGAGCCATACTGGTTTTGACAGTGTTTTTTTTTTTTTTTTTTTTTTTTTTTTTTTTTTTTTTTTTTTTTCTAATTTGGTATAATTTCTAGATGTTTTCTAGTGTTTTCCACTTATCATAGTATTGGGAACCTTCCCCCTACCATTAAATATTCTTTAAAATAATTTTAAATGAATGTTGGCAGAAGATTTTATTCTATGGAATACACTATCTTCCATTTGCCCTTCTATGTCTACTGTCTAACCTTTTCCACTCTTCTCCACATTTCTCTCTGCCTCCGGAGACTACCTCATGGACCATACATATCAAAGGGTTCCTGTGCCCTTGGCTCCTAGTAGGTTTGGTCAATGGGAAGCCCAAGCAGAAACTGGAAGAGAAGGAAATGAAGGAGGAGATAAAGGGCAGGTATTTTATTCCCTTGACTCTCTCTCTGGTAGGTCGCCTCAGTTTGGCTGTGTCCTCCTACCAAAGCTAACTCTACAATGGTCTCTCCTTCTGAGGTCCAGTAACTACTCTCTCCCTTCACCTTGTTACTACACTATCTGCTGTGGTTTCCTACATGTACTTTTGAAAATAGGCACTTAAATATATTCTATCTTGAATGCATTATCTTTTCCTGATATAATATATGCAACAGTTTAATAATTTCCTGGGATTACATAATGTAAATTATATTTCAGTGGAACATTCTGGTCTCTAGATCCTGGTGCTAATTTCTGATGCTGTATACCTAAAACTGATATAATAACCTATTAAAATTGTACTTAAATGGTAATGAAAGGATAACTTCTAAAATATTGTTACTTGGTCAAAAATTAAAAGAAAATAATGTAAGATTATTGATATGCACCCAAATTACCTTCCAATGTGAAATATCTACTGTGGGTAATCATTTGTTTGTTTGTTTGTTTATTTATTTTTGAAATCCCACCATCTGAATCTCTTTCTCTTGTGGTTATCCCTCCAAGTCTGAGTCTTGGTGATAAGTAGGGCTCTGCCTCTCACTTTAGAAATGAAGGAACCAGATATTTCCTCTTTATTCCATGGCAACAAATGCTTGGGTATATGAAACAGGTTTTGCAATGGGATGTTCTTGCCTTGAACTTGAACCAGAGAGGGTTATGGATCTGACTAGAAGAGTGACAGAGATTATGCACAGTGGGGTGGGGTGGCAGAATTGCTAGTGTACCGTTACCATGGGAGCAGAAACAGAGGCAGTAGTGAGTAAACCAATGGGTGGCCCGCCCTGTTACCATAGCTGACAATGTCTTTGTTCTCTGCTACCAAGACTCTTGGTTCCTGACTATGATCTAAGCCTCGTTCTTCAGCCTCCCTGTCATTCCTTTGTAAATTGACTCTTTTTATCATTATAAAAGTCTCTATTTCTTGAAATATTTTTTTTTGTTTTGAGGTCTACTTTGTCTGATATTAATATAGTCAATTTAGCTTTTTTTGGGGTTGATAGAAATATTTGTTATCTTTTCTGTGGTGATGGTTTCTTGGAAGGATTCATATATTGAAAGCTGCCAAGTTTTCCACTTAAAACATGTTTGTTTCAATAAAATTACAAAAAAAATGGCACAAGTTGGTCTTTTCAAGCATTTTCAAACACACAAAGAGAAATAGTACCAGAAGTGCTACAAAGCAATAGAAAGAATATTATAATGCCCATCCCTCTAATTATATGTACAGGACTTATGCAGAATGGCTTTTATGATTTGCAAGTAGCCTTCATGAACATGTGCCTCCTTGGATATGCTGGCTTTGTAGACAGACTTCATAGGTGTGTGATCTGTGCAGTCACAGATGATTCTGTGTTGATTTAATGTTCTGCTGTTACCACCTTAATTTTTTTTTTAAGCAACAGAAATTTATTTCTCACAGTTCTGGAGGCTGGAAGTCCAAGATCAAGGTGTTGGGAGTTTGGTTTGATGCCTCTCTTTTTGGCTAACTTATAGCCACCTACTTGCTGTATTCTCACTTGCTCTAGCTTTTTTATGCTTACTGTTTCCATCTCTTATTTTAACTTACCTGTATCTTTATCTTTAGAGTAGATTTCTTACTACTTTAAGAAATAGTATGGCTGGAAGCAAAAGTTGTATCTCTGTTATTTTCTGAACTAATTTGTTCCTTCCTATAAATTTCTTTTCCGTTCCATTGGCTAGAATTCAATTCTGTGGTTTGCAATCAAGAATCTTGGTGGTACAAAATTGGTACTGGGAGCAGATTGTAAGCAACAGATCCTTAGGAAAATGGAGAAATCCAGGCTTGCTAGTTGGGGCAAAAAGTGATAAAAGTCCCTTTATATTAAGGGATGGTCTTCCAGCAGCTTAAGCCATGCAGTGGTGAAAAAATATCCCTATTATCACCTGGAATGAAGAGCTCATTGAATACAAAGCTTAAAGAAATAAAAGTGGTTTTTGAAGAATATGAAGGAGGTGAAAATTTAAAGTACTGTAGGATGGTCTGACCTAGCCAGACCTCACAGAAAGGGAGAAAAGGGATAGATATAGCCTTCCTCTCCTGTCTCTTACTCACACAGTGACTATCACGTTAAGGCTCCTCATTTTCCTGATTTTGAGTAATTTTGGATTGTATTATGCTCATTATGAATGTCATGTCTTAGAGCCTGAATTCTCTTAATTTCCTCTGATGAATCATTTCATTCATTTGTTTGTTTTGTTTCTTCTTACCCTACCTGTGCCACTGTGCAATTAAAGCAGGGATCACTTTATAAAGCAAATGATTGTCTAACCACTATGCCATCCACCTGAAACCAGTATAAAACAATACTGAATGTCAGCTGCAATTGAAAAAAACAAAACAAAACAAAACAAAACAAAAAACAAAAAACCAGAGATCCTTTCAAATCATTCTTTTTCTATCATAGGGGAAGCAACACACCACCCGCCTGCTCCTGTGCCCTTGGGGTTCCCAATTGTCATGCCGCTCTTTCCAGTCCAGACTGTGAAAGGTTAAAGGTAAATGATGGTGCCTCCCCTGCATGATCTCCAAGCTGTCTTTTGCAAGGAAGCAATAATGGAGACTCAGCCATGAGGAAGAGAGTTCCGCTTCCCTGTAACAGTTTGATGATGCCTTTCTTTGTGACTTGTTCAGTGTACTTGTCCTAATTTATGATTTTTTTTTTTTTGCCATTTGGTTTATTTCTCTTGTTTTGTATTTTTAAAAAAAATTTAAACTTTTTTCAATTATAGTTTACATTCAACAATATTTTGTATTAGTTTCATCCAGGTGTATAGCATAGTGGCTAGGCAGTCATATACTTTAGAAAGCCCCCCGCCCCGTATTTCCAGTACTCATGTGGCACCATATGTAGTTATTGCAATATTATTGACTATATTCCCTATGCTGCAATTTACATTCCTGTGACTATTTTATAACTACCCATCTGTACTTCTCAATCCTTTCATCTTTTTTATCCAGTCCCCAGCTCAGCCACTGGCAACCATCAGTCTGCTCTCTGTATCTGTTTTGTTTGTTTCTCTTTTGTTTGTTTGTTCATTTTGTTCTTTAGAGTCCACATATAAGTTATATCATATGGCACTTGTCTTTCTCTGACTGACTTATTTCATGTAGCATCATACTTTCTAGGTCCATCATGCTGTAGCAAATGGATAAGATTTCATTTTATTTTAATGGCGACAAGTCATGTTTTTTTCACGTTAGAAAACTTGGTTGGCTTTGAGCTCCAAACTCTTTTTCCCCCACTTTCAACTCAGTTTGGTTCAGATTTTTACTTTTACATGAGGTGTTTTGAGTCTGCTCCATGCATGCACAGTTCAGGAGTCAGCCAGACATGTGGCAGGCAGAATTTGGGGTAATCCCTTTCTGTCTCTTTTCCTACCAAATTTTCCCTTTTCTTCAGTGACCACAGTTGCCCTAGCTTGATGCTCTGTGTATGATAACTGAGACTGCCCTCAGGCTTGAAGAGACGCAGGCAATTGGAGTATTTACTCCATATAATAACTCCCTTCCTCATGCGGACCCCTCCCTGGAACTCAACTGTTCTTCACCCTCTTTTACCCCCATTGAGTCCTTCTTGTATCTGTCCATATATCATATATAAACCGGGCAGAGTTTATTCCATGTATCCTGTGAGGATTATGTAGAGATGTTTATCCTATGTGAAGTAAGTTCTTGGCTATTACTGGAAGCTTGATCCATGTTTTAAATCACCTCTGTTTTTCTTTCTTTCTTTCTTTCTTTCTTTCTTTCTTTCTTTCTTTCTTTCTTTCTTTCTTTCTTTCTTTCTTTTTTCTTTTCATGTTTCTACATGTCCTTCTTCCCATCATTATAAAGACAACATGCTCTTCAAAAGGATTTCATGTTGCTAAAAATTTATGTTTCTAAATGTTGCACATTGAAGGGGCATTAAAGATGATTTAGCTGAACCTCTTCCATGCAGATGAGAAAAATGAGTTCTTGAAGCAAGTAATTTACCTCCAGGAAGGGGTGGCATTGCTGGGGAAGATGAGTGAGAGCGATCTGGGAGAGCTGACAGAGTCTGCCCGAGAGAGATGCATCTTCTGAAGAGTGAAATGTAACTTGTGAAGCTTGTTGGGAAGAAACGTTCCCTTTGGTGCCTCTCTGCAGAGGTAATAGGGGCATTCTAGATTTAGAGGCTTGAAATGAGGAAGAGAAAGGATGTCTTTGGAAATCTTGTCTGAAACTGCCTCAGATTTTAGGAACATTCAGTTGGAAAACACATTAAACATGTCTTTTCTCAAGCGAGTTGTCACATCGCATCGCTGTGGCTGGTGCTCTGTCTCAGCCCCATCTCCTAAGCAGCTGTGCTTGTGCTGAAATGGAGCTCCGAGCTTGAGGCAGAGGATGACGTATTGCCTCAAGTGAGAACCTTTACCAAAAGATTTACCTCTCAGATGTTGTTTTTCTGCCTGTTTAAATAAGAATATACAGATTCCTCCCCAATGTCCTCCTTTCCCTCATGTCTTCCTTCTTTTCTACTCTATCAAAACCGATATTTGAAAAGTTTGACCTCAGTCCAGTCTCTTACCAGTGTTCACTCTTTATGTCAAAGCTCAATCTAGACATCTTCTTCATTAAGATTCCTTGGTTCATTGGATGGTTAAACATCTTAAATTTATGCCTTCTGAGTTTTTATTGTTGCTGTTGTTTAGATTCCAGAGTCATAGTAGTAAGTTAAGGGAGTTGGGGGTGGGGGGGAGGGGCGGTAAAGCCAAGTCAATAATCAAAAAACAAAACAAAAAAACTTGAGGAGGGGGATATCCTATATAATAAAGATGTAATATGCAAATGGTCATTACACTATGAAGCGTTAATGACCCACCACATAACGACCGGATCACGGATCAGCAGGAGGGTGGGGCAGTGAGCTACAAGTGGGCTGCATACAGAAGGGGGCAGGGCAGCAATCTATGAGAGGGGGGCAGGGGGATGGAGGAAGCTACAAGAAGGTGGGGCAGCGGGCAAAGAGCTACTGGAGGGTGGCAGCGAGTTACTGGCAAGCTACTGGCACACAATTTGTGCACAGGCTACTAGTTTGAATATTATATTAAATACAGTGCCTGGAAGTAGAAGACAAGGATAGTAAGGTATAAAATACTTTGTCCCTAAATTAGATATATTTAATGTAATTTGTGGATAATTGTGACTTAAAATAGAAAGGTGAATTTTAAGAAAGTGAATTCATTTAATTTTGGCACTTTATATTTGGTGTTACTCCTCCAATACCCTGGGCTAACCTGTGAGGGTCAAGATGCTGTCCTGTTAGTATTCCTGGGACTTGAGAGCCATCTGTTCATCGAAAGGATTGCAGGTTTAAACAAAAGCAACCAAACAAACCGCCCGACTCTTTATTAAGTAAGTAAAGAGGGGGGTTGGTTTGTAGACCGGGAAAGATGCATTTCCTCACATGTAATCACCACAACACATGAAACTATGGGATCTCTTCCTGCTCAGGGGATAAAGGCCCTCTTAGTAAGGTGGGTGGGATTTTTCAGGTTCAACATGCTAGTTCAATTCAGCATGTTTAGAAGGACTTTACTGCAGGGGGTAGCACCTGGTGGGCACACCTATGTATTAGTGAGATGGATGAATGGTTGGGTGACTATATAATTCAGTGTCAGTGGTAATAGCATCTAATGACTCTTCTCTTGGGTGGGTTCATGCCAGTAGCCCCATAGGTACAAGGTTTTTTTTATTTGGAGATCAGAAAGTAGCAACTGGACACTAAATGTTTCTCTTTGAAACCAGTTATTAAAAATAAGCTATTGAGAGAAAACCAAGATAGCTGCATAGGTAAATGCCTAACTGCAGCCTCACACAACAATTTCAAAAAATACAACTAAAATATAAAGTGGACATTATCCAGAACTACAGGAAAGTTGACTGACTGGAAATTCTACAACTAGAAGGAAAGAGAAAACCAGAAGGAAAATCAGAGGAGCTGTAAAAGCCTAAGGTACTGAGACACGGTGCGCACGTGGGGAGAGGACGGAGCCAGAGAGGAGGAGCGGCTGAGTTCCTGGTGGGCGTTCCCTAGCAGGAAGGAGATAAAAGCTCCAGACTGTGCTGAACCCCAGTTCTGACTACATTGAACCCCAGTTCTGGGCGAGACCCTGGGGTCCCAGGCTCATATAGAGGGATTCTAGGCTGTAAGGTGGAAACTCAGGGCAGCGGCGAAAGGCAGAGCCCTGGAGTCGTGAACATTGTGCGCAGAGGAGGGACTATTGACTGTGCTGCTGGATTGTCCTAGAGGGAAGGAGACAAAAGCTCCGGACTGTGCTGAGCCCCAGTTCCGACTTCATTGAACCCCAGTTCTAGACCAGACCCTGGGGACCCAAGTTCATACAGTAGAAATCTGGGCTGTAAGGCGGAACGGCAAAAGGCAGAGCCCCAGAGTTGTGCACATTGTGCACAGAGGACTGACTGTTGACTGTGCCACTGGATTGTCCTAGCGGGAAGGAGACAAAAGCTCCAGACTGCACTGAACCCACTTCCAACTGCACTGAACCCCAGTTCCAGGCTCATTGGGGGAGAGACTAGACTATCCAGTAGTGGGCAAAACTCGAGGGCACCTTTCTGTCAGAGGTGTTTGCAGCAAGTACGAAAGGACCCTGAGGAACACTGAGGCTCAGGAACCTCATAGGGTGGGGCTGACGGAAGCCAAGGCTGTAGGCTCCACCATGAAACTCCGCCCCATCTAAGCTGAGCACAGAGGCTTTTGAATAAGGCTGTCTCCTGGCATAGACACAGCTGATCCTCACAGCCAATTGGCCTGGAGGTCAGTTCCTCCCAGTGATACCAACAACAATTAAGACTTAACTATAAAAGACTGTACACACAGTCCACAAATGGGTGCACCAAGAGTGTCCACCTCAGATAACTGTGAGGCAGACCCACTAAACCATATAGGACACCTTAACACACAAAGCCACCCTACCAACTCAGGGAAGCAGCGAAAATGCCGAGACAAGGAAACAGATCACAAATGAAAGAAATGGAGGACAAAAAACAACTGGATATAGAGTTCAAAACCACGCTTATAAGGCTTTTCAAGAATTTCTTAGAAAAGGCCAATAAAATAAATGAGACTTATGAGGATATGATAAGGGATCAACTAGAAACAAAGACTACATTGTCTGAAATAAAAAATATTATACAGAGTTCTAAAAACAGAATGGAAGATTGCAAGAATCAAGTCAAAGATTTGGAACACAAAGACCCAGAGGACACTCCTCTGCAGAAGCAAGAAGACAAGAGAATCCAGAAAGTTGAATATAGTGTAGGAAACGTCTGGGACAACTTTAAGCGAACCAACATCGAATTATGGGGGTCTCAGAAGATGAGAGAGAGCAAGATACCGAAAACATATTGAAAGAAATAGTGACAGAAAACTTCCCCCACCTGGTGAAAGAATTAGACTTACAAGTCCAGGAAGCGCACAGAACCCCAAACAAAAGGAATCCAAAGAGGACCACACCAAGACACATCATAATTAAAATTCTAAGAGCAAAAGATAAAGAGAGAATATTAAAAGCAGCAAGAGAGAAACAGGTAGTTACCTATAAAGGAGCACCCATACGATTGTCAGCTGATTTCTCAACAGAAACCATGCAGGCCAGACGGGAATGGCAAGAAATATTCAAGGTGATGAATAGCAAGAACCTACAGCCAAAAATACTCTACCCAGCAAAGCTATCACTCAGAATTGAAGGCCAGATAAAGAGCTTCACAAATAAAAAAAAGCTAAAGGAGTTCATCACTGCCAAATCAGAAGTATATGAATTGCTGAAGGGGGTTCTTTAGAAAGAGGAAGAAAATAAAGATAAAAATTATGAACAACAAATATGTAACTATCAACAAGTGAATCTAAAAACCAAGGGAATTAACAGAAACCAGTTTGGCTCAGTGGATAGAGCACCGGTCTGCAGACTGAAAGGTCCCAGGTTCGATTCTGGTCAAGGACATGTACATTGGTTGCGGGCACATCCCCGATGGGGGGTGTACAGGAGGCAGCTGGTCGATGTTTCTCTCTCATTGATGTTTCTAACTCTCTGTCCCTCTCCCTTCCTTTCTGTGAAAAATCAATAAAAAATATATTAAAAAAAAATAAAATAAAAACCAAGGGAATTAAAAAACCTGATGAACAATATTAACTGTTGAATATAATAGAATCAGAGGTATGGAAGGGGAGTGGACTGATGATTCTTGGGGGAAAAGAGGAGTGGGGGTGTGGGAAGAGACTAAACATAAACTGTGCACCTATGGATGAGGACAATGGGGGATGGGGAAAGGGCAGAGGATGGGGTGGGAACCTGGTGGAGGAGGAAAGAATGAACTTTTGTAACAATATGAACAATAAAGATTTATTTAAAAAAATAAGCTGTTGCCATCACTAACTTTCTCACTTTAAATGGAACTGACACTATGACCAAATAATTGGTTGTAATTGTAGCCATGGTGTCAGATTTAATCAACCACTCACACTGCAAACCCTGTAAAGATGTAGTTAGTTCTTCTCTATCACAAGATAAGACTTTCATATCCTTTAGTACCAGATTACTGGTGCTTATATTTTTTCTTTAATATATCATTTCATGCTTTTTAATAAAAGAACTGTCATTTCTAATAAAAATTAAAAAAAATTACCCAAGAAAATAACACAATTGATAGCTATCACAAGCTGAACACACCAGATAAGTACACATCTTAAAAAACCTGCAATAGAATTTTGATCCTATTTAACCTGGGCCTTATGTTGAGATTGTAACTTCTATGCGACATGGGAAAGTTCCTCATTTCTGAGGCTCCTCAGTCTGATCCCCTTGTGTGCAGAAGGCCTCTTCCTTGAAAAGAGTAGTGGACTTGCTTGATCTTGAATAGAAGCTGAATACCCTTTTCACCTTTTGGGGAATGCAAATACATTTATTCTTTTAGGCCCGTGTGACAGAGTAAATTTACAATATGATACACCCTTCCACATTAGAATTGTATACATCTGCGCCCTTTGTCATGTGATTGGTAGTCTCTCCCATTATTTATTGATGTTGAGATTGGTCATATGACTTGCTTTGGCCAATGGAATATAAGTGAAGTACCATGCTAGTTTTAAGCCAGAGATGCAAGAAGAATCATGTATTTCAGCTTATGCTCTTGCACTGATGACACTGCAGAGGAGAAAAACACACCTCTTATAGCACATGTGTCAAACACAAGGCCCGCAGGCCAAATCCAGCCCGCCAGGCCTTGTAATGTGGCCCGCACCGCGCTGTCATCACTGCACTCCTCTGTCAGTTTATGACATTGTCAGTTTATGACTGTTCAGTAAACCATTTGGCCTGCGATTTAGGCTGGATTTTAGATTTTGGTCCCTTCTCTGATTGAGTTCGACACCCCTATTTATAGCCTCTGGTGCAAGGAAGATGAGAGACTCATGGAGCAGATCTGATCCTGGTCTTGAGATTTTGGGTGGTTTGTTATGCAGCATTATTGTGACAAGAGCGACCATTATTGATCTCTAGCAAGATATGGAATGAGCCTGTAACATAAATGTGGCCAGTGAGCTGCTTTTGACGGAGTCTTTGGTCCTTGATGGAAAGGCAAAAGATGGGGGAGGTCATAAAGACCTGATTCCTAGTGGATATGACTGAGTTAGAGTTGGGCAACATGGCAGGGAGTGTCTGTGGAACCGTGGTGGGTCCTGAGTGGATTATTCTTATGACAGTGTCTTCACTATGCCTCACTGCCCTCAGAGTTCACTCAAGTTTTCTTTGCCAGGCTTTCTATATTTCTGAGTCACTTGATAGCCTTAGTGTAAATTTCCTTTCTCCTTAAGTTTATGAGAGATATGTTGCCTATTTGCAACAAGATGTCCTGACTAGTATACCATGAATTGGGAATGACCTGTTTTCCCTATGATTATATCCCCTCTGAATGGTTTTATAATATACTAGAGGCCTGGTGCATGAAAATTTATGCACTGGAGGGACCTGCCCTCTCTCACAGCCTGGCCTGCCCTCTCTCACAGTCTGGGAGCCCTCAGGGGTGGGAGGTGACCAGGTGATCAGAGAAGGTGATGCCCCCTTCACACCTCTGATGCTGTCACTGCTGGCAGTGTAAGCCTCGGCTGGCCCTGGTTACCTGAGCCTTGGACAGTCCTGGATGGCTGGGCAGCCGCCATCCAAGGCTTGCTTGCACCTTGGGCCAGCCCTGGGCGGCTGGGGGGCTAAGGGTGGGTCTGGCCACACCATGTGCCTGCCACCTGCCCTCTTCCCTCCCCCCTGCCAATGGGGCTGAAAGGACTGGGGACTGGGTGCCACCATCTTGTGGCTATGAGCACTGCCATCTTTGTGATGGTGCGATGGTCAATTTGCATATTCCCTCTTTATTAGATATAATTTAACAATCCTAGATGGTCTCCTATAACCCTCCCAATACATCTATGCACAGTAGAGCAGAGTGGTAAGGAGCTCTTACTCCATGCTATAGGGTTTGTCTCTATGCCTTCAACTGCCTGTATTGTTGGACAAGCCATTTAACTTTCTGTGCCTTAGTTTTCTCATATGAAACTAGGGATAAAAATAATACTACAAACAGTTTGTGTGCAGCTGGAGGAGACTTACTACCTGTTCCATGATACATTCTCAATAAATATTAATTATAAACAGTAATAGTAGCGATGATGAAATGTAGTTGCTAATATAGTATTATCCTGTGAGATAACAATTGTTTGTGGTGCTTGTTCTAACTTGTACAGATATACATGGTAGAACTGGGATCTACTCTGTTCTTCTAGGTTTTCATGGTTCCAAAGCCTTTTATGAGTTAACATAATGAAATGCTTGTGAACTTTTGTTCCACATGGCTCATATGTCCACAGCACTCTAATGGTCACACCCAGATTTTTAAGAGGCTCTTATTGTGCTGAGATGATTATATTCAACCCTAAATTCATTTGGACAAACATAAGAAGCTCATACTTCACCTCTCTCCTATCATTCTATTTAGATCCCTACATTTCCTCACTCTTACCTTCTCATCTGAGAATTTCTTCAGAGTGACCTGCTCTCTTTCTGATAGAAGTTGTGCTTTGGGTGTTATGTCTCTTAGAAATATTTGGGTGGGGAGAAGACGGATGATAATTATTAGATAATATAGTTGCTACTACAGGGTGGTGTTTTGATTGTGGTAGTGAAAGGTGTGTCTTGAGCAAGCATCCAGGAAGATGCATTCCAGGAGGCAGCAGAGGGAACAGACCTGAGGAACGGGGAACCAGCATTTCAGGATGGAAAAGTCTAAAGAAATCTTCACTTTTTTAATGTAAGACTCTCCATGTTTCAAGAATGTTGCTGATACCAAAAGAAGTATAACAGGTTTGAAGCTCAGCCCTAAACTCAGGTGTGTGAAATATCACTTGCTTTATATTCTACTAGAGGCCCAGTGCATGAATTCATGCACCTTGAAAGGAATTGTGGGCCACGAGGCTGCAGAGGGCACAGGAGTGGGTCTCAGACCATTCTCCATGCCCCCAACCAGTCCCTCCCACCATAGCCCTGGTCTCCTGTATGCTGGCCGCTCTGCTCCCACTGACACTGCTTGCATGCTCTGACAGTGTGAAGTGGTTGGGGCCAGCATCAGTAGCGGTGTCGAGAGGTGGCTGTTGGCCATGATTGCACCTTAGGGGCAGGGGGAGGTGGAGAAGCTCAATTGGGGCCAGGGCAGGTGTGAGCAGTGGCTCCGGCGCTGGCAGTGGGTGTGAGTGGGACTGGCGCTGGCAGCAGGTGCAAGTGCCAGATGGGACTGTGGCATGTGGGAGCAAAGAATTTTCAGTAACCACCAGAAGCTCATCCCAATGACAGTGACCAGTGCCCTACCTTGGTCTGGCACCCCTGCTCA
The DNA here is from genome assembly GCF_964339955.1 of Pipistrellus hanaki. Taxonomy (NCBI): domain Eukaryota; kingdom Metazoa; phylum Chordata; class Mammalia; order Chiroptera; family Vespertilionidae; genus Pipistrellus; species Pipistrellus hanaki. The sequence continues at coordinate 58,519,335 of NC_140503.1, read as the reverse complement.
CCTGCTCTACCATCCCGCCACGGCTGACGCCCATTATGTCCCACACTCGGCCGCCTGCTGCCAATGCCTGCCATGTTCTGTGAGTGCTCCCTGGTGGTCAGCACATGTCATAGCTACCAGTTGTTCGGTTGTTCTGCTCCTCAGTCTATTTGCATGTTAAGGAATTATACAAGTATATATAGATAATTCAGAGTCGTTACTCCACTGATAGATAATTAATACTCAGCCATCTGCCTCTACCAAAAGGACATGGGTCAATATTTCAGGTATCAATGCCATGTTTGGGTCATGAAGAGCATTTGGGGGACCGCTGGCGACTGGTCCTCTGTCTCTAAGCTGAGACATCCTATGTCTTTGTCCTTATGGTCTTCTGATGTTGGGACACTATTACTTCCTGAATATGCTGGGCTCTGAAAATCTCTGCAGAGCCCAGGGTCTATATCTAGGGTGTCACACACCCAAAGCACTCCCTCTCAGGGTCTTTTCCCATACCTGGCTGCAATGCCAGGAAGTGGGAATATGGATTCTTGCTGATTTGGGGTACAGTTCTCTCTTTCCACTCTTCCTGAATCTCAGCCTTTTTTAGGCTGGGGGAGGTCTTCTCCTTCCATGTTTTTCTATTCTCTGTGTCTTCTGCACCTTTCCAACACCCCATCTTCCTACTTTCAGAAACTTGTGGAATTCTCCAGGTCTGAATATATTTTTGCCTTTCCTGGGGCACTGAGCTGAGAACTCTGTTACAAGCTTGAATAAAGGGAAGAGGAACTATGGGGAGTTCTCTATGCTCATTGATCAATATTTCCAAAAGGTTTTCTAACCACATGAGCAAAATTGAAAGTGGTCCTCTGCAGATTGGTGGGAATCATCTCTATCACTGTCAATTCTTGGAAAACAATTTGCTATTCCATGCCTCAGTTTTCTCATTTGGAAATAAACAGTGTTTCTACAAATTTTCTAAACTCAAGGCACTGATATAAGGATGAATGGTTTAAGAGATATAGAAGTGTTTTGAGGGAAAAAAATTACTACTACAGATATCTGGAATTAGTAAATGAAACCCCAGGACTGAAATGAATGCTGGAGTATATTGTAAAGGCTATAGTGTTTTGATGTTGAATTTGTGGAAAAATAAAATCACTGAGGAGAAGGCGAGGGAAGCGATGAATGAAAACAAAACCTCATACAGACAGATAATAATGATGTTTCTCATCTCAAAATCATCTCCAAACTGCCTGTTTTCCTCCCATCAAGCAATTGACGGGCAATGAGAATGTGCTTATTTGCAGTTAAAGCTATTGCAATGTTGACAATTAAATGTGCATGCGAAACAGAATAATGGGGCAGTCTCACTTTATCACCAGTGCTAGCCAATTTCTCCACAGGGCATAAAGACACGCGGGAGAGCTCTGTGCTCTGCATGACTTGCATGTAAAATGCATCCTCTGCAGCCTGAAGTGGGGTCAGTAGTTTGGGTTGGGTCACAGTGCATCTGCTGGTCACTGCAGAGTCTCTCACTGTTAACTGCTCTGGTCTTGGCTTCATTCCTCTCTCCTCATTCCTTTGGTTTGTTGAAGAAATTACTGACCTGGAAGAGTCCATGGTTTCCATCAATCTTAGGCTGAGAGTATTTTCCATCTTTACAACAATTGGGTTCAGGGATTTCTTCACCAATGACCTTAATTCTAGCCCTTCAGCTTAGTGATTAATAATGGCCACAAAAGCAGGAACAATAGGGAGTAGAAAATATGGCAGATACTTTTGATGTCCAGCCCTTAGTTCGTGGCTGATCTGAGTTCATCAACTGCTTGAGAGACATTAGCTTCCTACCTCTAAGCACCTGTTTCTCTTTTGCTCTGCCTGAAAGCTTGCTTTGGTGCTGCTCAAACTTGCTTATCAGTGAGGGACAACCAGGAAATGTGTGTGTGTGAATTAATAACCCAGGACAATCCTTGAACAATGAACTATCTCAATCAGTAGGACACCAGCCAATGGCTAGATGCCCCAGCCTCCCATCATTTAGTAGGGCTGTTCTCAAAGTGTGGCCCTTGGACCTGCAATGCCAGCATTACCTGGAGCTTGTAACCAATGCAAATTCTTGGTCCCCAACCTGACCTACCGAATGGGAAATTCTGGGGTAGAGCACAGCAGTTTGTTAACAAGCCCTGTGGGTGATTCTGCTGTGTGGTCATGTTTGAGAGCCACTGCTTTAGTGGGATGAAAATGAGCTGGTTTCCACACTTTTCTCAGATGGTCTAGATGGGTTTGAGCCTGGCCTCTAACATAGCCTTTATTGACTCTTCTCCCTTCTCTGTCTCACTTTTCCTATTTCCTCATCTATACGTCTCAGGATGACTTCCCAAATCAACACAAATCCTTTTCTCAGGATATGCTTTAGGGACATACACTCAGCCAGGATGAAGACATCTGCTGAAGGCTGATCACGGGATAGGTGATTTACATACATAATCTCATTTAATCCTCACAGATGAGGAAACCAAGGTCCAGGAAATTAGTTAGGTTTTCTATAGTCACCATTGGTAAGCAGTAGGGTCAGATTTTAAATTTCTTCTCAGACTCCAAAGCCCACACACATCGAGGACTGCAAAACAAACAATTTATAAATATACTGGTTAAGAGGATGAGTTTTAGAGTCATATATTTGTGTTTAAATACCATTTTTATTATGTCCTAATTATGTAAGCCTGGGGGATTTTCTTCACCTCCCTGAACTTTAGCTTTCTCTTCTGTGCAAAGATAATCATGGCCACCACCCAGTCGTATTTTTAGTGTTATTTAGCTACCACAAGAGTAGCTAAATATGATGTCATTTGATCTTAAAACACCAAAAGAGATGTTCTTTCCATCTTTGTTTTAAAGGGAAGGAAAATGAGTAGCATGCATTTGCTTTCCCAACTCTCTTATACCTGGTAGGTTCTTGAAAACCTTCAAACAATTCTTGTTTAGTAAAAGTGTTAGTGTGTATAAAAGTGATTTTACATTTCATCAAGAGTATTTTGGTGAGATGAGTGTTGAGTTCTTGTTACCAGGAGACAAATCAGTAGTTAAGAGCATCATGTGAGGTTAGCAGGTAGGAGGCAGGACCCCCCTCAGCAGGGGACTTGGAGTAGAACCGCGAGCCCAGGCCAGAGGGATAGGAGCTGGGAGCTAGAAGGAATCTTCAAGAGAACCTAATATATCTGCCCAACGTTAGGAGGACATAGGGGAGATAAGAAATTTGTCCAACGTTTATATTCTAACTTAATGGGGCTCAGAGCAAGCCCCAGCAGGATTAAGGGGACAGTAGACCAGGAGAGCAGTCTTGTTCTGTATCTAGGTCATGAGATCTGCCTGTGAGGTGTTGGCAACAATTATAATAAAATCCCAAGGAGCAGTTTTTACTGTTGCAAAACTATGTGTACTACTCCCATTTCTCCCAAATTATTCCAACAAACAACTCCTGAAATTCAAATGACCAAAGAACCCTTCCAATGGCACTTCAGTGTTTCCTGGTGTAAATGAGGCATATATATATATATATATATATATATATATATATATATATATATATATATATATATATTATATATATATATATAATATATATATATATATATATATATATATATATATATATATATATATATTAAGACCCATTGCATGAATTTGTGCATGGGTGGGGTCAGACCAGCTTGGCTAGGGGGAGGGGACATGGGTGGTTGGCCGGCCTGCCTGCTGGTCGAACTCCTGGTCGAGGTGACAATTTGCATATTAGCCTTTTATTATATAGATATACATTGAGTTGCCAGTTTATTATGCCTTAAGAGATCATAATAATCTGGCCACTCAGTGTATAAATAAGTAGGTATATATCAAATGTTATTATATATATAAACAGACATTTTATGGGAGAGAGAGGTAAAGAGCTACAAAGATGCACTTGAGGATAGCAGATAAGGGGTGGGGTTGATCACGGTATAAATATTATTAAATGCAAACAAAATAAGAGCCACTTAGGTTCTCACCATTTATAATTTTGATCAATGTTTTTGAATCCATTTCTATTTCCTGCCTGCACCTTCTTTTGGGGGTAATGAATTCCAGAAATTTATTACCCGCTGTGTGAACTAATACTTCCATCAAGCACACTGGGAAACCAGCTTTTCCAGCTGGGTAGGTGAATAAACTCTATGCCAGTTATTTCTGCTTATTAAGTGTGGCAGGGCCATTTGTGAGGTGGAAGGATCTTCTGACAAATTGTGTCATTGTGATGCATCATTTTCATAAATTATGTTACCATGCAGATTTAGGGAGCTTGAGCAATTGGTATAATTTTATCTTATGGACACTGAATTGTATTTCCATCTTTGAAATGACTGCTAGAAAGTGTAGAGAAAATTTATGGCAACCATAGCTTATGAGTAGAAATTCGTAGTATACATCTTTGTATTAGTCTCATTTCTGACCCTATTTTGCATTTTTCTTTTGTTTTTCTTTTCCTTTTTCATCTACTTTGAATCTGCATTATCTTGGTATATTGTATGCATATTTGTGAGATGCCAATAAACCCTTTTTGAACATGCAAGGAGGGATGAACAAAGAAGAAACACACAGATAGAGACAGTCCCACATGACAAAGGGAGACATAGACATGGAGAAGAGACTAGAAAAAGGCAGAGAGAGACAGAGAAAGGGATGAAGAAGAATCTGGGAGGTGAGATTTAGTAAAGACAGTGACTTCCTTGTGGGACTTAGGGAATTTTTATCACTACTCACCTCATAAATTTCATAATTATAGCATTCTTTGTTGATTTTGCTGTAGTTTCATGCTTTAGTAAACCAATCTCTGAATAATGGCCAAAAAGCAATATGATACATTAATTACTCAATCAAATGACAAGGCTCATCGATAGTCCAATAGAAGCAGAATACATGCCTCGTATCCATTGAACTTTCCTTTTAAAAAATTGAGTCAGATTTACCTAGGTAGGTCTTGATTTTTAAAAAATATTAAACATTTTTTAAATTCAGCTGTAGCAAATGATGTCTCATGCAAGGCTTTGGAACTACAAACCTTTACAAAGAGCAGAAAAGAAAAGGAAGTATGGGCCGATAAAATGCAGGGTAGGAAGTGGAATTCTAAACAGTAGGACTGTTCAGATTAAGCTTTTTAGATGAAGTATTTCTGTGCCATTTTATGTTCCTTTGAGTTTGCCTTGTTGCTCATTGGACTTTTCTCCTGGTCCCTTTCTTCCATAGACTCCTCTGCTCTATTACTCAGATTCTTCTCTCTTCTTAAGGTTGCACCCGAGGCCACATCCCCTTGGATACCCCCAGAAAATCAATTCTGTTCACTTAATTATGCAGATAAAGTTGGCTCTCTATGCCCTACTAGACTCTAGTGCTTCCTTTCCATATTTAAAGAGTCATCAATGTGCAACAAAGCTCATCTTAATGGTCATGATTCTTGGTTGTGAACAACAGAAAATGACTCTGGCTAATCTAAGCAAAAAAGGACTTTATTGGAAGGCCATAGTAACTCTCAGAATCAAAGGAGAGGCAATAGAAAAGGCTCAAAAAGTGTGAAGGAGCCAAAAAAGCTCAGCAGGCAAGAATGCCACCAGGGTCATGCACAAGAAGGATCTCATGGGGATGCTCCTATGGGCACCACTGGAGATAAACAATTTGCTGTTGGTAGTACTGCCGCCACCATATACAACATGACAGCCACTGCATTCTTGATTTCATTATTACAAACAGCGTCTATCTTTGAATCTTGTGGGAGTGATATAAAAATGTAGACTGAACTTGTCTAGCCTTGATCATGTAATTGCTGTGATGGTCATAGAGTGGGAACAGGAAATAGTTCTTCTTCCACTGCTATAGGTCTTGCTTCCTACTAAGAACCATACCATGGCTGGAGGTGGAGGGTAGGGTCAGGGGTGGAGGGAGGGGCAGTATTTACCCAAATCTGGAAGGAATCACAGATGTTGAGAAATCCAAAAAGGGGGAAATGTCCCATAGGCCTTCTGCTCTGCTCCTCACCATTTAGCATCACATGGGCAATTACTCTGAGTGGGGCCAGAAGACATTGAAACGTTTAGAAGAGATGAGGGGCATAATCTGACTTGTGTTTTATAAAATCACCTGGATTCTGTATTGAGAAAAATTGTAGGGGCATAAGGGCAAAAGCAGGTAGACTAGCTGGATTTTAATTTTTTTGGGAGAAAGGCATCTGTTATTTTGTTGGAATTTTTAACAGCACAATCCTCTGCACTCCTACTCTTCTTTCCTAACCTGATTTCCCCCCCTTGGCCTTAAAAAATGATGTGGCACATTTAAAAATAGCCATTTTGAATATGCTTTCATGTAGATTTGATAATTTTTTTGTACTTTTGGCTGGTTTCCAATCTGGCCCTAGGACTGGTTCTATAGCCTCTCCTTTGATTCTGAGAATTACTATGACTTTCCAATAAATTCTTTTCTGCTTAGCTTAGAGCAGAGTCCTTTTCTGTTGTTTACAACCAACAGGGCCTGCCATGTTGAGTACTGACCAAATGGATGAAACAGATCTTCAACATCAAGCCAGCCAAGAAGATCATCATGTTCTACACATAAACATGAAGGATGTTCTTTTTGGAGACATGCAGTCTCTCCTCACCCTGTCCCCCACTTATATGTTTATAGATTTAGTATATAGAATTCCTAGATCAGCATTGGATTTGAGAAACTTCTAGTTTAGATATTTTTTAAACAGCCAAATACTTGTGAATTATTGCTGTATAACATTTAACACAGAGTATACATTTTAACCTTGAGTCCCTTGGCTGGCTTCCCAACTGTTAGTCTTCATTCATACTTTGAACAAATGAAAATGGACTTGAATTCTCACAAACTCTGACCTATCTCTCAGTGCTGGCTCTGCTTGTTCTTTTGTCCCCCACTGTGTCAATCCTCCTATATGCTAAATCTGCCTGTTCTCTGGATGGTAAAAAATATGACATGCCTAAGGTAGTCATTAAGTTCCACATTAGCTTAGTGTTCCCTATATTAATATGTTCAACAAATGTTAATTCTCTTGCACTTTTATCTCAACTTGAGAGAAGTGGACAGGGAGCCAGTAGTCCTTAAGTTTGGGTGATTTTCTTCATTTCTCTCTGACTAAAGCTCTCCCACACTCTATTTAAAAAACAAACAAACAAACAAAACACCAAAAAACTATTTATTTCTTTAGGCAGCCCAATTCTACATGTACTTTATTTTTATAGGGATGAAAAATGGAGTTTGAAAGTGAACTATATAGAGAAGGGAGTTCAAGTATTTAGTTATTAGATCAATACATGTTCATTTGATTTGATTATTTTCCTTGCACTTGAAATGTTTTTGTTTTACTATTCTTAGATGGAACCTACTTTTTCAGTGACAAGAGATATTATGAGAGAGAAAGCTCCAATTATTTAAGAGCAGAAAAGAGAAGATGTTTTTATTTTATTATTTTTTATATTCTTCATGATTCCATTTACATGAATCTCAAAAACAGAGGATTCAATTCTATGGTGTTTGAATAGTGATTACTGGTGGTGATCGTGGTGTTGGTGGTGGTGGTGGTGGTTGTGGTAAGGTTGTTATTGGTGGTGGTAGTGTGTATGTGTGGGGTGGTGACAGGGAAGGAAGATAAGGGAACTTTTTGGTATGACGAAAATGTTTTATATTTTGATTCAGGTGGTGGCCACATAAGTGTTTATGTAAGTGAAAATTCCTCATTTAAAATTTACAATTTGAATGTATGTGTATTATACCACAATCATCATCATCATCATCATCATCATCATCATCATCATCGCATATGTGAATCTTTGCAGTCTAATCATATCCTAAGCTTGGCTCACTCATAGAAAATTCTATTCCTAAACCAAGTTGTTTGTAATAGAACTAAACTCTCTTCTCTATTTTCTTTTTTTTTTTTTTTTTAAATTGAATTTATTGCCGGGACCGGTTTAGCTCAGTGGATAGAGCGTCGGCCTGCGGACTGAAGGGTCCTGGGTTCGATTCCGGGCAGGGGCATGTACCTTGGTTGCGGGCACATCCCCAGTAGGGGGTGTGCAGGAGGCAGCTGATCGATGATTCTATCTCATCAATGTTTCTAACTCTCTAATTCTCTCTTCCTCTCTGTGAAAAATCAATAAAAAAAATATATTTAAAAAAATAAAAAAAAAATTGAATTTATTGGGATGACATTAATTAATAAAGTTATATAGGTTTCAGATGTATAATTCTATAATATAGCAATGTATTGTGTATTCATCAACCCAAGTCAAGTCTTCTTAAATCACCATTTATCTCCCCTATACCCTCTTTTACCTCCCCATCCTTTTCCCCTCTGGTAATTACCAGGCTGTTTTCTGTGTCTATAAGTTGTTTTAAAAAAGCAATTCTTAGAGCTGGCTTTAGTTCAGCAGTTCCTTCGACAGTAAAAAAGCAATTCCTTCACTCTTTTTATTCATCTTAGTAACCCACCTCCCCTCTAACACATGTTAATCTGTTCTTCATCTATAAGTTCTTTCTATTTGATTTGTTAGTTTATTTTAGTCATTAGAGTCCACATAAGAGAAATCATATGGTACTTGTCCTTCGATGACTGGCTTATTTCACTTAGCATAATGCTCTACAGGTCTATCCATGCTGTTGCAAAGGGTAAGATTTTTATTTTATTTTAAATATATATTTTATTGATTTTTTACAGAGAGGAAGGGAGAGAGATAGAGAGCTAGAAACGTCGATGAGAGAGAAACATCGACCAGCTGCCTTCTGCACATCCCCTCCCGGGGATGTGCCTGCAACCAATGTACATGCCCTTGACCGGAATCGAACCTGGGACCTTTCAGTCCGCAGACCGACGCTCTACCACTGAGCTAAACCGGTTTCGGCAAGATTTTTTTTTTTTTTTTTTTAAATGACTGAGTAGTATTTCATTATATAAATGTACCACAGCTTTTTTTTAATCTACTGATTGGGACTATATCAAACTAAAAAGATTTTTAAAAATATATTTTTATTGATTTCAGAGCGAAAGGGAGAGAGAGAGAGATAGAAACATTAATGATGAGAAAGTATGGATTGGCCACCTCCTGCATGCCCCCTCCTGGGAATTCAGCCCAAAACTCGGGCATGTGCCCTGATCAGGAACCCAATGGTGACCTTATGGCTTATAGGTCAATGCTTAATCACTGAGTAACACTGGCCAGGCTGAACTAAAAAGTTTTTACATAGCAAAGAACACCATCAACAATATGAAAATACAACTCACTGAATATGAGAACATATTTGCCAATGATATATCTGATAAGGGGTTAATATCCAAAATTTATAAAGAACTTTAAAGCTCAACACCAAAGAGAGCCAAGATGGTGGCCTAGGTAAATGCCAATATTTGCTGCCTCCCACAGCCACATCAAAATTACAACTATAGACTAACCATCATTCAGAACCACCTGAGATCTGGCTGAATGGAATTCCTACAACTAGAGAAGTAAAAAAGAAAGCACATTGAGACTGGTAGGAAGGGTAGAGGTACAGAACAGGCTGGTTCAACTCCCACGTGTGGTGTTTTTAAAATTGGGAGGCATATCTAGGCTGCGGAGGCCTCCCATGAGGAGCAAAGTGTCTCAACCCCACACCAGCCCAGGGTTCCAGAACTGGGGAGATAAGTCTCTGTAACTTCAGGCTGTTAAAATGAGTGTGGAGAGTGGCTGAGTGACATAGAGGCTGCTAGAGTCCCAGGAAGTTACTAATAATCAGAGAAATGCAAATTAAAATTACATTGAGCTATCCCCTCACACTTGTCAGAATGGCTACCATCAATAAATCAACAAGTGTTGGTGAGGTTTCAGAGAAAAGGGAACCCTCGTGTACTATTGGTGGGAATGTAGATTGGTGCAGCCACAGTGGAAAGTAGTATGAAGTTACTTCAAAAAGTAAAAAAATATGGAACTGCCTGTGACTCAGTGATTCCACTTTTGGGAAAATACCTGAAGGAACCTAAAGCACTAATTTGAAAGAATATATGTTCCCCTTTGTTCATTGCAATTTTATTTACAACTAGAGGCCTGGTGTATGAAATTCATGCACAGTGGGAGCGGGTGTCCCTCAGCCCAACCTGTACCCTCTCCAATCTGGGACATCCCTCTCACAATCCAGGACTGCTCGCTCCTAACCACTCACCTGCCTGCCTGCCTGATTGCCCCTAACCACTTCTGCCTGCTAGTCTGATCGCCCCCTAACTGGTCCCCTGCCAGAATGATTGATGCCTAACTGCTCCCTTGCTGGCCCAATTGCCCCCAACTGCCCTCCCCTGCTGGCCTGGTTGCCCCTAACTGCTTTCTCCTGCCAACCTAATCTCACTCCCAACTGCCCTCCCCTGCCAGCCATTTTGTGCTGACATGGGGGTGGCCATCTTGTGACGATGTGGTGGGAGTCATCTTGTAGTGGCCATCTTGTGATGATGTGAGGTTGTCACAAGAGGGCCCGAGGGCCACCTAGGCTTTTATTAGTATAGATAGCTAAGATTTGGAAGCAGCCCATGTGTCCATCCATAAATGTTAATAAATAAGTGACTCAGCCAGGAAAAAATAAATAGAGACCATAGGCAGGTTCTCTTTTTGCCAGAATGGGTTTTTAAAACCTCTCACAAAGGAAGATTGATTTCTCTCTTAGGGGCTACATTCTTGACTAAGATATAACATAAAAAAAAAAACAGTCATGTATATGGTCATCAATATTCACAAAAGAAAATATTATAAAACCAATCTAATAATTTAAAATAAAGTTATATTATAATTTCTAGAAAATATTAATAAATTGCTGTGTAAATTTACTACAGAAGGACCCACAGAGTACTATAAAACACATATAATCTATCAAATATAAACTAGTGCTTTGTAAATGACCTGAAACATGTTAATTAATATTTGCATGATTATTACAGCTACTATCTATTTTGTTTGCTTTTTTATTATTTAGGAGATTTGTAAAATAATTTTGATGACCTAAAAGAAACAGTGGGTACAGAGACACAAATCAGGAAAAACAGAAGGTATCTATGTTACTGTCCTGGAACAAAAAGTCATCTCTACCAACCTCAGAGTCATAGGGGCTCTCAGTAAATCATTGCTTTCTGTTGTGAGCAATAGTGATGGCGTGTTTTCCATGGAGAACCATGTTTACAAATAAAGGTCTCTCTCTTTCAGGCTATAGCAGGGAGGTTAATTTACCTTCTCTTAACCTTTAATGCTTCAGCCACCACTGCCCTGCTGCACAGACATTGCATTTTCTCTATAGATAACACTCTAAACCACTGATTCATTAGATCTTCACTGCCACCCCCTAGTGCCAGCCACCATCATCTCTATGCTGGATGACTGCTGGAGCCTCTTAATTATCTTCCTGTTTCTATTCTTGCTTACCTTTTAATCCATTAGTCAGAGTAATCTTAAAACAGGTAGATTAGATAATAGCACTCCCTTGTTTAAAATTCTTCAGTGGCTTTCCATTTAACATAGAAGGAAATAGAAATTTCCTACTGCAGCCCATCAGCTCCACACAGTCTAATTTTCCCTCTCTCCTCCCCTGCCATTCTGTGCCTGGCTCACTCTGTTTCAGCTCACCAACCTTCTTCAGTATTAGCATTCACCACACTCCTTTCTGTCTCAGGGACACTGCACTGCTGTTCCTTCCTTCCCCTGCCAGGAATTTTCTGCTCCAGCTATCTGTGTGGCTGGCTCCTTCTCAACCTTCAGGCCTTAGCTTAAATGACCTCCTTGGAGAGTCTTCTCTGGTCCTGTCTAAAATACTCACTCTCATGGCTCCTATTATTCTGTGTTACGCTCTGCGTTAATTTTCTTCATAGCACTTACTGCAAATGGTAATTATTTGGCTTGTCTGTTTATTTTGCTTATCTCCCACTAGACTATAATAATAGTCTAGAGTAGTACTTGCTATGTGCCAGGCAGTAATGTTTAACATTAATTAACTTGTTTATTATAATAATGCTATAAAGGAGGTACTATATTATCACTGGCTTGCGGATGGAGAAACTGAGGCATAGAGAGGTTAGAGTTCTTTGCTCAAGATCATGCAGGCTAGAAAGTGGGAGAGCCAGCTTGTGAACTCAGTTGATATAGCTCCAGTGCCCCCACCTTTCACCTCCATGCCCTCTTGCCTCTATGATGACATATCTGCCCTGTTGACCATTTGAGCTCAGAGCCAGCACAGTGTGATGCATGGGATGGTGAGGGAAGTTGTCCCTGCTTGGTATGGATGAGAATCAGCAATAGCTAGTGAACTACTGGGGCAAGACAGAGGGTGAGAGGAGAGAGAAGGTGCGCTTCCACTGTAAGGAATGCTGCAATTATTGGAAAGAAAAGTGACTGAGTCAGACCAGTGTTCATCACTTAGATTTATCTCAGGGGATCTGGGGCCCATGCAGAGCAGGGTGTACAAATCAATGGCAAAAAGATAGCTTATCCACAGGTGTGTGATACAATTTTGGCACAAGCTGTATTGTTTTGGGGCACTTTAAGGAATGAGATAGTCTTTCTCTGCTTACTTCCATCTCCCCTCCTTTGCCGAGGACCACAATCATACAGGCTTTAGAGTATCAGCGAAGGCGCCAGGAAGGAGCATCAGTGACTATTGGGGACCATGGTGAGGTCAGGAACAGGGAGCTCGTACAGGCCGAATAAATCATGTGTAAACAATTGTCTAACCACTTTCTCTGAATGTATGTGTGTGTGCATGCGTGTTTGCACTTGCAGAGTCTAAGCTCTGACATGCAAAGATGGAGCCTAGATTTATTGGCACTTGAACTGGTGAGGTCTGGGGAAGCTTTGCAATTCACTCTACAAATATTTATTTAACATACACATATTGAACACCTACTATATTTTAGGTCTATGGTAGGTACTGTTGATACTAAATATCAGTGATCTCTGGCCTTGGGAGCATACAATATAGCTGAAAATGTAGAAGAACATGTAAAGAAGTAATTAAAAAAGTGTGATAAATTCTAGGGTAATGGGAAGTACAGGGTGCTTTGGGATTCCCAAGGAAGCAGCAACTGTCTGGCCAGTGGGCTCAGTGGTTGAGTGTTAACCCATGAACCAGGAGGTCATGCTTTGTTTCCCAGTCAGGGTACATGCCTGAGTTGCAGGCTTGATGCAGCTGATCCATGATTCTATCTCATAATTGATGTTTCTATCTCTATTTCCCTCCCCCTTTCTCTCTGTAAAATAAAGAATATCTATATCTATATCTATATCTATATCTATATCTATATCTATATCTATATCTATATCTATATCTATATCTATATCTATATCTATCTATATATCTATATGTCTATATACATATCTCTATATATAGAAAGCAGCACCTAATTCAGACTAAGGATTTAAGGGGAAGGGCAGAAAAATATTCTGGAGGCAATGACAGTTAATCTGAGTCTGGAAATGTGAGCAAACCTAGGTAGATAAGCAAAATGTTGAAAAAGGTCTCGGTAGAGATACAGTGTGTTCAGAGTCACTGAGGAATGAGGGAGTATGGGAGACCACAGGCACTGATCACAGGCAGGAGAGTAGGTGTTGAGATATAATACTGGACAGGTAGGTGGGAGCCAGATCATTGGTACTTTAATGGGTTTGGATTTTAACCTGGGGCAGTGAAATCCACTGAATATTTTTTAGACAGAGAAATGCTCTTATTAGATTGTATTTGAATAGAACAGTGTGCAGAATGGCTTGACAGAAACTGAGACTAAAATTGGAGACCAGTGAAGAGCCTGTTGCAATAATTCAGATAAAAAAGGATGAAGCAGGAACTGAGGCAGGAGACTAGAGAGAAAGAGAGTGATTCTAGAGAATTTGGGAGGTAGAAACCATAGGACATTGTAGCTATTTAAATTTGGGAGTGGATGAAAAGCAATTTTAAGATTTTTACTTGGTAGTTTATGATTTGATAGATAAGTGGTGTGATTTTCTTAAATGGGAAATAGAGAAGGAGGAATAATGAGAGAGAGAGAGAGAGAGAGAGAGAGAGAGAGAGAGAGAGAGAGAGAGAGAGAGAGAGAGAGAGTGTTTAGTAGGATACTTTCAGTTTTGGACATTCCTGTAGATCATTCCAATAGAGATGGCCAGTGGGGAGGACTGTAGAACTGGTACAGAGTGGGAACTCATTATGTATTTGTCAAATGAATGAAAATGGTAGACCTCTGGGATACAAGTTTAGATGGGTTAGTCATCACTGCACCATATCACATTTATGGTCATAGATACCGTAGATAGTATCATAGTTGCTTTTATGGGAGTTGATAGAGTATACAGCAGAAAGAAGAAGACTAGAAGTAGTCCTAATTTAAGCAGAGGTAGATAGGAGCCTAAAAAGGAAAACAAAGAGTAGTCAGAGGCAGAAAAACTCGAGGAGAGAGAAGTAACATGGAAGCCAATGGTAATGATGTCTGAGAAGAAGGCATCACTGATGGAAAAAGTCAAGTGAAGGAAGAATTGGAGAGGTCCCTTCTAGTTTTCCAACTGGGGGGAGGTTGGCCAGAGTTTATTATTGAGATTTCACCATATGCCAGGCACCATGTGATGCATTGAACATATAATTAGGGTTCAGTGATGTGGTGGAGGCTGAATCCAGATTGCACTGAGCTGATGGTAAGGAAATGGAGAATAAGTAGAGAGCACACTCTTATGGGTGGCTTGTGTGGGAGGAAAGAGGTTGAATGAAAAAAAATCAGAGGTATGTTGTCTGGGGGGAATTTCCCTTCCTTTCCCTTCCCTTCTTCCCTTCCCTTCCCTTCCCTTCCCTTCCCTTCCCTTCCCTTCCCTTCCCTTCCCTTCCCTTCCCTTCCCTTCCCTTCCCTTCCCTTCCCTTCCCTTCCCTTCCCTTCCCTTCTCTTCTCTTCCCTTCCCTTCTCTTCCCTTGCCTACTCTTCCCTTTCCCTTGCCTACTCTTCCCTTTCTCTTTGCATTTTACTTATTCTCTCTCTCTCTCTCTCTCTCTCTCTCTCTCTCTCTCTCTCTCTCTCTCTCTGACAAAGTTAGGTCTCTGAGAAAGTGGAAAAGGTTGGGATGGAAGCTCAGGTGGAAAGATGGACAAGAGGAGGGATGTCTGACAGTGTCAGAGGTGTGATTAAGAGTAGAGACAAAGGGGTGATGGAGGCCAGGAAATGAAAGGAGTTCATTTCTCATGCCTCTTTGCCTCTCCACACAGAAGGAGGGGAGTTGGTGAGACTGGGGACTTAGGAAGGAAGATAAAGTTTAGACATTGCTAGTTATGGGGAATGAGAAGGGGCACATTGAAGGATTGCAAAGCACCATGGGAGACTTTTAATCTTATGCCTCCCACCCCACAAAAGTGTATGTGTGTGATTCTTTCTCAATTGTCCTGATGTGGAAAGGGAAGGTGGTCAGCAGCACTGGGCCAAGCCGCGGATTCACTGAGTGTGTGTGTGATAGACTCTTCAAAGCCCGATCTCCCTCTCTCTTTCTCTCTCTCTATTTGTTTTTAATCTTGAAAGTACATTTTTTTTTTTTTTTTTACTTTAATGAATGATTATGCTTGGAACTGCTTGTGCCTGTATAGTCTTTATCTTTATGTGGGCTGATTTTCCCTTACAGAAACCAATGATTAGTTTATTTTCCCTCACTCAAGCTTTATATACAAATACAGAAAGGCCTACTTCAAGTAACAAATGAACAATGTAATTACAAATGATGTATGCATGCTGACAGTAAGTTCACTGGTAAGTTCCATACAAAATGATGCTGAAGACTTTATAAAAAGTTAATATAAAACAGTGGTTTCCAAGGAACAAACTTAATCAGACCTATAAAGAGCCTTAGAAAACTTTAGTTTACAAGGGCCCCAATGAGTCTAGGTTTTTATTTTTTTTTATAAATATATTTTATTGATTTTTTTACAGAGAGGAAGGGAGAGGAACAGAGAGCTAGAAACATCGATGAGAGAGGAACATCGACCAGCTGCCTCCTGCACACCCCCTACTGGGGATGTGCCCACAATTAATGTACATGCTCTGGACCGGAATTGAACCCGGGACCTCTCAGTCCGCAGGCCGACGCTCTATCCTAGGGGTGTCGAACTCAATCAGAGAAGGGGCCAAAATCTAAAATCCAGCCTAAATTGCGGGCCGAATGGTTTACTGAACAGTCATAAACTGACAATGTCATAAACTGACAGCGGAGTGCAGTGATGACAGCGCGGTGCGGGCCACATTGCAAGGCCTGGTGGGCTGGATTTGGCCCGCGGGCCTTGTGTTTGACACATGTGCTATCCACTGAGCCAAACTGGTTTTCGGCAAGTCTAGGATTTTATTAAAAGTATGGTTTGAGGAAGCACTTTCTTTTTATTGATTTCAGAGAGGAAGGGAGAGGGAGAGAGAGATAAAAACATTAATGATGAGAATGAATCATTGATCGGCTGCCTCCTGCACACCTCACACTGGGGATCTAGCCTGAAATCCAGGCATGTGCCTGATCAGAATCAAACTACAACCTCCTGGTTCACAGGTGAACACTCAACCACTGAGCCAAGTCAGACAGGAATAGGGAAACACTTTTAACCTTCATCACGTCAGATGACATATACAATAAAATTAAATTATAGATCATGTAATTAAAAATGATTTCTTTATATAAACTATTAATACCTAAATACAATATGATTTTTTAAATGAAATCATGTGTATGTAGTTGTATTCATAAAGATAAGTACACTAATCAAAAGCTATACAATATTAACAGCAAGTCCAAATTGGAACAAAGATATTCTTCTGAATTCCATATTTCATTGAGCATCGAAAACTACCATCTCTTAGTCCTTTTTTTGTACATTATTCTGTATCCACATTCTCTGCATCTGATTTGATTCCTGGATTTTATTTAATTTTTCTGTGTGACATGTTCCAAAGCTATATATCATTCGCTGCTGCTTTGGGGGTTGGGCATGCTCTGGGTGTCCATTGTTAATCCGTACACTGACAAACTCTTCACCTGGCTCAATGTCTAATCTTAAGTAAAGCTCCTTAAGAAGAGTTTAAAAAGTTATGAACATAGTGCCAATTTGTAGCCCTAAAACTTTGCTGGGATAATAGATTACTTCACTCTCTTGGAAATCCATAAACCTAGCTACTAGATTATTGCACTCTACCACAGCCAGATGGTAGAATTTAACACAGATGGCTGGAAAAACCAACAAATGAAAGGGTGAGAGTGTGAGTGGTGAGGTGACTCTTAATTGGGCAGAAAGAATGAAATACAAAGCAATAAAAGGTTGGAATATGGCAATCGTATAGTTACTTTTTAGTAACTATACGATATATTTTTGGGGAGGCACTGAGATATTTTCCCCCAAACACTGGGTTTCCAGTTCTATTATAAAGAGGATATGATGAGAAAAGTACCACAGACAGTAAAATGGTATAGACTCATGGGCACAGCTGCTGAAGAAGAAACTCCTCCAGCCTTTTGAGTGGGTGATGAGTAGGAATTCATGAAGGAGTAAGAAAGGCTGTGACTTTTAAAAAAAAAATATATATTTTATTGATTTTTTACAGAGAGGAAGAGAGAGGGAAAGAGAGTTAGAATCATTGGTCAGCTGCCTTTTGCACACCCCTTACTGGGGATGTACCTACAACCAAGGTACATGCCCTTGACCGGAATCAAACCTGGGACCTTTCAGTCTGCAGGCCGACACTCTATCCATTGAGCTAAACCAGTTTCGGCGACTATTTTTTTTTCACCACCAGTTTTACTAAGGTGTAAATGTCAAATGAAATTATATATATTTATGTGCATTCATTGTGAAAATATTCTCACCATCAAGTTAGCACATCTATTACCTCCATTGTTACCTTTTGTGTGTGTGTGAGAATGCTTAAGATCTAGTTTCTTAGCCAATTTCAAGTACATATACAACACAATGTTTTTTAACTATAGTCACCACACTGTACATTAGCTGCTCAGAACTTATTATCTTACTAGAGGCCCGGTGTATGAATTTGTGCACAGGTGGGGTCCCTCAGCCACGCTGGCGATTGGAGCCCATTGGGGCTGCGGGGGGTTGGAGGCCAGGGAGAGGGGCTACAGGAGGTTGGCTAGCAGGAGGGAGGAGCCATGGGAGGTTGGCTGGCTGTGGGGATAGAGACACGGGAGGTTGGCTGGCAGCGGAAGCTTGGCTGTGGGAGTGCACTGACCACCCAGGGGGAGTTCCTGTGTTGAGCATCTGCCCTCGGGTGGACAGTATGTGCCACAGCAATCAACCAGTCATTCAGTTGTTTGGTTGCTTAGTCTTTTATATATATAGACTAGAGGCCTGATGCATGAAAATTCATGCACTCAGGGGGGTCCCTTAGCCCAGCCTGTACCCTCTCATAGTCCGGGACCCCTGGGGGGTTGTCCACCTGCTGGCTTAAGCCTTCTCCCCAGGGGATGAGGCCTAAGCTGGCAGTCAGACATCTCTATGGCAGCACGGGAGCCCTCAGGGGATGTCTGACTGACGGCTTAGGCCCAATCCATGGGCAGTGGGCCTAGGCCACAGTTGGACATCCTTAGCACTGCAAAGGAGGCAGAAGAGGCTCCCACCACTGCCACTGTGCTTGTAGCCATCAGCTCTGTGGGAGCTTGTGGCTGAGCGGAGCTTGCCCTATGGGAGCTCAATGACCACTGGGGGGAAGCTCCTGCATTGAGTGTCTGCCCCTTAGTGGTCAGTGTGCATCATAGTGACCTGTCGCTCCAATCATTATGCTGTTAGGGTCAATTTGCATATTACCCTTTTATTATGTAGGACCAGAGACCTGGTGCATGAAATTTGTGCACTGTGGGGGGATCCCTTCAGCCCAGTCTCCCCCCTTTCTAATCTGGGACCCCTCAGGGATTGTCCACCTGCTGGCTTAGGCCTTCTTCCCAGGAGATGAGGCCTAAGCTGGCAGTCAGACATCCCTCTGGTAGCCTGGGAGCCCTTAGGGGATGTCTGACTGATGGCTTCGGCCCACTCCATTGGCAGTGGGCCTAGGCCACAGTTGGACATCCTTAGCATTACAGAAGAGGCAGGGGCAGGAGCCTCTTGAGGGTGTGATGGTCAATTTGCATATTACCTCTTTATTATATAGGATAAGTTTGTACCCTTTGAACAAACTATCTCATTCTCCTTCCCATCCCCAGTTTCTGGCAATCATTATTCTACTTTCTGTTTCTTTGAGTTTGACTTTTTTTCAAGAGTCTACATGTAAGTGATATATAATATTTGTCTTTTTTCTGTCTGACTTCAGTTAACATAAAGTCCTCCAGGTTCGTTTTATGTTGTCATAAATGGCAGGATTTCCTTATTTTTTAAGGTTGAATAATATTTCATTGTGTATATATATTGATATATATCACACTTTAAAAATCCATTCACTCACTGATCGATACTTAAGTTTGTTTCCATATCTTGGCTATTGTAACTAATGCTGCAATGAACATGGGAGTGCAGGTATCTCTTTGAGATAGTGACTTCATTTCCTTTAAATTACATACCCACAAGTGGGATTACCAAATCATATGGTAGATTTATTTATTTGAGGAAACTCCACAGTGGCTATACAAATTTACATTGCCACCAATAACTCACAAGGGTTTCTCTTTCTCCATTTTCTTGTCAGCATTGGTTATTTCTTATCTTTTATTTATTTTTTATAACAGCCATCTTAACAGGTGTGAGGTGACATCTCATTGTGGTTTTGACTGAATTGTAGGGGACTCTGTTTTTATAGTTTAATTAGAGGCTTGATGCATGAATTTGTGCATTGGTGGGATCTGGCCAGCCCGTCCTGATTGATGGGGCTGGGCTGGCAGGGGCTGCAGATTGTTGGCCAGAAGGCCCTGCCCCCAATCAGGGTGGGGAGGCCGATCGGGGGTGGGGCTGGCTGGGGAAGGGGCCATGGGCAGTGGATGGCTGGCTCTGCCCCCTGGCTGAACTTCCAGTTGAACTCCAGCTTGAACTCCCGGTTGAGGGGATAATTTGCATATTAGCCTTTTATTATATAGGATGTGAGTGTAAATTGCCATAGAATTTTAGAGCTGACGGGTGCATTTGCATGCCAATCAAGATTTCAGTTACAGCTGAAATAATTTGTATTTCGTCTCATAGGAAACTGACTGCTGGTCCCCTTTGAAGCATTCCGTCAACCATTGATGGAACCTTCTGTGATCCTGCTTGACCCACCAACGCCCATTGCTTGCCTACTCTCTAAGCTTAAGCCTGTTATTCTGTCCTGCTTGAGCTTTTTGCAGAATATAGGGCCATGATAGGTGTAGTTGCGATGCCTCCTCCTATCTCTTTACCTGAACATGAGTTTCCATTTCAGTAAGAAATGACAGTAGTATTTGGGTATTTTCTCTAGGGTTGTAGGTAAAGGTGTCAGGAAGTAGTGGCTCCTGTTAAGGACCAAAAAGCTTGTAGCTGTCTCTACTACTTTTAGATCATCTGTACTCTTCACCCGAAAATTGGGCGGATGATGTCATTTCTCATATAAACTCCATGAAACTGACACTTGTATCAGACTGCCTAGTAAAATGACTTCCATCAGTCATTATCCTTGCCTAACAGCATTACCATGTTAATAACGGGGAGTTTGCCTCAAAGACTTGTGGTTTTTAATATAGTTAAGTATTGGTCTGTAGCCATAGGTTCCCTTTTCTCCAACCCCCAGCTGAAATCCTGTTAAGTCTCACAAGCTAGTCTGAGGTGGAAAAATCAAGTAGAAAGCCTTTGGGGGGAAAAGCCCACAGTGAACTGTTAGCTTTGAATAGCAGTGCAGTAGATGGCACTCTTTCCTCTGAATCCAGGCCAGCTCACTATTCTGAAGTTGGACAAGGAATGTGTCTTGCTCCAGAGAGGTAGCAACATTCAGAAGGAGATGGAACAAGGACCTTCCTGCTAACCCACCAAAAGCCATATTTTCACCCCAAGCCTCAGCGTGTGAATATTTGAGTTTCAATCAATGATGAGTTATGTGGGTAGATAAATAAAATGATTCAGCAAGTATTAATGCATATAACTTCAAGCTTTGATTTTGGCTAAGGTGCAGGCTTCGCTTTCTCTTTCTTGTAGCATTCTAGACCACCAGCAATGCAATATCATTGCTGTCTTTTGAAATACAAAATTTATTTCTGCATATATGAAACCTGAGATACAAAACTTAGGTTTCACGGGACTTCTTATTGCCTTTCACAGGCCTTGCTATCAGCTCTACAACCTGCCATGCTCTATTGG
Source organism: Pipistrellus hanaki (assembly GCF_964339955.1). Classification (NCBI taxonomy): domain Eukaryota; kingdom Metazoa; phylum Chordata; class Mammalia; order Chiroptera; family Vespertilionidae; genus Pipistrellus; species Pipistrellus hanaki. The sequence goes on along the minus strand of NC_140503.1, from coordinate 58,498,008 downwards.
GAGGTAATGTTTTATAGAGCTTACCCAAGGCTACCATACAGAGTGGGGCAAAAGTAGGTGTACAATCGTTCCTATGGAAAATGATACAATAATTAATAAATAATAAAGGATAAACTGTGTTTTAGGTACTCACAACTGTAAAGCTACTTTTGCCTCACCCTGTGTAACCCTATTGATAAAACGTCAATATTTAGAAACCATTGTTGAACACCTAGTTTTAATTTCCCCCTTTCTTCTTCTTTTTTTTATCCAGCTACACCATTGATTTGTGTCTCTAGCTCTAATATCAGGCAGGGAGTCTGGGTTAAGGATGATGTCAGTCAGTCTACTGGGGAATGAGTTGATTAAGAATCCATATTTTTTATAGACTCTCAGCATTATTAAAAATTGATTTTTTGCATCATTGTACTTCATGGCCACTGTAGATGAATTAGAAAATATAGTTAGTAAAAACAAAACAAAAACAACCCAAATCACTAAAATAGTATCCTTTTGCAGATTTACTTCTAGTCTGCCTCTGCCTTTGTCTTTTTCTCCCTCTCTCTCCTTTCCACTTTGAACTCACACACACCCTCTCCTGTCAGGAAAGGCTGTCAGCTTCTGGCAAAAAGCAGTGCTGCCTACTTATGTGCCTAGGAACTACTGACAGAGGTGGGGCAGGTTGGGAAAATTGCTGAAGTTCCCTGGGGCTCCAGATGGGAGTTGTTGCTACTCCTTTATCTGAAAGCACTGCACTGGGAAGGCTAATGGGTGGTTTGCCTCTTCCCTTGCCCTTCAGCTTCCAGTGGCGTTTCATCAATGCGAGGCATCAGAGGAAGCTCCAAGGGCTGAGTAGAGTGAGGTCCATTCTGAGGCTCCCTCTCTTCTAATTGAGCAGGGGTTGGCTGCCTTCCTCCACTGGAGGCACCGGTACTGTTCTGAGCAACCACCTTCCTAGCTCTTTCTCTGAGTCATGGTAACTTCTCCCTCCCCCTATCCTTTCAGACTCCTTGCTCTATCTTGTTATTTTCTCTACCTCTTGTTAATTTCCCTGAACTCCATTATCACCTTTGCAAATAGTCACTTTATTAAACTTTTCTCAATTAACGTGTTTCAGAATGCTATCTCTTTTTTGCCAAGACCCTGGCTGATACCCATATCTCCCATCAAGTCTCAAAGTTTCCCAGGTGTTCTATTTTGCTTAATGTTTCTACCTCATTCTCGAATCTCTCTCCTCCTGGAATTCCAATAGGTGCATTTTTAATCTCACCCTTAACCTCTCTCTCTCACATTTTCCATCTCCGTCTCTCACTGCATTTTGGATGATTCCCTCACACCTGTGTTCTCGTCAGCCACCGCCTGTTGGCAAATGACTGCTGAATCTTATGCATGGTGACTCCTTTTCTGCTTTGTTTTGTATTTTTTTTTAATTGTGAGCTCATTTTCAGCCAGAATATATTTATTCAGACGTGTGCTTGTGTGTCTTAGGATGTTCTTTATATGTTGGGGTTTTAGAAGGCTTGTTTCAAATCAATTTTGTCTTTGCATTTGTTGGAAGCCCAGAGGTTTCACTTATTTGGGGTCCGTTTTTGCATTAATTTCTTGGCTGGATATTCCTGCACCATATGGATTGTATGAATTCATGTGGAACAGGCTTTGGCTTTATATTTTTAATGGGAGGCTTTTTCCATAGATATAGGGCACAGACTAGCTTTTTAAAAAATATATTTTATTAATTTTTTACAGGGAGGAAGGGAGAGGGACAGAGAGCTAGAAACGTCAATGAGAGAGAAACATTGACCAGCTGCCCCCTGCACACCCCCCACCGGGGATGTGACCGCAACCAATGTACATGCCCTTGACCGGAATCGAACCCGGGACCTTTCAGTCTGCAGACCGACGCTCTACCACTGAGCCAAACCAGTTTCGGCCAGACTAGCTTTTTTATACCTTCCCTGCATTGATGAGTGGAACTCATACCTAGTCCCATTTTTCCAAGGGATAACCCTTCAAGAATCCTGTCTCTATTGGGGGTGGGGGGGAGGGTTTCAATTCATACTCCACTAGCTGTGCATTCTGAGAATAAGCTTCTTGCTTCTTTGTGAATGTTAAACCCCAGACCTTGCTCACAAGCTTATCACTTTGATTTGATATTTCCTCATTTTTGGCAGTTGGGGATTTTCTCTTTTAGGCTCAGATAGATTTTTATTTCTTTTAGTTTTTTACTTCACATTTCCATGAACTTTTACTGAAGCGATGTTCCATGTTCATTTTCCAAACTACCTCTACATTAGTTCTGTAATTTGCTTTCATACACAATCATGTTTTGATATGGAAAGGTATCTGCTCTCTACATAGTTATCTTCTTTAATGACTACATAGTAGAAAGAGTCGAAAAAAAAAAGGTTATTAGAGCTGTCTTTAGAATTACATTTCCTGAGTTAACATATGGTCTCCACTATTTACTAGTCTGGACAATGAACATGTTACTTTAACTCTTCATGCCTCCATTTCCTTGCCTGGTGAGTGAAGATCATAATACATCTATTTTGCAAGTGTTGTAGGGTTGCTGTTACAAATCACCCCAAATGTGGTGGCCTAAAACAACACAAAATTCTCACAGTTCTGGAAGCTGGACATCAGAAATCAAGGTTTGGTCAGAGCCATAGCCCCTCAGGAAGCCCTATAAATCAAAATTATAGCAAAAGTACACTTACAGAAATATCATTTATTTGTGTATCCTTTCTGCTTTGCTTTCTTTCCTTACACCTTATAAGTAACCTCTAGTTCCTTGTCTGAAAAGGAAACAAGTAACCACTTGTTTTCTGTTTTATTTGCCTTGTGCTGCTTTTTATAAAATAAACAGACATGTGTTTGATTTATTACTCCCTTTTCTTCTTCTTTTTAAAAAAATAATTCTCAACCAATGATATTTCTTCCCCATTGATTTTTATAGAGAGAGTGGAAGGGAGGGAGAGAGAGGGGGAGAGAGAGAAATATTGATGTGAGAGAGACACATTGATTGGCTGCCTTCCACACATGCCCCAACCAGGTTTGGGGATCAAACCTCCAACCCAGGTACATGCCCTCGATCAGGAACTGAATCAATCCATCACCCTTCAGTGTGAGGGCTGACACTCCAACTACTGAGCCACACATATCAAGGCTTCCTTTCTTTCTTACACAAAATATGGTCTTTTTCACTTTGGCAAACTTCTTTCTCAATGGGAGAAGCAAGAAAGGAAAGGTGAAATGTCACTTTCACTATTTCCAGCATCCCTTTTTCTTCTTAGTCCTCCTTTATAGGCCCTTCCCCTACCTTCAAGGGGTAAAGACTGCTCAACTGAGCTGGGTGTGGGTTTTAATGTACATGTGAACCACCTGGGATCTTGGAAATTTTGTAGGTTTTTGGTGGGGTTGTGACTGTGTTTCTAATAGATTCCCAGATGATGCTGTCGCTGCTGCTCTGGACCGCAGACAACTTGTGGATGTGACGGGACTGCATTACGGGCAGTCTCCCTTAGCTCTGAATAAACTTTACACTAAAGTTCCCGAAATGTCTTTGGAATCGTTACATATACTTGCTTAAATTGGTCGGTTCCATTCAGAAATGGAGCTTGTCTCCAAGACTGATGCTTCATTTTGGGGATAGTATTCTGGAGATAAACATGAAATGCTATTTTATATTTTCACAAAGTGTAAAATATCTGTCTCACTTATTTTCTCCTCCTGTTTCCTTCCTACTTCTCTAACCAATGGTCTCATAACTGCTGTAATTGTTGGTTTTATGCAAAAAGCATCAAGTCATTTGAGCAGAGATGTTAACCATTGAGCAAACACACCAATTTTGCTATAAAAGGGAAATGATAGGCCTGGGCAGTGTGGCTCTGTGGTTGAGTGTTGGCTCAGGAACCAACACGTCACTGGTTTGATTCCTGGTCAGGATGCATGCCCAGGTTGTGGGCTTGATCCCCAGTAGGGGACATGCAGGAGGTAGCCAATCGAATAACTTTCTTTCTCATTGATGTTTCTTTCTATCCCTCTCCCTTCCTCTCTCTCTAAAAGTAATGCAAAGGAAATTAAAAGGTAAAAGATAGGTTGTGATTTTTGTCAGTGCACTATGACAAAGGAAATGCTTTTTAAATCCAGGAATTTAGGGTAATCTTTGTTCCCCAGCTTTCAGTCTTTGGGAACAAAAATGGTAATATTTTAAAATATACAGTTCCCAAATATTACACTTCGAATTTCTCATATGAGCACTCAGTTACTCTGCAGAGACTTCGCCAGTCATTTTTTGGAAACCCTTGGGGCCCACATCAGTTGTGCTCCAGTTCATGTTTGTTTTTGTTCATCTATTCCATTTCCTTGGGGGTTGACACCTGCATCGTTTCTATTGCTTTCCTCTCTTCTGGACATCTGCACTCACTCTCTTCTTTTACACAAAACCAAAACAAACAAGACAAAACAAAACATCAAGCACATCAGTAAATGAATATCTGGAGGAGGACTGCAGCCCACTAGTCTTGCAGAGTCAAACTCTAAATTCCTTTCAGGCTAATTCTACTCTAATGTGCTATTATAAGTTAAAAACAAACAAACAAACAAACCCTAAACATTTCATTTATTCTTAGCTTTAATTTGGAGTAGAGTTGTGTTCTGCCCAGAAATTAGTGGGCATGGCTGTTTCATTCTAGAAAAGAGTGGCAGTGATTATCCTGGGCTTGTGGCTTCTAATTAGTGAAATGACTTTGGTACTTACCACCTCCCACAGCAAACAAAAAGGCCAGTTTCTGATAAGAATAGTCCGTGCCTTTTTATTCTGAAATGAAGCTTAACAAGATGCCCAAAATAAATCTCTCACTGCATGGGGCTCTGCAGTCCTTGATGGACAATAGTCATAATCTCAAATCTAAATTACATATAGTTCCAACATCATTTAGCACATTTGTCAATCTGCCAAAGCAGGGCCCCCAAACCGAGCTTCCATGGAGACTAAATCATCTTCCTCTGAACGTGTCATCTGCACAGTGGACAAAGGTCACTTGGCAGAGAGCACAGGGGAACTTTGGTTTGTGTCTTTTTGTTCCTGGTTACTTATCTTCTCATAAAAAATACATATTAAATTCGCAGACACATCAGCATAAGCCCCTCCAGCAAGTGCAAATATTTACTTGGGAGAGGAAAATAAAATAATGTCTGACCGGAGCTTTCATTTTCTGTTAGACTTTGATGTTACTTTTTTATTTGAAGTCCGAGGAGAACAATAAATGGAATTCTTTGTGTGAAAGTGAGGCACGGTAAAGATTGGATAAAAATTCAAGCTCAGTTTGTAAGTTAGGGAGAAAAATGCTCCCTTTCACTAAAACACATATGATCTATACATTGTTTTCTTCACATCATCTTTAAGGATTTTTTCTTTTTTGAGGAGTGAATGGGAAAGAGAGTTGCATGTGTGTATGACTGCATTGCTGATTGACAGAGTTCAAGGATGGCTCTTTTGAAGTGAGAACAATCTTATCCTGGAGCCACAGAACCACCCACAAATGTCACTCAGATCTCAGCTGTCAACATGCCACCTTATTTTATTGTCATTTTCTTTTGCTCTTGGCTTCCATCAGCCATTGTTCTTCAACTAGCTGGACAAGTGTAGCACATTGGTAACATACACACACACACACACACACACACACACACACACACACACACACATACAATAGAGGCCCAGTGCACAAATTTGTGCATGGGTGGGGTACCTCGGCCTGGCCAGTGATCAGGGCTGATCAAGGGGCTGGCTGGGAGGAGAGACTGTGGTAGGTTGGCTGTGGCAATGCACTGATCACCAGGGGTAGTCAGTGCATGTCACAACGACTGGTTGACTGGTCATTCCAGTTGCTCAGTTGTAACAGTTGCTTAGACATATATATATATATATATATATATATATATTTATATACACACACACTAATGACCTGGTGCACAAAATTTGTGTGTGTGTGTGGGTGGTCCCTCAGTCCAACCTGCACCCTCTTTAATCTGGGACCCTTTGGGAGATGTCCAACTGTGGGATCGGACCTAAACTGGCAGTTCGGAAATCTTTCTCATAATCCATGACTGCTGACTCCTAACTGCTCACCTGCCTGCCTGCCTGATTGCCCCTAACCACTTCTGCCTGCCAGCCTGATCGCCCCCTAATAGCTCCCCTACTGGCCTGATTGACATATAACTGCTCCTTTGCTGGCCTGATCACCCCCAACTGCCCTACCTTGCCAGCCTAATCATTCCCAACTGCCCTTCCCTGCTGGCTCAATCACCAACAACTTCCCTCCTCTGCCGGGACCTGCCTCCTTTGTGCGAGGTGTGGAGCCACAGGATTGCCAGGCCTTATTGCATGGTGGCCACCAGGTCCTGCCTCCATGGTGCGTGAGGCCATCTTGTGATGGCCATCTTTGTGGCAGCCATCTTGTGACAACGTCATATGGGAAGGCCACCTAGGCTTTTATTAATATAGGCTATAGGCCCAGTGCACAAATTCATGCATGGATGGGGTCTGGCCAGCCTGGCCTCAATCAGGGCAGATCAGGGCTGGTCCTTTCGAGAAGAGAAGATGGTGGGAGGTTGGCTGGCTGGCCTGCCCCAGTCAGGGCCAGTTAAGGGCCGGGATAGTTGGGGGGAGGGGCCATGGGTGATGGCTGGTGGGCCACACCCCCAATTGGGGTGGGGGGGTCCAATGGGGGTGGGATTAGCTGTGGGGAGGGGCTGTGGGAGATTGACTGGGCAGCCCCAACCCCAATTTGTGTGTGTGAGGGCAATCAGGGGTGGAGCTGGCTGGGAAGGGGCCATGGGCCCATCTGATGGTGGGACCTGATTAGGAATGGAACTGGCTATGAGGAGGGGCTGTGTGTGGTGGGCCAACCATCCCTGCCCCTGAATGGGGTGGGGAGGCAATTGGGGGCTAGTGGCCTAGAGGAGGGGCCATGGGTGGTTGGCCAACCAGCTCTGACTATGAACGGAGTGGGGGGACCTATCAGGGGTGGAATTGCCTGGGGGGAGGGGCTGTGGGCTGATCAAGGTAGTGGGGTCCATCGGGGGCAGGGCCAGCTTGGGGGAAGGGCCATAGACGGTTTGCTGATAGGCCCTGCCTCTGATCAGGGTGGGTGGGGATCTGGGGTGGAGCTGGCCGGCGGGCCAACCTCCTGCAGCCCCTCTCCCTGCCTGGCTAGCCCTACCCCCTACTGGGGTGTGTGTGTGTGGGGGGGAATCAGGGGCAGGGCCCGCTGTGGGGAGGTGTAGCTGGCTGATTGGGGTAGTGGGGGCCCATCGAGGGTGGGGAAGGCTAGGGGAAGGGTCTGTGGGCCAATGGGGGGGGGCAAGAGGGAGCAGCCGGGGAGAGGGGCTGTGGGCCGGTTGGGGTGGTGGGGCCCATCAGGAGTGGGACTGGCCAGGGGGAGGGGCTGCAGGAGGTTGGCTAGCTGACCCACCACCTACTGGGGTTGGGGGATGATCAGGGGAAGGGCTGGCTGGGTGGAGGGGCTGCTCTCCTGATCAGGCTGGTTGGCTGGCCACAGTGGGTGTCATAGCAATTGGTCATTCTGGTCATTCTAGTCATTCCAGCATTCCAGTTGCTGGCTTTTTATATATCTAGATATATACTAGAGGCCTGGTTCATGAATTTGTGCAGCAGTGGGGTCCCTCAGCCTGGCCTGGGATCGGGCCAAAACCAGTTCTCTGACATCCCCCAAGGGGTCCTGGATTGTGAGAAGGCACAGCTGAGGGACCTCACCAGTGCATGATTGGGACCAGGAAGAGACACGGGAGGTTGGCCAGCCAGGGAGGGACCATGGGAGGGCTCCAGGGTGTTTCCTGCTCCTCTTGTTCAGTCCCAATTGGCTGGACCCCAGGAGCAAGCTAATCTACTGGTTGGAGCCTTTGTCCCCTGGTGGTCAGTGCACATCACAGCAGCTGGTTGACCTGTCGACTGTCTGCCCTCGGTGGTCAGTGCAGGTCATAGCGAGCAGCTGAGTGGTCTTAGGATATCATTAGCATATTATGCTTTGGTTGAATAGCTGACTGGTTGACCAGACACAGCATATTAGGTTTTTATTTTATATATATATATATATATATATATATATATATATATATATATATATATATATATATATACATACATACATATAATTTTTTTTTCTATAGCTACAAGTAGAGACTGATGTTTCATGTCCTTAAAGTTCACTCTTAGAAAACTTGTCATGTAAAAACATATCTAGGGACACTTTTTGTGCCCTAGGGTCACTCATACCACATGGATTTTGACGGGTAGATCACCTAGACTTAGGTACCTTTGTTAAAAAAACAAACCAACTATTTTGCTCTCATTTAAAAAAAAATGTTTTTATTGATTTTTAGAGGGAGAGAGGAAGGGAGAGGGAGAGAGAAAAATCATTAGTATGCCTCCTATTGGGGATTGAGCCTGCAACTCGGGCATGTTCCAGCCTGGAATCGAACCAGTGACCTTTTAGGGCATGGGATGGTGTTCAACCAACTTTTGCTCTGTACTGGCCAGAGCAAAAAACCCCACCTCATTTCTCTTTAAAGTGAAGTGATATGATAAAATGCCAGGATATAATGCTATTTAGGATATCTGGTGAATTTCATTTTGTAGCATAAGATAAACAACTGTACAAAACTCTTGGGAGTTTTTGGTGTCAAACTGTTTGCATCCATTCTGTTCTGAGCCTCAGTACACAGAATCACCTGAATATAGAAGATTTCAAATAATTGCTGTCATAGTGAGGCTATGATCTGTGCCACCGCTGTGGGCACTGCCGGAGTCCAGGCCTGCCTGGCCATGCCCAGTGTACTGCTGAAGTGGGCTGAAAGCTGCTGGTGTTTTTGAATTTATTTGCATGCAGGCATATGTTTTTGGCTGAAGGAGAGAAAAGGCCATTGTGTGTGAGGTGTGGTGGTGGTGGAGGGTGTGGGGAGAGAGGAGGATCGTTCCTAGGACTAGAGCTGAAGCCGGGGCAGCTCGTCAGTGACTGAGTGGCTGGGTCTGAAGCAGCCGTACTCTTCTGGCTCAGAATGTGGCCCGGGCAGAAAGGAGCATCTTCCCATCTCTGTTTGAGCCACAGTGTGGCTCTGGCGTAGGAGGATGAAAAGAAATGTGTCGTCTTGGCATCTGGAGGGATTGGAGACATTGGAGCAAGGAAGGTAACACTGTCAGTGCCGTCTCAGGGTGGGGGCATGGGCAGCAGAGGTACTGAGAGGAGCTGCAGGCAGGACATATGTTCTGCAAAGTGCTGAGGCCCCAGAAAACCTGAGCATATTGTTTGTGGATTCCAAAGAAATAACCAGGAGGACTGGCTGTGAAAGACATTGGCCTATTAGGATTTATGTGTGCACTGGTGGTGGCCAGCCGGTGAAGCTGCCACACTGAGTCCCATCCAGCTTCTGGACAAGCGGGGGCAGCTGGCTGGTGCTATTGTTTTGCCGCCACCCAGACATTCCCAGCACAAGGTTTTATAGAGAAAGGAAACCAAGTAAAACAGGGCATGCAGGGGGAGGATGACGGGCCTCTGGGCAAACGGTGTGAGATGAAAACACTAGCTGTTTACAGTCAGGCTAAGGTCTAGAGTGGGTTCTCTTTGGCCTTTCTTAGACCCAGTTGCTGGCCCAGTTCCCAGGGTCTCACGGTCCACTTACAAGAGGCCTGCAGCATATGTCCCACCAGGTGGGAAGGGGAGTTGGAGCATGGGAAGTGGCCCATGTTCCCATTTACCTCCTACCTCCCAAAGGGGGTCTGGAGCAGAAGAACATGGTGGTGCCAAATGGTGACCACATGTGACAGACTGATTTCTAAGTATATGTGAGGCGCCCTCGGAGGCTCGGAGATTCAGCTGGGAGGAGCTTGCAGGATGCTGCAGGACGAGAGCTGGAAGCCAGCAGTAGTCAGAAGCTTGGGGGTTAAAGCCATTGAAGTTTGGGAATGTATTATGACTGTCTCCAGAGCCTGGGGAAGCTTGAAAAAATTCTAGTTATATACCCCAACACTTTCTTTTTGCTAACAATTTAATGATGATTTATGCTAGAGTTAGAGATTTATTCTCTAAGGTACATAAATCTCTCAAAGGGCCAATAAAAATTACCATAAGTTGTAATATCTTCTTGGCTCACCTTTCTCCTTCTAGTTGTCCTGTGGCAATCAGCTGTGCTCAGGTGTACCTGACCCCACCTCACCTCACCTCAAGTGCACTATTTGTCACCGGCTTTCTGTCCTGGGGCATTTCTGCTACCATCATGTGGACGCCTGCAGAATGTGCTCGATAAGCCACACACCTAAAAGCATGACCAGTGGGTGTACTAGAACCGACGACCTCCAAAAGAGGACAGGATGGAGGAACCGAAGAAAGAGGCTAAGAACTGCAGCTTATTAGGGAATTTATGGACAGAAGCAGAGTTCTGAATGACAGCAAGGCTGTGGATCTCCACACCTGAAAGCTGGGGGCTTGATATGTATCCAGCCTCCCGGAATACAGGTGGCTTATAGCCAAGTGGCATGCGCTGGTGAAGAGGTGTATGTGCCAAAGCAGTAAACAACTTAATGGGCCCACTTAGCTCTGTAAGTGCTTTCCTTTCAGGTGACATAACCACCCCTTCCTGGCTGAACTGGTGGTCACTGAGAGCAACTCACTTTTTACAATGGCACCTGTCATGTCAAGCACCAGAAACCATTTTGCCTAACAATGAATAAATTCCCCCATTTTCTTTCTCTTGGGGGATAATTTTGAGATACTTTCTATATGGCTTTTCAGAGTATCCCTAGTGGGAGAGAACCCCAGTTGCCCAAAAAGGGACTAGTTTGATAACACACCTTATTTTGACTTTTTCTTCTCCCATGTTTTACTCTCCTAAGCTCCTCCAATCCCATTTCTGTTCAAAGGAAGCTCCTGTATCAGGGTCCACTTTTGGTGGGAACCCCAGCTAAAAGGTTGAAAATCAGCTCTTACTTTCCCACCAACAGCATACCTGGGAAAGGTGAGTATGGCCGGGGCTAGTGTGGTTCAGTTGGTTGGAGCATCTTTCTACACTGAAAGGTGGCAAGGTTCAATTACTGGTTAGGGCACATATCTAGCTTGTGGGTTTGATCCTCACTTGAGGCATGTTCAGGAGGCAACCAATCAATGTTCATCTCTCATGTCCATGTTTCCCTCTCTCTCTCTCTTAAACCAATTAAAAATAGAATACTGACTTTATTTTAAATAAAAGTGGGGGTGGAGGGTTGGGGAATGAGGGGTCGGGGCTGAGGTTGGGGGAAGGGGCTGTCTAATTTCCAATTGGTAGCAAAAGTCTGTCATTGTCAAGCTCAGAACATTTAGCATTCTACTATGATCCAGGGACTGCTTTGATTCAGAAATCAGGAAGATAGATCCCTGCTAACAGCAAGGTCACAAAGCACTTGAGGGAGGCAAATGTGTTCATATCTTACAAATACAAAGTGCTAAAGAGAGGTTAGTATGCATTAAGAGCAGAGAAAGAACAGCTAATTTTGACTGGGAGTAGGAAGGCTGGAGGTCAGGGAAGCCTCCACAGAAGATATGGACCTTGAGAGATGAAAACGCTATTGAAGATAGTGAATTAAAGAGTTGGAGCAGCTTAAAATGAGTTGTGCTGAAATAGAATTTGGTGAGCTTTACTCTTCTCTCCACTCAAGGGGCAGAGGCCAGCAGCCCTCCTTAACCCTAACTCCTCTCCTGTTTGCTCCCCTAAATAGTATTTTGATTGCTCTCTCACAGCTTCTCTTCCGTTTACCTTTTATCCTGCTTTACCTTTTTTCTTTGGGTTTGTTACTGTCTTCTATAGGAGAGTCAGAGCTATAGTTTTTTTTTTTGCCAATCTGTGCTTGTCATGGAGGCCTTATATCTGAATGCTGGACACGGGGAGGAGGCCTAATGGTCCTGAAGGGTGTCCTTCTTATCAAGGAGAGAAATCACCTTAATCTAGATGGGGGCTTTCAGGTGTGATTGGCTAGTGCATGATTCATGAGAACATTGGATGAGACATTCAAGGATAAGCTCCTTTACCTTGAGGGTGGAGAAGTCACATGTGCAGGCTCATTTCTCCTCTCCTGACTGTTTGCACTTCTAATCATGAAATGTAGGTTCTTGAATCACTGAAGGGGTGGTAAGCAGGGTTGTATTCATTTTTTTCTTTTTAAAAATAAAGACCAGAAACGTAGAGACCTAGGAAGAAGGACTTGGCTGTAGGAAGGGCAGGCTTGGTAGGAAAGACAGGTGATTGGAAGGACAGGGACACTTTGTTCTCTGCTGATAACCTGACTCAGCCACCCTCTGCATGTCTGTACCTCTGTCTCATCAGCATCCAGATGACAAATTTTAGAGTTTTAGTTTTCCAGCAAGGGAAATAGAATAGCCCAGGACATGTTGTCTCACCAGATAAAATTAAGATTGATAATGCTTGGACCTATCTGTGAGAGAAAGTTCCAGATCACAGTGGACAGCTTAAGGTAGATGGGGAATTGGGCATGGCGGGCATCTGCATTGTTATCTCTGGTCAATCTAATCTCTGGCCACCAGACACACAGCCTTCTTCCTAGATGTAGAAATACGTTCTACCTAGGGTTTTGTACCACATGTGTGTCTGTGGATGCTCACTTCACTTCCAACAGAAGCAAAAAAGGCCCAATATCTCAGTCAAGGTTCCTACAGGAAATGGGTAGTCCTTTAAAAATAATATAGTTCGATGAGGACCATTTACAAAGGGACTGTTTTTAAAAGTGTGAGTGAGGAGAACCACAAAGATAGTGCAGTACCCCAGAGTTTGTGCTGTTGGAGCTGTTATTCCCAAAACTTGTTCCAAAGGGATGGGAAGAAGGGACAGTTTTTTGGAACCCAGAAGAAGAGAGAATCACAGACTCAACTGCTTAGAGAGGATCAATGACTTCTAATCAGGGACATAACCAGCCTGAAGCAACCCTGCAGGGGGGATATTCAGGGAAATAATGACCTTGCTGCCACTCTTTCCTCACTCATATCTCCTTTGGGGGTCTCCACTGGCCAAACCAACCAGAGATGAAGGGCTCACAGCCCTATTTTTATGCTGCATGTAGATCAGCCTTTAGGCAGGGAGCCAACGAAGAAGGGTGGAGAGTGCATGTGGAGGGGAAATGGCACAGACACACAGTGACCACATGAAAAGATGTCTCAGGGTCAGTGTAAGGGTGTTTACCAGTCTCTTTGTACCTACAGTCTACCATTGCTTTCTATTCCCCCTGGTTCCAATTGTGATCCTACCTAGCTGGTATTACTCACCATTCTGCCATCTGCGTTAAAAGGAGGCTTAAAAAACACTCATTGAAGATATTACTAATCAAGTGTAGCTCTCTTTTTCACTAAGCTTGGACTCAGCATCAACATCTTTCTTCATCCAGTGGTCTGGGCCAGTGGTCGGCAAACTACGGCTGGCAAGCCACATGCGGCGCCGTTTGCCACTTTGTTGACTAATATTGGGTCGGCAACTAAGTAATTGCGGGTTTTACACATATATGGCTTCAGTTGAATTTTTAGGTTTGCAGACGTAGTACAAATGTAAAACACATTTTGTTATTTGATAGTTGGCTATTCAGCTGTTAATCAGTAAAAAAAGTTTTTTGATCTGCTTTGTAGTTTTCGTTTGGCGTTCCTTGAAAAATGGAAAATCAAAAGGAACATTTTCGTCATATTTTGCTTTTTTATTTCCGCAAAGGGAAAAATGCATCGCAAGCTCATAAAAAGTTATGTGCTGTTTATGGTGACAAAGCCTTAAAAGAATGGCAGTGTCAAAATTGGTTTGCCAAATTTCGTTCTGGTGATTTTTCACTCAAAGATGAAAAACGCTCTGGTCGTCCAGTTGAAGTTGATGACGCCCTAATCAAAGCAATAATCAATTCGGACTGTCACAGAACAACACGTGAGATTGCAGAGAAGCTTCATGTATCACATACATGCATTGAAAATCACTTAAAACAACTTGGCTATGTTCAAAAACTCGATACATGGGTTCCTCACGAACTGAAAGAATCACAGTTAACGCAACGCATTAGCAGCTGCGATTTGCTAAAGAAACGTAATGAAAATGATCCATTTTTAAAACGACTGATAACTGGCGATGAAAAATGGGTTGTTTACAACAATATCAAGCAGAAAAGATCGTGGAGCAGGCCAGGTGAACCAACTCAAACAACATCAAAAGCTGAGATTCATCAAAAGAAGGTTTTGTTATCAGTTTGGTGGGATTACAAAGAAATTGTCTACTTTGAACTCTTACCACCCAACCAAACGATCAATTCTGATGTCTACATTGAACAACTAACGAAATTAAACAATGCAGTTGAAGAAAAGCGGCCCGAATTGACAAATCGAAAAGGTGTTGTATTCCATCATGACAATGCAAGGCCACACACATCTTTGGTCACTCGGCAAAAATTAATGGAGCTTGGTTGGGATGTTTTGCCACATCCACCATATAGTCCTGACCTTGCACCATCTGATTACTTTTTGTTTCGATCTTTACAAAACTCCTTGAATGGTAAAAATTTCAATAATGATGATGTCAAATCGTACCTGATTCAGTTTTTTGCTAATAAAAACCAGAAGTTTTTTGAACGTGGGATTATGATGCTGCCTGAAAGATGGCAAAAGGTCATTGATCAAAATGGGCAATACATTACAGAATAAAGTTATTTAGTTCCATGAAAAAATTGTCTTTGATTTTCTTTAAAAAATCCGCAATTACTTAGCTGCCGACCCAATACATTTGCCGACCACTTGTCTAGGAAGTTGCCCCCAAACAATTAGCATTGACTTGAGATGGAAAAATTTGCCATCTCTTACCTACTTAGTAAATTTATCCCCTACCCACTTTCATGCCCAATAATGGGGGAAAAACAGAATATGATTGAGACAATTAGAATGAAAAAGTAAATAATTTATTTAAAAGGGGGGGAAGGGGAAGACCCTGTTTCTAGTCCTTGCATATTCTCATGAGAAATTGAAATCTTACATATAAATGGTTATGCAAAGAGCTGAGGTCTGAGAAAACCTTAGCACATTGCTTGCTGATTCCAAAGAAATAACCAGGGGGACTGGCTGTGAAAGACATGGGTTTATTAGGACTTACATGCACAGCAAGGGTGGCCAGCCAGTAAAGTTACCGCAACATAGGCTTCCTAGTACAGTGCTATGCAGTACAAGGCTGATCTACATCCCTTGCTTTGGAAACAAAGCACGCAGGGCAAGCAGGGGATGTGTGACTGTGCGATCTGTGAAATCAGAATGCTAGCTGTTTCTCTGCAGTTGTTTACAGCCCAGGCTCATATCTAGAAGCAGTTTCTCTTTGGCCATTCTTTCAACAAGGAGCTGACCAGGCTCCTAAGGTCTCACAATCAGCTCACTTACAGATGCCTTCATCATATTCCCACAGGCTGAGAGCGAATTGGAGCTTGGGAAGGGGCCCATGTTACCACATACCACACATAGACGGTGGCCACAACCCTTGTTTCTATAATTAGTCATGCAGTCCAAACTGGCATTGAATGCTTTCTCCATTGGTGCCATTGCTGAACTGTTGTTATTTAACATCAACAGCATCCTAGACACTGTGCTAAGTACTTTACACAATTACATATCTCATTTAATTCTTACAGCAGTTCTCATAGGAAGTTACTTATTTTCTCCATTTAATAGATGAGGAAGCTGAAACTTAGTAAGGTTAAATAACTTGACCAAAATGATGAGTAAGTGGTAGAGATGACACTCGAACTCTGATCTATCTGACCTCAAAGCCCATGCATTTGACCTTTAAGCAATATGACTTATCATTTAATCATTCTCTTGTTTTTGGCAAACATTCTGCTGCCCAGGGAACCAGTAAGGTCACTCCCTTCAATTCCTCCCTCCTTCTCCCACAGCTTAATGAATGTATTGTAGTTGGCTTCTGCCTGATTCCCTAGTAAGTACCGTTTCCCCGAAAATAAGACAGTGTCTTATATTAATTTTTCTCCCAAAGTTGCGCTAAGTCTTATTTTCAGGGGATGTCTTATCTTTCCATGCGCTAGGTCTTATTTTCGGAGGATGTCTTATTTTTGGGGAAACACGGTACAAACACTACTGTGGCTATGCCTATAACATTTGTGTCTTGGATTTGTATGTGTGAAGAGCCTGGGGACGCATGTACTATATCTCACTTTTACCAGCATCCAGCTTCCACCCAGAAACTTGAGGAAATCTCTAGAGTGGGCAGCCCAGGAACAAGCTGTTATCATCTCACCCTACAGGAAGGAGGCTGGCCACAATATAGTTAAAGTTTTATGTAAAGAAAGACACTTTCTCTGGTTAGACTTTGTTCAACAAGTGTGCAGTGAATTTAAGGTATCAAGCATTGTGTTGGGTGCTGGGAGATTTAAGAAGAATAAGATATCCCTGCTGTCTTCAAAATGCTTAAAGACATCAGAATAGTCCAGATTTCCACAGTGCAACTTTTTCAGTGTCATTTGCCACCCTGGGGCAAGGTGAAGTTCATTTAGGAAACCAACACACATTCATCAACCTGCACTGAATGACCAGCTTCCCCATTGTCCTTCTACCAGCAACTTTTGGCTGGGATCTCTTTTGAAGACACTGCTCCAGCCATTTCTGTTATCAAAGGGCATGGCTGGGTCCTGTTAATCTTGATTGTGTGCCTCTTGGTTGCTACTTTCCTAGTGTGGTGGAATTGTCAACATCTCTCCCACTCACTGAATATACCGAACAGTATACTGACTGAGGAATCAGGTATCCTGAGTTTGGACCTCAGTTCTGCTGTTTACTTTCTGTGTTATTCTGGGCAAGTTACATTCCCTCTCTGGGCTTTATGCTTTTAGATGACAATAACTTCAAAAATCTATAGTTTCACAGTTGTCATGACACTCATAAATTTTTCTGGAACCAGGTTATGAAAGGAGTTTTAGCAGCCTCTTTCCCCCCCAATAACAGGGGGAATCCTTTTGTAGTTGGTCTGGCTATTTACAACTTTGTTGGCTCCAGATGGGCCAGCCAGTTTAGCCACTTGCTACTCTAAGTGTGATCTATGGACCAGCATTGACATCACCTGGGAGCTTATTAACAATGCAGAATCTCAGACCTTATCTGAGTCAGAATCTTCATTTTTAAAAGATCCCCAGGTGATTGATCCTTATAATTAAGTTTGAGAAGCCCGAAGCCCAAGGCACATGATAATCATATAGATTCCTAGAGCAGTGTTTCCCAACCTTCTCTCATGATGAGAATCACCTGGTGGAGTTGTTAAAACACAGATTCCTGAATCCCAACTAAGAAGTGCTAAACTAGAATTTTTGAGAACATATAGGTAAAATTGCATACCTAACTTAGTGCTCTGTATATAAAATCTGTCTTAGAGCACTAATTAAGTATACAATTTTACCTATATGTTTCCAAAAATTCTAGTTTAGCACTTCTTAGTTGGGATTCAGGAATCTGTGTTTTAACAACTCCACCAGGTGATTCTCATCATGAGAAAAGGTTGGGAAACACTGGACTAGAGCAATCAATCACCGATTTAATCACTTAAGTCAGAATCAGTGTGATTGAGTTCTGGGCACTCAGGTGCTTAGGTGAAGTTTAGCATGCAGTTAGCATTGAGAACCTCTGAGTAGCCTCACACAGAATGGAATTCCTTTGTGTAGAATGGGTTTCAGAACATGGGGCTCTAATTCAGACAGTGGGGAGGATCATGACAGAGAAAGCCTTCTGGAGGCAATGCTTAAGCTGCTTGCTTGGAGAAAGTAAGTTTAGTTAGGCAGAGAGAAGCCAAGGGGCACAGCTGGTGCCCTGACCATGGGAGAGGGGGGCCACAAGCCTGCCTGGTTGGAGCATGGGGCTGGGGTGCTGCAGGAGATGAGGTAGGAACGACCTGTGCCATGCTTGGGAGTTTGTTCTTCATGTCAGGGACAGTGGGGTGGTGTTGGCTGATGGCTGAAAAGAATGGGGTTTAAGTGGAGAATGATGTCATTAGAATAGCATGTTAGGAAGCTCTGTCTTCCAGCAGATGTGGCAGATTGTTTGAAGGTGGAGGAGAATGACAGCAGATAGAACACTCTCGGGACGATTTCCAATTAGAACCAAACCAAGTGAGTGTCAGGAAGGATGGAAAGGAAGGGAGAAATTGAGAACAACCTACTTGGTGACTAATTTTCTGGAATAAGATAATGAGGGAGAAGTTTAGAACGATTCTGAGATTTCTGCTGTGGTGGTGTGGGGGAGGGTGGACAGTTCATTTCAAGACAAAATATGAAAAATAGGTGAAAGAACAGGCTTGACATGGGAATAAAGGAAAGGATAAAGGGGGAGAAGGGGAGCAAGGCTTTTAAATTGCCTATAAGATGAACTAGTGTAGATATCCAGGAGGTAGTTGAATATCAAAGCTCAGAAGAATGGTCTGGTCTAAAAATGTGGATTTGAGGATGAATAATAAAAAGTAATCAAATAAATGTATTTGAATTTATAGGAGTTCTTCCAGAGAGAGGGCAAAGGATAAAAAAATTAGAGAGCCTCATATAGGAAATTAATCATTTGAAGATCAGAGGAAGAGAGAGGCGCCACTTGCAGACTGGAGAAATAGTCAGAATGGTAAGTAGAAAACTGGAGGGTGTCACAGAGGCCAAAGGGATAAGAGCACCAGAGAATGGTCCCCAGAAGTCAAGCAGTTTACAGAGTGAAATATCTGCTGGACCTGACAATCAGACCATTCTCACCACAATGAGACGTGGTGATCGTTGGTGGCATTAGAGCAGCTTTATTAGTGTGCCAGATGGCGATTCTCACTTAATACTTCATGTCTTCCTTTAGAGCAAATAAATTTTCATTTGAACAGATTTTTTGAATGTTTTGTCTATGCAAGGCATCAGGGCTTTAGAAAGAAATAAACATAGAACATTGGCTTCTGGCATTCACTGAATCTCAATCAGCTCTTCCAGTGCAGGGACTGAGACCTCTGTCCCCTGGACCGTCCTCGGGATGGCTGAAGACAGGTGTATAGATGCAGTCACTTGTGGAGCCCCTGTGTTATGCTGGGAACCGTGCCGGCCACATGGGATACAAACGTACGTGTTTATTGTGTGAATTGACGCTCTGCCCTTCAGGAGTTCTCTCTGTGGGAGAGAAAAATGGATAAAAAAATGAAACTATATTATTAAATTTTAAGTATGTTATTAGAAGTTTCAAGAAGATATCTTAGGAAGAACATTCATTGGCTTCTAACCCTAACCCTAACCCTATTAGTTTAGCATACTGGCTAAACTAATAGTGTGCCTTATTTGTTGTGCTTCTGCTTGGAAAATCAGTGCCAGCTTGCAAACACAGACTATGGGGTTGCAGGAGTAGGCTGGCCTCATGTGGGTGTTATCTAGTTAGGGTTTGGGAATACATTCCTTTAACATCATTTGAGCAGTTTCACAGACACTTTACAGGGTGAGATGGGGGAAGGGGGTTATCAGGGACAGGTGGCTAAAATTTCGTTATGTCATCACTACATTTCAAGGTAAACTGTCTCTTTGGAAACAGACTCTCTTCTCCTCAAAGTGAAGTTGGAGGAGACAGACTTTGCTGGGATCTAACTAGTAGGTAGAGTACACATTCCGGGAAGCATGTATTGCTATGAGGATGGCAGAGGAGGTGCAAACTCATTGAATAGCTTTGGCTGTTTGCAGTGAGTGTAGATCCGAGGTGTTTTTCTCTTTTAGGGTGTCTAGAGGAGAACCTTATTGTGTAAAAGTCATCCTATATATTTCAGACTGAACAGCCTTTGAATGGCCTGTGAAGCCAAACCTAAATTTAGGGGAGTTTGGAGGTGTTTTAGATTTATTTTGCTAGGGCAGGATGGCCAGCTGGGAAGTACAAAAGCACCAAACCTGAGGGTGGAAATAGCAGTTTATGAACGTTTTTATATGTATTCACTCTCTGTTTCCTTGAAGGGAAGGATGAGTTCAATGTTATGTCAAAGCTTTTTGATCGAACATAGAATGTTTACAAAATTCCTTTCTATATATCTGGAGATTGAAGATGAACATGGCAGGCTACTAAAAAAAAGTAGCCTGGTCAGGGAGATGCCAAAAAAAAAAATGTAACTCTAGTCCAATGAATGTATAAGGTATTTTGATAACCTAAGAGAGCAGTTGATTTTTCTCTGTGAGGAGGCATTCAATGAGAGAGAGCGGAGATGGCATTAGCGCTGGCCTTGAGGTACGGATGAGCAGAGACTCCCAGCAAATGGCATCCTGGGAAGAGCAGCAATAACAGAGGGGCTGGAACCTGGTGATGCCTAAACAGGACCCAAAGAGGCAGCTTTGTTTAGGGAATTTGGTTTTAAGAAATACATTCAGTGTTCAGAGGTATGCACTTAGGCTGGTGGACTGGAAGAGACTTCATTGGGGTCACACCTTCAGTCTCTCAGTGAACAAGTAAGGAAACTAGTTGAGGATCTGAGGTGGTGACTACAAGCTTGCCACGAGGTCTTGGGCCTGTGCTGGGATTTGAAATATTTCTTGACTTCCAGTGCTTTCCCCAATTTAGTCACTGCCTTTAGCCTGTCTCTCTCACATCTTCAGACCTTATTATTACTCATGCATGAAGAAAACAAAGTAAAATAAATCTTAACTGTTTGTGAATAGCGATACCATTGGCAAAGTAGGACTGGGCAAAACCTACCTACCCTCTTAATCCACAGACACTGTGTACAGAATGCAAGGTTGGTTTAAACCCTACTGTGGTTACGTTAGGGAGGATTCTGCTCAGTGAAATACAATTGAAGACATGTTTATTGAATCCACACTATGTGCAAGACCCAGAGAAAATCAGTCTTCATCTCAGGACCAGCAGGGGCATTGCTATGACTTCCTGTCTTGTTGGGGCAGCGTGAGTGTGCTCTGTGCTACTGTCCCACCCAGAAAGAGGCTTATCACAGTATGCTTTGTTTGTAGAACTATATGATCTACAAATGTTTGCATTTCTGTGAAGTGAATGTGGGTTAAACAATGACAGATTTTTCTGGGTGGCTGGCTGATGTCCAAGGGATTTTGTCCACATTGGGTGCTGTGTCAGATGTTATGAGTGGTATATTCTGGACAGAGATGGTGGTGGTTCTTTTTTCAACATCAGAGTCACTGTCAAGCAGGGTCCCTGGGTTTTCATCAAATGTAGTTCATGTTGCCCCTGCCAGCACTGCTGAACATGCAGGAATCAGTAGCCTTTGATTTGTTACGGTCTGAATTATTCTATTTGTTTCTAACATGTTTGTTTACCACTGTAGGAACTCAGCTATCTATTCTCTCAACTGATCCTTGGTGTTGCTCTGTTTTTCTCGAGGGTGCTGCTTAGAATGCTAATAATGTAGTGTTGAAGCCAAAGACAATCAGGGACACACCTGGAGTGAAAACAAAAACTTACCATATTTTCCGGCGTATAAGACGACCCCCTAATTTTACAGTTAAAACATAGGTTTAGGCCTATATTCGGTGTATAAGACTACCCCCCACTTCCGAGGCAACACCAGTTCTTTTTTCTTTTTTTTCTTTTTTTAAATATATTTTATTGATTTTGTACAGAGAGGAAGGGAGAGAGATAGAGAGTTAGAAACATCGATGAGAGAGAGTCATCAATCAGACCGGAATCGAACCCGGGACCCTTTAGTCCCCAAGCCGACGCTCTATCCATTGAGCCAAACCGGTTTTGGCATCCAGTTCTTTTTTTAATAGACCGCCTCTCTGACTCTTGCCAATCTGAGCAGGCTTTTTACTAGAACACAGTGTACATGTTCTGTACCCGAAGCACAAGCCCAGTGGTTTTCAGACTGTGTTCCCCAAAGGTGTAGGGTTCGGTGGAGCCCCTGGGGAGCAGAGTGGGCAGGGCTCCTGGGGCTCTGACCCCTCTTCAGTGGAGCAGCTATGCTGTTCCAGTTTCACATTTTAGAAAAATGCATTAAACCATAT
Source organism: Pipistrellus hanaki (assembly GCF_964339955.1). NCBI lineage: Eukaryota > Metazoa > Chordata > Mammalia > Chiroptera > Vespertilionidae > Pipistrellus > Pipistrellus hanaki. Next base: position 58,475,993 of record NC_140503.1, on the reverse strand, counting down.
TTTAAACAAAACTTTCTTTGCTAAAGAAGAGCTTGAAAACTGCTGAACTGTATAAGTTCTATGGTCTCTTATTGCTTATGGAATAAAGAAATATAACTATTAGTCTCAAATTCAGAGCTAATTGGATTTGGTAGTCTAATTTCAAATCTCTGTCACCAATTTTAGAAGTTTGCTTTTTTTTTTTTTTTAAATATATATATTTTTAATTGATTTTGTACAGAGAGGAAGGGAGAGAGATAGAGAGTTAGAAACATCGATGAGAGAGAGTCATCGATCAGCTGCCTCTTGCACACCCCCTACTGGGGATATGCCCGCAACCAAGGTATATGCCCTTGACCAGAATCGAACCTAGGACCCTTCAGTCCCCAAGCCGACACTCTATCCGTTGAGCCAAACTGGTTTCGGCTAGAAGTTTGCTTTTTAATTATTTTTTCCCCCCTAGTGTCAGGATTCCAACATGTCACATCTAAAGAGCTGGTAGGATGGACATACTGGACATTTATTTGAATGAGAATTCAAGAAACCTCATGCAAAAGAATGCATTAAAAATGAGACTTAGATAAGTTTAGCTCAACAGTAACAGCACCCATTTTTTACCATCCAGGAGGTGAGGTCTGAGGAATCATAGGCTTCACATTCTTCCATGATTGATCAAGTGTGGAATAGGACAAATTTGGCACAGATTAAACTAGATTGTTATTTATTATACAATTATTTTGGTGATAAATATGCTTCTATTAATTTTATGGGACTCATCCTTGTATAATTATATTATTAGCTACTTACTTTTAGATTTTATTTTCCAGTTTATCTGTTCTGTGGCAATGTGGCTGTTGCTTTTTGTTTTATATACCACACTAGAGGCCCGATGCATGAAATTCTTCCCCTGGCTGCCGGCACCAGCTGCCCTCTGGCACCTGTGACCTGGGCTTCCCTCACAGCCCCGGCTTCATCTGGAAGATCTTCCAGAAGGACATCTGGTCTAATTTGCATAGTATGCTTTTATTATTATAGATGTGAGCGAAATCATATGGCTATTGATTTTTAAATCATTAAAGAAATCAAAAGAAGAATAATATAAGATGTTAAAATTATATAAAACTCAAATTCCAACATCCTATCTAATAAAAGAGTAATATGCAAATTGACCATACCTCTGCTATACCCACAAGCCATGCCCACCAGCCAACCAGGAGTGAGTATGCAAATTAACCCAACCAAGATGGCTGTGGCCAAGGAACAAGCAGAAGGCTTGGGTTTCCCCAGCAATGGAGGAAGCCAAGCTTCCTGCACGCCCTGGCTGGCCCAGGCCTCTACTCAAGGCTACAAAGTTTCAAATATGGAAGATAAATAAATCCCAACAAAAATGGCTGCAGCCACGGAGCGAGCAGGATGCTTGGGTTTCCCTGGTGATGAAGGAAGCCAAGCTTTCCGCCTGTCCTGCCCGGCTCAGGCCTCCACTCAAAGCTACAAAGTTTCATTTATAGAAGATTAATAAGTCCCAGATACCAAATCCTCTGCTTGGGTCACTGGGGATGTGTGGCTGGCCTGCAAACCACCCCAGGCCCATCGCCCAGGCTACCCCACACCCCAAGGGGACCCTGACCGTGATCTGGGACACCCTTCAGGGCAAACTAGCCGGCCCCCTCCCATGCACCAGGCCTCTATCCTATATAATAAAAGAGTAATATGCAAATTGACTATCACTCCAACACACAAGATAGCTGCCCCCATGTGGTCAAAGATGGCTGCCCCCATGTGGACACAAGATAGTCGCCACAAGATGGCCAGCAAGGGAGGGCAGTTGGGAGGGACCAAGGCCTGCAGGGGAGAGCAGTTGGGGGTGGGAGAGACTAGGCCTGCAGGGGAGGGCAGTTAAGTGCAATCAGGCTGGCAGGGGAGCAGTTAGACATCAATAAGTCGGGTAGGGGAATAGTTAGAGGGTGATAAGGCTGTCAGGCAGAAGTGGTTAGGGGCAATCAGGAAGGCAGGCAGGAGAGCAGTTGGGAGCCAGCATTCCTGGATTGTGAGAGGGATGTCCGACTGCCCTACCGGGATCGGGCCTAAACGGGGTCCCAAATTGGAGAGGGTGCAGGCTGGGCTGAGGGATCCCCTCCACCTTGCACGAATTTTGTGCACCAGGCCTCTAGTCTATAAATAAAGTTTTATCAAAACACAGGCAGACTTATTCATTTCCATATCGTCTACAGCTGTTTTGTGCTACAATGACAGAGTTGAGTAGTTGGAAAAGAAACCTTATAACCTGCAAAGGCTAAAATAGTTACTCTTTAGCCCTTTACAGAAAAAGTTTGCCAATCTTTGGTCCGTAAGATAAAATCTAAGTAAAAATCTAAGTAAAAATCTAAGAGTTGTTAAGAGTTGCATAAGTAAAAATCTAAGAGTTGTTTTTAACAAATAATCTCATTAAATCATGATTGCTTGCCAATGAACACTTTTTTTTGGGGGGGGGGCATTATATTTTGGAATCAGCATAGGTTGTCTTATAGGTAGGGCCATAGAGGGTTTTAAAATTCATTCTCTCCACATTTTCAAATTATCACCTTGATCTTTACTATTTTTATGAAAAAAACCCTCATATTCTCTATATCAGTTATTAATCTTCCTCCATGTTTCTGCTTGTGGATGTTTTGCACATAGCCAGTTTTATGCATATTAATTAGGTTCATGGCTCTGAGACAAGTGATGTGCTTAGGCTTACAGGGAATTGATGTCAAAGGAAGGAATACATGCAATTAAGATTGAATATGAGAATGCGAAGTTCTAAGGGGGTCATGGTTATAATTTGTCAGCAAGTGCAGACTTGCAAAATGCTTTATTGCAGTGTACATTGCAGTAGGGATAGAATCTGGAGTCCCATTTCTTTCCACTTCCCTGGTCACTGGAGGATAAAAGAATTGACCTTTAGCTCAGGGTAGATGTAGAGAAGAGAATCTACGTTCTTGAGGAACAAGGCTAATGTGAGAGTGCTGTTTGTTGTAAGATGCCCGGAGTTCACAAGAAGACAACTAAATTTTCAGATAAAACCCCTCTCCAGGGACAAGGGATTCTAAATAGAGGGGCATATTTTGCATTTGCAGGCTCATTCCATCTATTTTTTCTAATCATGCTTGTTACTTACTGTGTAATATGGGTTGTTGTGGTGATATGAGCACAGAAATCAGTGTCTCATAGAAAATATTAAGGACCCCATAATGTTGGCAAAAGAAGGGAGAAGATAGTGTGACATCAGTGACCAGCTCAAGAATATAAACTTTCAGTGAGGTTTTTGTCAGTTACATCCTACTCTTCATGGCCGTAATCTTTCACAGTAGTCACTTAGCTCCACCATCTCATGTCATCTCCAAAACCTCTACTCGTACACACTCCAGTGAGTAAGAGACACTTCTGTCCTGTGAGCCCGAAGACCAGTATATACTGACACCAGTTCTGTGAGTCCCACCTTCCCAACCCTCCCCAACCTGAATGTAGTATCACATATGCCGTCAACTTTGTAGTAAGTAGACTATATTTTCAGCACAGTTGCTGAGAGAAGTTATTAGCTTTTGCCTCTCGATGGAGGAAATGCAGATTTTTACACCATCCAGCTCACCTCCACAGGAGAGTGGACTTAAATCAAGAAAGTTGTAAGAATCTTTGCCCCATTCTCTTCTAGTGACATGCTAATCACAGGCAGAAGACATTGTGACCTGTTGTATAAGTTCAGTTTGTTTCCTGATCCCATCATTAATATGGCTTTCTTGTAACTAGACATGTCTAAGCAAAAGAAACTATAAAAATAAAATCATAGAAATAAAACAAACTTCAGGAGAATATTTGCCTTATCACAGACTGGGGAAGGACTTTTCTAAGCACAAGTGCAAAGGGGGAAACCATAAAAAAAAAAAATCTAACTTGTTCTCGAATAGGGTTTCTCAGCTTCATCACTGTTCACATTTGGGGGCTAAATAATCCTTAGTGGCCTGTGTTGGGGTTTGAGGGGCTGAGCATTGTAGGATGTTTGGCAGCATCTCTGGCCTCCACTTATTAGATGCTGGTAGTACCCCCTCCAGTCATGACAATCAGTGAATTAGAACAAATGTTTCCAGATGTTTCCAAATGTCCCCTAGGGGGGGAAACCACCACTGGCTGGGAACCGCTTTTCTAGAATGATTGTTTTGGATGCAAGGGGTGAAAGAAGCCCTCTAAAAAATCAAGTCACGGAGGCTTATTTATGCCTGCGGGAAGCCTGGTCTCTGAAATAGAAAATTTCAAGGGATCAAAGCAGATAAAAGCACTGGTTCTGGTCTCTCTGTCTGGGATAGGGTTTGTGGCAGTTCTTTCAGAGCAGCCCTGCCTCGGCTCTCACCCCCACCTGTCCTCTTCCCTCTATCTACTCACTGGCTTCCTCTTATTTCATTTCTGATTCTGTCTCCCTTTCTCTCACATATTCCTTGAGCTTTTCAACTCTCTCCATGGAGTTGCTTCCTTCCACAACCTGCCCTGATGCTCTCTATGAGGGAGAGAAACTTAGTTCCCCACTATAACCATATCTCTGCTGTTATATCAGGCTACATTATAGGCATAGACTTCAGGTCAAGTTATGGAGAAGCTATTCGTGGGTTGATGCCTACGCCTCACCCACCAGCTGTGATCTGGAAGGAAGAGGTCCTTTGGAATAAATTACAGTGCGAGGCAGCAGGAGCCGTGGGCTGTGGACTCACTCCAAAGCAGATGTGGATAGGTTGGTGCTGATTGAGATCTCTAGACTGAAGAGAAATTAAAAAGAATCTGTCAAAAAATATCCCACAAGCATAACTAATCTGTATGAGGGAAATGGAATAGGAAATATAATATGAAACATGGGATTACTATTAAAATGATTTTTTAAATCACTGTGTAAAGACGATTATGTGCAAAGGACAGAAATAAGTAAAGTCACAACATAACTACAGTGTCAACAAACATTTGAAGAAATATTCATAAAAAGTTTCTGGAAACCGATCATTGTCTCACTAATTAAAAGATGTGGACAGGAAACCCGGAAGGCTGGTCAACAACCTTCATTGCTCTGACCACTCACTGATTAGTTGAAACATTGTTAGCTGAAGCAGCCTCCACCTCTGTTTGTCTAACATATTTTTGTTATTGAAATTTCCTGCCTATAGGCTATGGGTGTATCTCATAGTCTCAAAGGGATAGCAAGGCCATAGCACTGTGTAGTCCTCCCACTAGAGGTGGGCTCCCGCCTGGCCCCCATATTCCCAAATTAATACTTTTTTAAACTCTTTTCACTTGCGTGTGGCCTTCTCCAGAACTCAAACCCTGAACCGGAACCCTGAACCATGTGGGACGTGAAAGGAGTTCCCACACAAAGTGTAAAAGGAATTCCAATTATTACAAAGTAAATATAAAGTTTTGCCTTTCAAATTAGTCAAAAATTATAAAGGATATATTTTCATCTAATGTTGGTGAAAGATCAGCAAAATTGTCATGTTGGCATGAAAAGGGAAATTGCTGATGTTAGTGAAAAGCAGTTCAGCATGTTTTGGGATATAATCTGGCAGTATAGATCAAAGCACCAGAAGTGTTCATAGCTTTTGAGTCAGTACTCTCCCTCCGGGAATTTATCCTCAGTAACTATTCAGAGAAGCGAGTAAAGATTTATATATGTAAATGAAATGTTCAGAGCAAGTTTTATTTTATCAAAGTATTGAAATTAAATATCCAAAAGGGGATTGATCAAAGGTATTTTCAAAATATATTTAATGACATGAGAAATGCTCAGAATATGATGTTTAGTGAAATTAATGGGTTACAAAGCTATTTCAAGTATCATTCAAATTTTGCATATATTTATAGATAATAAACACAGAATTAAAGCTAGGAGGAATTCAGTATTTCACATATTTAATAGTGGTTGTCTATGGTTGGTAGAATGAGTAGTTTTTGTCTTTTTAAAACTTTTCTGTATCTTCTAAATTTTCTCAAATGAGCTCATTACTATGGTTATAAAAACACACTGCAAATGGTAAGTTTTTAAAAAGATATTTTTTTATTGATTTAATAGAGGGAGAGGGAAAGAGATAGAAACATCAACGATGAGAGAGAATCATTGACTGGCTGCCTCCTGCGAGTCCCACATTGGGGATCAAGCCCACAACTTAGGCATTTATCCTGACTAGCAATGGAACCATGACCTCCTGGTTTTAGGTTGACACTCAATCACTGAGTCTTGCCAATTGGGCATAAATGGTTAAGTTTTAAGATTACTTACAGACTGTGCTCTCACAGATCTTTTAAAGTGAGAATTCACTACAGTCAGATTGAGAAATCCATTTTTTTCCCAGGTCTCTAAAAGCAGAAAAATTTCTCAGGGGCAGACTGGCATTAACTAAGCTTTCAGAGACTGATATCTAAAACCAGAATGCCAATGAATTAAGTTGCAATAAGAAATAGAACTGTAGAGGAAACCAGACACTTGTCCTCCGGCTAAATTATTTCATCTCTGTAGCTCATTGTATGGAAAACCAGTTACAAACATAATATTTTCTTGTGATAAGGTGATCAGAACTAGGAGGGCTAATTATAAGATCTTAATGTTCCACTGAATCAAGTTTTAATTGAATGAGACAGCCTAGTCTATAGCAGGGAGAGGCATGCCTCCCAGACCAGATAAGTCAAGTCCCCGATGCTAATTGAGATGGAAGGGTATTACCAAAGTTTGCTTTGACTTCTTTAGAATTATGGTCACCATCTTTATTTAATTATGTCCAGTGTTCCAGGTGGGCTTCTTATTGGCGTTCACATGCATGCACACACACACACACCTGCACACATTCTAAAGCAGGGGTCTTCAAACTACGGTCCACGGGCCACATGCGGCCTGCAGAGGAGTCTGATCCGGCCCGACAGGTTTTTTGGGCATTGAGCGCAGCCGAGTTGTTACAGTAGGAATTAGTAGTTCATATAGTCCGGCCCTCCAGCTCTCTGAGGGACCGTGATCTGGCCCCCACTTTAAAAAGTTTGAGGACCCCTGTTAAAGTAAGGCTCAGTTGTTAATCCTATATAATAAAAGGCTAATATGCAAGTTGTCCTTTCAACTGGGTGTTGGACCAGGAGTTCAACCAGGGTGGGGCTATCTGGCCAACCTCCTCCGGTCCCTCCCCACAGCTGGCCTGGCCTGGCCTGATGGGCTCTGATCAGGCAGGCTGGCTGGACCCCACCCATGCACAAATTTGTGCACCGGGCCTCTAGTTAATAAAGGATATAGAACTTAGCTAAAGGGAGGGGCCACAGAGAACCAGAGCACACTAACCTTAGAGCCCTCAGTGGGAAGACACACACACACACACACACACACACACACACACACACTTATGTCTCACCATTTTCAGTACATAACATTTACATTTAAGGGTTAGGTTATGAACACAAGGGTTTCCTGGTCCTTTAAGTTGCAATAAGAAATAGAATAGTAGAGGAAACCAGACACACACTACCATCCTTATGAAGCAGATCATAGCTGGGTATCCTGGCCTGAGCTTTCCAGTGCTCCAGACCTGAAATTTATTGATAAATCAATAAGTACTATGAAATGGGATGAAAAATGAACTCAGCTGTGTTTCAACCTCCCCTTCCATGCCCCACTAGAGAGATTTATGGGTTAATCAGTTTGTTCCCCTTCCTGCCTTCAGGAATCTGCATAAGCTTCTTAGGGATTTATTTTGCAAAATCTGAAGAAAAGAGAAAGGAGAGAAGATAGGATAGGCCAGGGGTCAAGGACCGAGTGGAATTTGGTAAGGAGTTTGGAGAAAACAGAGGAGAAAAGTTCTGGAACAACTATGGTGTGAAGGGAAGTGGGACAGAAAGACCAGCCTCCTTTGTGGCATTCAAGAAATGCAAAGAAACTTGAATTTTTATCAAATTACTTTTTTTTTTTGTCTGAAGATTATGTTTTTTTTTTTTCTGAGAACCAGACTATGTGAAACATTGTTTTATTTCTGTTTACATTTTATTGATTTTTGATTAATTAGTATATGTTCCCATGGTAAAAATTTCTATAGAACAAAATGAAAAGTAAACCTCCCTCCCATCTCTGACCATGAGTTGTCCAATTCTCTTTCCCTTGTATAACCTCACTATCATTTATTTTCATTTCCAGAGATGGTCTATGCAAAGAGAAGCATTTGTGTACAAGTAACCTTTTTTCCTTAAACAAAAAAATGTAAAGCTCTGGCTGATGTTGTTCAGTGGTTAGAGTGTTGTTCCACACACTGAAGAGCTGTGGGTTTGATTCTTGGTCAAGGGCATGTACCTGATTTGCAGGTTCGATCTCTGGCCCCAGTCAGGGTATATACGGGAAGGCAACCAATCAATGTGTCTCTCTTACATCAGTGTTTCTTTCTCTCCCTCTCTCTCCCTCCCTCTCTTCCTCCCTTACTCCTTCTCTCTCTTGCCCCTATCCCTTCTACCCTCTCTAAGAATCAATGGAAAAAATATCCTCAGGTGAGGATTAACACATACACAAAAAGTAAAGTAAAATGAATTTAAAACATATCTAAAAATGTTGCCTATTAATATATGTATGTGTACATATTTGCCTCATTTAAAAATAGTAATCATGCCTATATAAGCATCTGAGCTGAATGAATGACAAGTGCTATGTTATTGTTATAAGTGATGGCACATTTTGATGCAATGTCTTGCTAAAGTTTTCTGCTAAGTAATCCCTACCTGCTCACTTGCTGTTCTGGGCTCCTCATGGGATTGCAGGTAGACACAGTCCAGTGGGGAGGCAGATGTAGTGATAGATTTGAGACCTGCTGTGTTCAGCAGAACGCAGCCATCACAGAAAGGAACCATGAGAAAGAAGGGAGGACTACCACTGCTCCAGCAGTTTTCACTGATATCAAGTTTGGTGGGTTTTTACACAAATCTCACTGTAGGTGTCTACCAGACTCTGAATGCCCAGCCCAGAGAGTCCTTGGCTCACACTTCTTCACCATAAAGAAGTTCACAGCACATCATATAGTACAAGTTTTGTATATCAGCTCAGTCACTCTCAGAATAGCAATTTTACTTTCAAGTACCCTACCTTGGACTTGTTCATACACATAATGGAAGGCTGCAAAAGCTGTTTTTTTTTCTCACATTCTCCAGGTAAAGTGAAAATGGTTTTCTTAAGTGTCTAAATAACCATGGAGACAAGACTCCGTTATCACTGTTCCCCGTCTCCTCTCTGGATACCGCCTTTTGTATACAGCCGCCGTTTGAGCTTCAAGCCTGTGAGACCCACATTACAAAAACCAGTGATGTTTCTCTCAATATCCATGGTAGGACTCAAGCATTTCTTCAATTACAGTTGGGGGAAAAGAAGAAAATTATAAGGCCATAGAGATGAAACAGATTCCCTGTAAGACACTTCTATTTATTTATTCAGGCTTTTCTCGTCTCCTTTCTCAGTGTAGACCTCCCTCCTTGCCACCACTTCAGCTGAGAAAGTAATTATAGACAACACCGAAGAGCATACAAACACTTCCAAAGCCAATTCCTGTTATAAATGAGCCTTTAGGAAGAAAAGAGCTTTGTAGCAGCTTTCAGAAATCTCTGACCCTGGCTGGGATGCTTTCCTAAAGCTTTCCTAAAAGGCTCCATAGAAATGGTAACCATATGTTTACACCTTTAAAATGCATATCTGAATTGAGATAGACCTGGTATCTGATGCATATGCTGTGGATGCAAATAAAGCATTTTCTCACAAATACAATTTACTTAAATGAGGAAGCAAGTTTGATATGGTGGGGTCTGGTCTCAATGCTTTCTTTTATCAAATTGCCTTGAAGTGGTGTTACGATTTTAGAATTTGGTTGTGTCTCATTCTGCACCAGGGTTCCACAGATGAGCTGTCACCACCAGGATGACTTCCCTTCCTTGGACTCGACTGTACTGATTCTTCTGGATTACAAGGAGAAGCCTTTCCCCTCAAGTAACAGGTCATGCTATTTTTGGATACTATCTGCTCTGTCAGAAAATGCCTTGTGCAAATACTTTCCTGATCTCAGAATGTGTTTGAAACACTTCTGGGATTTCGAGCTGGCTTGTACATTGGTGTTCACACTGGAGGTTTTGTCTGAGACTTATTTTGGGAACCTGAGCCTTGGTGGGGACAGTAGGACAGTATTGCAGCAAAGATGGAGGAACATTCTGACCCTGTTTATCTTCCTGAGGTCTGACATATATCCAATTATCTCTTTCCTTTGCCTTACATATAAATACATTTTACTTCTGTATTTTTAGACATTCCTACTCATCCATATAAATCTCAAATGAGCAGAATTTCTAATCCAAATACATCTACTTTGCAAGTTTTTTGTTTTTGTTTTTTTTTTTAAAAAAATATATTTTATTGATTTTTTACAGAGAGGAAGGGAGAGAGATAGAGAGCTAGGAACATCGATGAGAGAGAAACATCGACCAGCTGCCTCTTGCACACCCCCTACCGGGGATGTGCCCACACCAATGTACATGCCCTTGACCAGAATCGAACCTGGGACCTTTCAGTCAGCACACCGACGCTCTACCACTGAGCCAAACCGGTTTTGGCTACTTTGCAAGTTTTAATATTTCCTCTTCTTAGCCCAGCAGTGTGTCTCAGTGGTTGGGCATTGACCCATGCACCACATTGTTGGTTTTATTTCCAGTCAGGGAACATGCCCAGGTTGCAAGCTGATCCCCAGTAGGGGGCATGCAGGAGGCAGCTGATTGATATGTATTCACATAGATGTTTCTCCCTTCCTCTCTCTCTAAAATAAAAAAAAAATCATTAAATATTTTCTTTTCTTGAAGAATATATGTATTTTATATGTAGATGTATATTTGATTAATGAATTTATAATTTTTAGTTTTTTTCCCTTGCATTTTTTGTTTTAATTTTATTTATTTATTTACTCATTTATTTTTTAATTAAATTTATTTTTATTGTTGAAAGTACTATAGATGTCCCCCTTTGTTTCTCCATTGACCTCCTCCACTCCATACCCATGTCTCCATGTCTTCCCCTCTCCAGGCCTTCATCTATTGTCTGTGGCCATATGAATAAATGTGTTTAAGTTCTTTGGTTAATCTTTCCTTGCCCACCACCAACCCTTGCTTTCCCTCTGAGATTCATCAGTCTGTTCCATGTTTCTATGTCTCTGAATCTATTTTGTTCATCCGTTTATTTTGTTCATTAAATTTCACAAATGAGAGATCATGTGATTCTTGTTTTTCTCTGATTGGCTTATTTCGCTTAGCATAATACTTTCCAGGTCCTTCCATGCTGTTTCAAAGGATAAGAGATCCTTCTTTTTTACTGCTGCATAATATTTCCACAGCTTTTTTATCCACTCACCTGTTGATGGGTGCTTGTGCTGTTTTAGATTTTATCTATTGTAAATTGTGCTGCTATGAACATAGGGGAGCATATATTCTTTCTAATTGGTGTTTCAGGTTTCTTAGGATATATTCCTAGAAGTGGGATCACTAGGTCAAATGGCAGTTCCATTTTTAATTTTTTGAGAAAAATCCATACTGTTTTTCATAGTGGCTGCACCAGTCTGCATTCCCATCAGTAGTGTACTAGGGTTCCCTTTTCTCTACATCCTTGCCAGCACTGGTCATTTGTTGATCTATTGATGGTAGCCATTCTGATAGGTATGAGGTGGAACCTCATTGTTGTTTTAATTTTCATAAACTAAATTGGACAGGTTTGCTTGTTTATTTATTTATTTTACTGATTTGAGAGCAAAGAAGAGAGAGAGAGAGAGAAACCTCTATGTGAGAGAGAAACCTCAATTGGTTGCCTCCCATATGCTCTCATTCAAGGGATCAAACCTGACTCCTGGATATGTGCCCTGAGAGGGAATCAAACCCTCCTGATTTTGGTGTATGGGATGATGTTCCATCCATGTCATCAGGCAGGGTAAATAGTTGCATATTTTATATCTCTATAGATTTTGAAGATGTATAGCAACATTGGCAGTGCCAGGACAAGTGTCCCACCTGCTCCTGTGAGATAGAAATGCCATTACAAGATAGAGCCAAGGACCAGTAACCCCTTTTAGGAAAATGTCCTAAGGTTCTCCAGATTAATTCTTTGAAATTCTACCCCATAATGGTAGGAAGCAAGAAGGATTCCAGAGAGTCATTGAACTGAGTACACAAAATACAGTCCTGGTCTGATCCACAGGCACTTGTTTGCTTGGTATGGCATAGTGGTTTACTAGAATAAGTGTATTAATAGAAAATGTGAGGTATAGTAAGGCCAGCAGATCGGGAGATGATTGTCATTGAAAAGATAGTTTAATATTCATGGATCCTAAGAGGAAGGGCATTCCACACAGGGAATAGGGGGCCACACAGGGAAGCACAGGGGTGAGTCAGGAGAGGAAAAGGGGAAACTGAGGAAAAAGCTTTTACTGTGGTTTCCTTGGAAGGAGCAGGTGAAGCAGGATGTGGAGGCTTAGCATCTCCTAGATCGAATAATTTCAGAGCTCTGTGGCATGGATCCTATCCCCAGTTGTCTTTTCTCTGGCTGTAGGATAATTAGGGTAGGTGGATAGAGGCTTAGAGTGTGAAAACCCGATAGAGGAGTTGGGTGGGAGTGTGAAATCTGGATTGATGAGTCTGTATTTGAAAAAAAGTGCTCCTGGGAGAGGACTTACCTTGAGGGAGTGGGTGTTGGGTGATGAGGGAGGCAGGAAGCCAATGCAAGATGACTCAAATATATTGGCATATCTAACACATGCAATAAGCTAGAAACATGGTTAATACAAATGGTTACAAATACATATTTTACAATCAAACTGCCTGAATGTGAATCTTGGCTGCCCACTATAAGGTATATTGGCCTTATGACATTGGACACATTTCATTTAATCTTTATAACAACTCAAGAATGCAGGTACTATTATCAACCCTAGTTTGCATGTAGGATAACTGAGGTTCAGCGAGGATAATATGTGAAAATGCTTAGAACAGTGCCTGGCACCTAGTAACAAATATTTGCTACTATAATGACTACTGCTATCATTATTGGTATTTTCTAGGGACCTAGGCTAGTTGGAGTTAACCTGTTATTCACATCTAATGAACAAAGATGGTGCCCCTGCAATCTGGAAATTGGGATCATTGGGTCAAGTAGATATTACCTGTGGAAGGGTATGCCCTACTATACCACAAAGAACCCCAAAACCTTCCTCAGGAGCAAATAAGTGACATGGTGAGTGGAACTATTTGGAACCACCCACCTACAGAGGATGGCTGCTTCACTGGTCCTGGCTTCCTTGGGCCATAATAATTCATTGGGCAAGGCTCTTCTGACAGCCTCTGCCTGGGAACTGAATGCACTTCCCTTCGACAGAAGCAACAATAAAGTCTCAAGTCAAGCTTCTAAAACACAACAAAACCTCTGAAAGGCGGTGATGAGATGTAATCACTGGGACAGGTGGACATCATAGTGAAGTGGTCAGAGGATGAGCTGGGTACTGACAGGTATGGATCAAGTGGGTGAAGAATCTCAGTACAGAAGTTAGGATGTGAATCTTAATTCCGAATGCTCACCCTAGACTCCCCTTGGCCTTTGTCCTATCTGGCTCTCCCGGAGGGCTTGGAAGCATTGTCACTCAGGTTCCAAGTTCTGAAATGCTTCTTGTTTCAGTTGAGCTTCATGTAGAGAATCTTGGCTACTCAGGAAACAGAGCCCTTCTGAACAACTTCTTATAACTTATTGACTATTTTTCTTTTTCCAACCATCCTCTTGGTTGCCATTTATTATTATTATTATTATTATTATTATTATTATTATTATTATTATTATTTGGCATGCAGGATACTTTTGTGATTCCTGGCCACATTGTTTGTTCAGTTAATCAAACATGTATATCTGCCTGACTGTTTTATTTTTTTGCAGGTGTTTCTTTTCCTTTATTTAAAAGAATCATTTGAGGGATGGTGTGAGGAGGGCACATCTTTCATGGCTTTGGGGAGAACAGTTTCCAGAAAGAATCACGGGAGAAATACATGTGGAGAATCTCAGAGTAAAGGGAGGGGCTGCCCCCTTCAGCACCTCTGGGCAGAGCACTTACTTGGGGGCTGGATGGGATGGGGAGACAGTATGTGCAGGTGGGCAAATGGGCAGTACCTCCTGGGCCCCATGAGCCAATGGGTGATGTGATCATGTGGCTGGCCTACATCATTGCCCCTCCCAAGCAGACCTGCTGAGGCCTGTGCCCTCAGATGCAGGGCTGGGAGGAGCCTGGCAGGAAAGCTAGCCTCCAGGACCTTGAGTGGTGCAAAAGCCCCCAGGGCTCCTATCCCCTGGGGCTCAGGCCTGCTTCCTGAGGCCCGAGCTCAGGGCTCTGCCTGACTGTTGATGGCACTTTAAAACAGCTCAGTAAGATTGTTGGGTTCGATGGCAGGGAGAAAGGTGTGAGGATGGCATTTTCAGGAGAAACAGTGGGAGCAGTTTGGAAAATTTTCATTCCTGTGTTCAAATACTATAGGCTAAAACCTTTTCTGCACAACTGAACAGATAACAGTGTGAGCCACTCTGTGGGGGCTGCTCTTAGATAACAATGTTTCACTGATCTGATTACAAGGAATTCTTGACAGTGAGTAATCAGGATACTAGATATTGTTTCCAGCAACTACCCATGTAGTAATCACTCTTCCTGATGAAAATACCAGATTGTTCTGCAAACTAGTGAGCTGAACTCTGTGGAAACAGAACACTCATTTATTTTGCAAAAATATAAGTTTAGAGCAGTCGGTAATACTGATTTTATTTCCTTCACATCACTGTTTTAAATAAGGGTCCCCTCCTCCCAACTCCTAGTTTTTGGGGAGGAGTTTTTCAACCTAGCTCTTCAAAAGGCATAAAAAGAAGCAATGAGCCAAAAAACAGATCAGATATCCTTTCTTTACAGAAAGCAGGAATTGATATTTGTATCTAGCCTGTGAATTTATTCTTGACTTATAGTTCTGAAACTCAATATGTGAAGATTCATTAGTTCTGAAACTCAATATGTGAAGATTCATTAGGATATAAAAAAAGATGTCTTCTTGCCTTGCTAAAATGGATATATTTGAAACCCTTTGCCCAAAACTTTGAACCAAATATCTTTTAAGATTCACAAACCTGGGTTGAAGTCTAAGGTCTACTGTAGCTATACTGGGTGGATGTTAGCAAGCCTGACTTGAGACTATCTAGTTGTCTTAGGATTTGCTTTTGGAGGGTGGACAAGCTAAAGAGAAGTGCATTTAGTTCTCAGGTCCAATTCCTTCACCAGCATCAATTTAACTTAAACACTAAAAAAGTCATCATATTTATTGTAGAAAATCAGAAATATCAAGGAACAAAAGGAAGGTAATCATAGCTCAAACACTCCGAAAAATCAATCATATAAGCTGATGATTATTTTTTCCTTCCCCTCTCCCTCCGATCTTTGTTCCTTCTCCCCTGCACTCTTTTCTTTCCATGTTTTCATCCATCTATCCATCCATCCATCCATCCATCCATCCATCCATCCGTCCACCCACCCACCCACCCACCCATTCACACATTCAAAGGAATCATGATACACATAGGGTTGTATAATTTACTTTCTCTTCCTAGCAATGTTCTTGAATGCTTTTATGTGTCTCTACTGAGGGTTCCCTTTTTGTTGTCTCTAGAAAGGAAGATCTGGACAATCCAATGTAATTTAGTCATCAACTAATTTTTAAATTCTTCAGTAATATAACATCTTTACTGTTGATATTTCAGTATTTGTATTTGTCATTTTTAAAGGGAAAAAAGTATACCTATCTTAGTCTTAGGCTTATATCCTCTAATTTTTCATAATGAATATTTTTTCACATTTTCCAGCTATGTAATTTCTGGACATTCCATAACAAGAAGATGTAGCGTCCATGTAAATTGGAGTTTAAGTATGCTAAAAACACTTGGTGTAAAGTGTTACTTGTGTGACAATGTTTTTAAAACCTCTTTCTGATGTTTAGAGCTTGTGGTTTGTACCTATTCTCTCAGAAGAGCTTGTCCTCCCAGATTCTGGAGAGCCAATATCTCATGCTCTACACTCTAGTGAGAAATCCAACAGGCTGTATGTAACCAGTGCTTTTTACTGTGTCAAATGAGTTTTTAACAGATTATTGTGATATATTTACAGATACATATATTTCCTGTTTTAAAAAAGTATTACAAACAAAGTGTTTTGAAGACTATTGAGAAAATACAGAAAAATATGGAGGAGAAAATACAGAGGGAAGCTCATTGCTTTGTGTAATTATGCTGCATACACAGCTACTTTAAAAAAATATATTTTATTGATTTTTTTACAGAGAGGAAGGAAGAGGGATAAAGAATTAGAAACATCCATGAGAGAGAAACATTGATCAGCTGCCTCCTGCCCACCCCCTACTAGGGATGTGCCCGCAACCAAGGTACATGCCCTTGACTGGTATCGAACCTGGGACCCTTCAGTCTACAGACCGACACTCTATCCACTGAGCCAAACCGGTTTCAGCCACAGTTACTCTTTAAATGAACAATTCTTATAATGAAAACTTCAAATGGTATAATAATGAGATGTAAGTTCTTTTCCACCCTACACTTTCAGATTTTCTCTACAGGGGGTGACCTCTGTCAAAATGTTTGTGTGTGATTGGATATAATTTTCCATTTAATTACAAATGCTTCAAGACAACTATTTGAATGGCTTCATGTTATTCCTTTGTGCAGATGATGGCAACTTTCTTCTGTTATATGGTTGGTAGACATTTAGGTTGTTTCTAAGGTTTATTATAGTACACACTTAAGATATATAAAGGCCAAATCCTAAGGTCTTTGCAAATCCCAATTCTGTAAGTACCTCCAAGTTAAGAATCAAAGCACAAAAAATCCCTAGCTTTCCAATTTTGTAATCTCATTATGATAGTTTTAGCTTGAAAAGGAAAAAGCTGGTGAATATGTTGTCTTTATGATTTTTGGTCACTGAACACAATCCAGAATTGGCAACTAAACTGACTTTTCTTCTGTGTTCAAAAGAAAATAGTTCACTGCCCTTTTAATTCAAATTCCAAAAATCATTCACTATATAAATTTACTAAGGTACCCTCTACAGCCACCAATTCAATATTTGAAATTGTGGCTGAAATGGAAAATTACAGCAATTGCTCCAAACGTTTCAAGTTACTATTATTACACCCTGTAAACTGTCCTCAGACAGTTCATCCAATGTTGAGGCTTATCTTCATCTTTATTTAAACTCATAAAATGTGACATTATAAGTTCATCAATGTGACATTATAAGAAATTAAACAGCATTGCTAATATAGAACTACTTCTGGAGGCGGTACATGAATGCTCATTATCAACCTTAAAATAATCCCCTAGGCACCAAACATTTTATGAAATAGCTCTGTTGTAATAAACACATCTGCAAATCATCCTTTTATGGGCATGATTCATGTGTACACACATTTCTGATGGTGTGGTAAAATGTAGGGAATAAGGACAATCATTTCCACTCTTCTTTGAGCCTTCCTGGCCACCGGAGAGAACTCAAGTACCGTGTTTCCCCGAAAACAAGACATCCTCCAAATATAAGACCTACTTACAGGTTTCCTTCTGAGTGAAATTATAAAGCATCTCCCTGAAAATAAGGCCCCCTCTAGGCTCTGTCTCAGAATGCTATTGCTAAACATGAGAGATTTGGTCCACTGATTCTGGAAGAAATGGAGTCACAAGAAATTCACCAGGAAATTCAGTGATTGGATTGTTATGATGATGTTCCAGAAGATGATGACATGATTGTCATTGAATAAATGAGTAAATTCTTGATACTGTAGGATTCACAGTTTGTCTGGTTTGTGTTGACAACTACCGTACTACCGTATTGTATACAGGTAATAAATTTCCTTTATTTTCATTTAACAATAAATGTGTACCGTATTCTTCTTCATGGAAAAATAAGACATCCCCTGAAAATAAGACATAGCGCATCATTGGGAGCAAAAATTAATATAAGACACTGTCTTATTTTCGGGGAAACAGGGTAGTTCTGGTGAATGTAGAGTGCCTGTATTTTTGATATTTTATTATTGATAAGAGGTGAATTCATATAACTTTATTTCTTTAAGGAATTCAAGGTTCTAGTCTAGAAAAAAATTTGACTTACACTCTGGGCTTGTTTTTGGCACTGGTGGGAGCGGGGTCTCCCACATGATTCTGTTGGAAACTGCAGACTCCCCGTCTTCCCACCCCGTTCCCCTCCAGCTCTGTCTTATCTGTCTCCTTCAACTCCTGTAATGCTGCAATTAGGGACACATTCCTTGGCCAAAGGAGCTATCAACACAGGTACCTTCTTTTAAAATGGATTTACTGTGTAGGATGAGATTTAGCATACAGAGGCCTAGGTAAGAGAGAACTGCATGGGCACTGCATTAGCCTATTGGGCAGTGAAATCTCAGTGTAAATAAGTTTACAAAACTTATAGCAAATGTATAACTGACTGACATAGACTTTTAGCCCAGATTCTATTGCCTTGAGGATTTGAAATAGAATGAGTCTTCAATGGCAAGGAGCTCTGTCACTAACAATTTCTACCTTGTGTTTGGAAGGAGGAAGCTGTGGCATTCAGGCTGAATTTTGCCCATGAAAGGCCCAGATTTTTTGGCAATGGATGAATAGTCTATTTTTAAATAAAAATTGGGTTGAAAAGTTTGGCAAGAGGATTTTAATGCTATTTATGGGTACAAGAGGGTATAAATTAGAAGTGGAAATAATGGAATTTCTAGTGCAGTTTTGTGATTTTGGGGTTACATCTGAAGTAAAAACTGTCCTGGAAAATTCATGATTAACAAAGTGTGCTGGCTTCATGGCATTAAAGAAGAATATACCCGGATAGAGGCATGTGAGAGAGAAGGAAGAAAGCTTCTGGAGAATTAGCCATTCTGGGAAAGCCCAGGCTTGGGCACAAAATACTTATGTTGAGACACATCCCAATTCTCTAAAGAGATTCTCTAAAGAGAATCTTCATATGCTGATTTCTGTCTCTGTGTGGGCAAGATTTCCACTGCTCCACAGAGATGCTATGAAGACAGGTGTCTCCTCCAGACTCATCCTAGTCTTGAACAGAACACAAACGATTTTACCATGGCAACCAAGTGAAAGATACACTGTCACCCACTTCCAAAAAAAAAAAAAAACAAAAAAAAAAACCAAACCAAAGCGGAAGGGATGGAAGAGGTAATTTAAAATGGTTGTCTGGTCATTGGTTCACTATCCATTGGGTTATTTAGAAACTACCAACATTTTGAACTACTCATCCTTCCCTTGGCTCAACTGGGCTGTCACCAAGTTTCCCTCTTACACCCTCCCCTTCTTGCTGTCACCCAGAGGTGCTGTTTTAGTGCAGAGCAGAGCCAAAAAGGACTTGGGCACTAAACATTGAAAAGAGCCCACAGGAGTTGTCACAAACCTGGTTTTCAGAGAAGAAATAAAGTCTTAGTCTTTTTTTATACCTCCTTCTTTCTTTACTATTTCCTCTTGGACTGCCGACCCCAGTGGCCCCATCAGTTGGCACTATTCCCTGCTCCCAAATGTTTAGCTTTGTTCCAGCCATTCTGAGTCCATGTGCATAGCTGATGCTCTATGAGTGTGTGCCTAAGGTACCAAGATTCTGCTGGCTGTGGCAAGCCATTGGCCTCGGACTTCTTGGAGAACTCGCATTGACTTCTATTTGACCTCTCGCAATCCTGATGTGGGGGAACTGGCATCCTCCTCTGTAGAAGGTATCTAGATGTAGAATGGTGAACTGATCTTACACTTTAATGGTTATTGACCCCTTGAGATTCTGACTTAAATTTAGCTTGGAGGTTGTGGATGTTGATGCAGGAATTGCTATTTTCTCTTCCACCTCTCCTGGGCAGAAAACATCAGACACCTGGTGCTCTTTAAGGAAGGTGGCTGGAGAAAATAAATGCTGCCTTTTGCTTAGGTGTATGATTCAGCAGTGATTCAGTCCTTGATTTAGCTCTTGATTTTACTTACAATGCCTCTAATTTCTGAAAAATTTTCTATCCTCTATTAAAGAAGAATTCCACTTCCCATATTACTGAAATTAGCTCCCATTTTTCATTTATGAAGTGCTAGTCTTTCATATTCCCATGTCCTACTCTCTAACTTCTTGCTTCCATTTCCCCAGGTCACTGTTGGAGGTAATAGCACATAGATCTTGGATTAGTTTGAAATTCTTGAGCTATTCTTCAATTTTAAATAGTCTTAGGAAAACTTATAGGATTCACTCTGTCATAGGTTGGCTCATCTCATTCCAGGCTCATATGTCATTATGGGATTCTTTCTATTTCCTTCTAAATCATTAGGCCTCTCCTCTAGTCTTGTTTAAATCTCAGGTCTGCTCTCAATGCCAAGTCAATGCCTCTTTCCTTTTTCAAGATCCAGATTATAGATTATGCCTTAATTCATGTATGATGTGAAGATAGGATTTTCTTCACATGAGGAAGAGAGAATGGGAGAAGGTGAAAATATACCTCTGTTGGAGAGGTGAGGAGAGGAAGAACAATAATGAAATGTACATGAAAGAAGACAAATTTACCTATTTTGCCACTTTTTAAAAAAGAGTATTACTTTTTTAACAAGTTCATTTGGAATAAGACTAGTTTGCTTCATATTTCAGCTGTACAACTTACTGTTGCTGTGTGACTTTGGACAAGTCCCTTAATCTTTCTGGCTGCAAGTTTTTATCTGTAAAATGAGAGTTATGAAAATGCCTACTTTTGGGGTGGTTGTGAGCACAGTGTGCTGTTCATGAGGGCAGGAACTCCTCACTCAGGCTCTTAGGTTCTTCGATATAGGTCCTTGAATTGGGTCAAGAAGTCTGGGGTTCAGAGAGCTGAAGTTCTCCTACTATAAAAGAGGTTTATTTATTTATATTTTTGCTTAATCCCTTCACCTTTTCACCCAGTCCCCACCCTCTATCTCCTCCCCTTATAGCTGTCATTCTCTTCTATGTGTCTATGAGTATGTTTTTTTTTTTTTTTTAAATCAAATCAAGACACAGACAACAGTATGGTTATTGCCAGAAGGAAAAGGAGGTTAGGGGAGGTGGAAGAGGGCAAGGAGGGATAAATGGTGGCAGAAAGAGACTTGATTTTGGGGGGTTGAGTACACAATGCCCTACACAGAAATGATGTTTATAGAATTGTATACTTGAAACCAATGCCACAACAAAAAATACAATAAAAATGTAAAAAAAGAGGTTTATAATGCAAAATCTACCTGTTTTCCAAGGCTATGGGGGCGATCTACTAGTAATTAGAATAAAAAAATACTAAATGCTGTTCAATCATTAGTAGGAGTCATTACCTGCTCTGTTGATGGAGGGACCAGAGTCTGCATGGCTCCTGTGTGCCCATGCAGACAAGACATTCACCTGAAGCATATGGGGATTGCAAAAGTAATATTGCCTGCAGAAAAAAATTACATATGCTTTCACTTGCCCGAGGCAACCACTGTTGCTTGGTGTTATTCCAGGTACTCCAAGAAACAATGCCAACCTGGGATTAGATGTGCAAAGATTTATCAGGGACAGTGAGGAGTGAGTCATAGGAGATGAGGAGAACCAGTGGATGGCAATGCAGGTCTGAGCCCTGTGAAGGGGAGAGGGGAGGAGGAAACATAGTCATAGATAATGATACAGTTCTAATTTAGGCCAGGCAAGTGGGGAATCTTTTAGACAGTTATGCGTCTACAAGAAATAGGTCGCATTTAGCCACTGGCTGGGATCAGCCTCTGGGGAATGTGGTTTTGGGTTTCAGATCACAGTAATCGGGTTCATCGGTAAGTTGTGCTCCCAGCAGTAGATCAAGAGGTACATTGCCAAGGCCACTGCAGTGCGTATCAGTGTTTCAGATTTTTCCTATACCTCTGTGATCTCATCTATTACACATACACACATATCTTCATGAATATGTGTACATACCTACAGAAACATTTACAGTTTCAGGGATGGGGCCATACTCTATCTACATTGTATTTCAGAACTTTCATTTTTCATTGAATAATAATTTCTTCTGAATATAATATCTATATCTATATCTATATCTATATCTATATCTATCTATATCTATATCTATATCTATATCTATATCTATATATATATATATATTCCTCATTCTTTACAAATCTTTTTAAATCCTCACCCAAGGATATGTTTATTGATTTTAGAGAGAGGAAGGAAAAGAGAGAGAGAGAGAGAGAGAGAGAGAGAGAGAGAGAGAGAGAGAGATATTAAAATAGCTACTCAATTCCTTTTGGAAGTGTTCAGAGTTTAAATAATTAGTGGAGTCAGACGTTTTTGGAAGTTCTGCTTTTAGTAGAAAATGACTTCCAGGGAGATAGGATTTGGTAATGTTAGACAGATTGTGTTTAAAATCTTAGTTAGCTGTGCCTCTTTCAACAGTGTAATTACTCTGACTGAATCTCAGCTTTACCATATGAGAAATAGAGGCAATTTTATTTATTCAGGTTTTTTTAAAATTTATTTTTATTTTTAACAAATACTTATTGAGAGCTTTCTAAGTTGTAGGGTTCTAGGTTCTGGGGATGCAGCAATAATCAAACAGAGAAAAACTCAGCCCTCTAGGAGCTTGTATTCTGGACTCACATAAAGGGTTTAGGAAGATTAAATGAGACCTAATATACATTTCCTGGTTCAGAGTTTGAAATGACAGCTGCTCTGGAAGTGTTGGTTGCCTTTGTCTTCTTTGTAATAGATGTTTGTTATTAATTTTAAAATTGATACTTTAATTTGTTTAGCTCTTCGGCATTATTATTCAGTAGTCAATGGTTTCCCAAGCAACAACAGCCTAGACAATATAATTAAGGCATAAATCAATGTTACATTTTTGTTCTGACTCACAGCAGTACTAGCCAAGTCTTTATTGTCTTTATTTCCAACTTTATACCTCCAGTCTTATCTAGAGATTCACCTCAAGAGCTCGTACATGCCTATCTCCTCTGGCGAGCTCTTGGCATTCCTGCCACCTGTTACCCCTTTCCAGGGCTTAGTGTCATTCTTCCCTATCCTAAATGCTCCTCCTCTGACATTAACTCACCTTGGGAGGGCAGAAGTTTCTTTGTGGTCAAACTCAGAGGGTACAACATACTCCCCTGCATCTTGGTTTTGTTTTATGAAACTAGGGCATGGGATGGCTGAGCTTATATTTTCAGTTCCCTTCAGTGACCTGAACTTTTAACTTTGCCCAAGCTTTCATTATTTTTTTTCCCTGAAAAATATAACTATTGTTTTGTTTGCCCAGAGCTCCTTCCCTCTTCTTCTCAGATAGGTAGTTCTTTCTCTTAGACATTCCCATTTCCCCAGTCCTATGTTCTAATATACCTGTGTGGGGGCCAGCATGTTTTTTTTTTTTTAATATTTTTATTGATGAGAGAGAGAGAGAGAGAGAGAGAGAGAGAGAGAGAGAGAGAGAGAGAGAGAGAAACATTAATTATGTGAGAGAATCATTGATTGGCTGCCTCCTGGGGACCAAGCCCGCAACCCTGGGCATGTGCCCTTGACCAGAATCGAATCTGGGACCCTCTGGTCCGCAGGCCAACACTATCCACTGAGTCAAACCGATTAGGGCAGGTTCTAGCATACTTTTACATGTCACAGGTTCCTGGGCCCCAAACAATATAAGATGGCTACATTTTAAATCACAGCACTGGGCCTATCTGGTCACAGTGATTAGGCCCAGATGTGGACATAAAATTCAAGGATTCCAAGATTCAATGTTCTGGGTTTTACTCCAGGATTTTTAAGGTGAAACTGACAAGAAGATTAAGCCCCTTTATAGTAGTGAAGCTGAGGGATTAATTAGAAGTCTTGTCTTCTCCATTCAATTCTTTGCTGGAGGTATCAACTGTCAGGTATTTTTTTCTTGATTGCTTGCAAAGTCTTAACCCTTGTTTTAGTCTGCTAAAATAGATAACCATAGATCAAGTGGCTTATAAGCAATAGAAATTTATTTCTCATAATTATAGGGGCTGGAAGTCAGCATGATCAGGTTTTGGTGAGAGCCCTGTTCCAGGTTGCAAACCTGCTGTCTTCTCATTGATTTATTGCATAGCAGAGGGCTAGCTAGCTTTATGGCCTCTTATAAGGGCACTAATTCAGCCCAAAGACTCCACATAATTGTCCCCCAAAGACTCCACCTACAGATAATACTAAATTGGATTAAAGTGTCAACATATGAATTTGAGAGGACACAAACATTTAGTCCATTGTAACCTATGAGGTACAGGTTTCCCCCTACATGTCTAGAAAGATGAATTGCAGATATACAGCTTCAGCTCTTGCTATATATTATTTGCTTCTTACTAGTAGAATATCCTGTGAAAAAATTAGGGCTGATACAATTTCATACAATCTCTCTCTCTCTCTGACAAAATATTTTGTTAAGTATCACATAAACAGAATATTGCACAGACAAAAATATAACTCCATATTCCTGATGTTAAATTTAGTGTTCTTTCAATCATATTATAAGGCCTTTTGTGACTTATAATCTCTATTAGGAACGTATTATCCAAATATGTTGCCTGAAAATTGTATCACTTTTGTATCTCATAATTTTTTAACCCTTACCTCATCACTTTCTTAGGGTTCTCTCCATTTGGCTTCTATATTTCCCTACATATTTCTTGATCCATTGTACTGCTCCTCATCTGTCTCTCACCAGTCTTTCGTGATTTCTTGGATGTTCTATTATTGCCTTTTATGCAACTAAGACTCTTATCTAATAATAGAGTAATATGCAAGTTAACCATCACTCCACGACAAAAATGGCGGCCCCCATAGCCACAAGATGGCAGCGCCCAGTCCCCTCAGCCCCGCTGCTGGAGTGTCCGGCCTGTCCGCAGGAGCAGCGAGGCTGGATCTGCTTCCAGAGGGGGCAGATCCAGCCTCCCATCTCCACCACTGATGCAGGGGTTCGTGGGGACCAATAAGTGAGGCTTGATCCACCCCCAGACATGGCAGACAGAGCCTGGACAGCAGGGCATGGAGGCTTGCTTAGCGCAGCGGCAGCAGGAACACCCACAGGCCTGGCAGAGAGGGCCCAGACAATAGGGCTTGGGAGTTTCCTTAGAGCAGAGGTGGTGGGAACACTCCCAGGCCCAGAAGACAGAACCCAGACAGCAGGGCTTGGGGGCTTCCTTAGCAAGGTGGCGGCTGGAACACCCCCAAGCCCCACAGATAGAGCTTGGACAACAGGGCATGGGGACTTCCTTAGTGTGTTGGTGTCAGCAAAGCCCCATGCCTGGCAGACAGAGCACACTGCAGGGCATTGAGGTTTCCTTTGCATGGCCCATGGTGCATGGCGCATAGCGGAGGCAGGCAGAGAGCAGAGAGAAGGGCATGGGGGCTTCATCTCCAGGCTTCATCTCCAGGCCTGCAGAGAGCAGAGAACCACGGGGAGTGGGCCTAAGCCATCAGTAGGACATCCCTTGAGAGCTCCTGAATTGTAGAGGGTGCAGGTTGGGCTGAGGGACCCCTGTGCACGAATTTTGTGCACTGGGCCTCTAGTATTCTTATAAGAAAGTATTCTTGAGTGAAAGAATACTCCCTATAAATACTGAATTGGTCAGTATGCTACTTTTAAAATTGGTCACAAGATTATTTGATATATCTCCCTTACTTCCAGATATGAAAGAGGAAGGGAAGGAGGGAGGAAGAAAGGGAAAGAGAGAGAGTAATGTGAGAGAGAAACATTGATCAGTTGTCTCCTGCATACATCCCAACCAGGAATCAAACCCAAACCCACAACCTAGGTATGGACCCTCAACCTTTTGGTGATGATGCTCCAACCAACAGAGGCACACCAGCCAGAGTGAATAGACTGTTATTTTTATTTTCAGCACTTTCTACCTGAATAATGTAGTTTAACTTAAAGATGCTGTCATGGGAGCTGTTTGACAATCAGAGTTTGATTGGAGAACTTGCAACCATGATTAGTTTTTTTGGTTGTCTCAACTGTAAGCCATTTGACTCCTTCACAACAAGCTAGTAAATAGGACGGAGTTTCAAAGGTGAGGGTACACTGTTCAAACTTGCCTATATCTTTTTGAGGTTATTCCTAATCTCAACTGACATGGAGAAGTCAAGAAGATACTTATGGAGACTTTTGGATATGTGAGAGTGTTGAGAGCTTCATAAAGCAAGCCATGTAGAATTTGTCCAAATGCCCACTAGGGGCAGTTTGGCCTTAATTATGTCAACATAGGGCAACACCTTATTATTTTATCTATAATAGTGACAGGCACAGAGATACATTGCTCAGATCCTTTTTCAAGAAAGAACTTGTAAGAAGTGTGGTTCACTGGCAGGCCCCTGAGGTTTACTTTTTCAGGTCCACTTCAGCCGTGGAGCTAGGATTCCCTTAGTGGGTGACCTTTGCTTCAAAGATTCTCACTGGGTGGATAGAGACTTTGTACAATATTCATTATAGTCTGCAATCTCCCCTGTCCAATATTTCCCTCCATTTTCTTTTTACAAGTATTAACTTTGCCTCAGCACCTATTTCCCAAAAGACCCAACTGACACAATGGTGAGGATTGCTCCAGGAAAACAGGTGGTAGGATGAGGTTTGGGGTCGGGGCCACTCACTGCCAGGTTGGCAATGAGAGCTCCATGCCAGGTAGTATGTGGGGCACAGATAATCTCTGGCATAAGATGCTGGCCCCATTGCAAGTACTTTCTCTAGTAAATTGAGAGAATGTTTCAGTGCAATGGTTTAGGTATTTGAAAAGTACAGGGAAAATTCATTCAAGAAAATGGAATTGGCTGGTTGTTAAGTTGCATTGATCTTATCAGAGGGATAATAAAAAGCCGAAGGAAGTTAAAATTTGATAACTAAGGAGGTAAGAAATCCGTTTTGGTAGTTTAAAAAGAGGCCTTTATCTTTAGCACTGGGAGAGAAGACAAAGACCAAATTTAGGATTGAGATTGAATAGAGTTCTGAGCTTCAAAGACAATCGGTTATGCAGCTGAGGCAGGTCTGTTATGTCAAAGTCAGAGCCCTGGTTGAGAAAACCTGACATGTGGGATAGGGAAAATTTGTTGCCTGTTTTTCAGATGTTCCCCCTACCCCCAAATCTTCTGACTTCTCAGAGCTTGGCCCTGGTAAGAGCCAACACTCCCAATGCCCCCCTTTCATGTGAGAAGCCATTGTAGGCATTCTGCTTTAAGGTAACAGACTTTCCCCCATCCCAGTCAAGATATGGCCCCACTTCTTCTCCTGGATTCCAGGCTTGTAACTAGGGTTAAGTCATAGCATGTTCCATTTGAAGATGCCCTAGGTCTTATAATGGAGGAATGGTATTATTCGGAGTTATCAAACCTAGTCAGCCATACTGAGAGGCGCTAGGGGAGTACTCATGGTACTGGATTTTGAGGCTTCTTGAGGGATCAGAAAAATCTATTGGCTTGTAGGTACTTTCTTAGGATAAATGATTTACCTACTCTGGCAAAGACTCCAGGGCCTAGTGCAAACCCACTGCTAGGGTTACTTCTAAAAGTAAGAAGAAAATGATGACCCATACTGAGTGAAGTGGAAATACCAAGATTGCCATTGCAGACACTGGAGGGAGGAAGCAAACGTCTCAGGGAAGAGGGAATGCTGGAGTGGGGATATTCTGTGAGGTTAGAAGATCCACCAGAGGATTATGTTCCATGGGAAGTGGTAGAGAACACAGAGCCCTTACCGAGGCCACCAGAAAGACATCTGTAGAAGACGCACCAGCATCATTAAGGATTTAGTGTTGGCTCTCCTTCACAGATCAGGCTTGATAGTAGGAGAAGTGACCACAGAACTTAACTTGTTGATAGCAGTGGGGTTTGAAGGTATCATATCCCAAATTAGGAGTGGACCTTGGGCCCATGTATTTGGTGACATGCAAGGTGGCCGTCTTTGAATGGGCTGCAGCATAAGCAGCTTTGTTGCTTCGACTATTTGATCTGTCAATGTGAGAATAAAAATTCAGACCCCTGAGTTTCTGGAGCAAGCTTCTAGTACATTTAAAAAAACAGCTCTTGATATACTAATAGTCCCTTAGAAAGACTACACATACCTGATCATGAGTAAACTTAGTAACCATGAGTTCAGAACTTCCCATCAGTTGTCAGGTCTTGTTGAAACCACTGAATCACAAAATCTGGTGTACCCAGCTGCATTCCATTGTGAGTTGGAAGTAGTACAACTAGGATCTGGAACAAGCAGGACCAGGGGGCACATAAAACCTTTGTGAGTAAGTAGCACAGAGCTCCATGGTACTCTACAGGAGCCCTTTCCTTACCACACAATCACGGTATTTAACATATTGCATCTCCTTAAAGCAGTGGCCTCTTAGAGTGCTGGATCAGGCTGCCCAAGGTGCAGCACACTCTGAGGATGTGGTACCATTCTCCAGGATGAAGTTCACACACACTATTAGGGCCCTTTGTGTGGGCTCTAATGAGCCCCCCAAAAGAGAGAATACATGGGTCCAGGAGCTAATTTAAGAAGATTGATTGAAATGCATTTTTATAATGATTTATTAAAAAGACAGAGGCTTATTAAACAAATTAATGGTTAAAAGGCTCCTTTCAGTGAGCCCAGTACTACTTGAAGCGATTTGAATGAGTTTCTATTTCTTACAGCCAGATAAACCTAATTTGAACAGTGCTATCAGAGATTGGAGGGAAGGTGAGAGCTATAGATAATAAGGTGCCTGATTTGGGTAGAAAGAGTCTAGGTGAAAACATGTTATTTTCTTCTTTCTTCTAAAAATGTTTATGGGCTCCAAAAATTCTGGTATATTTTGAGTTCCCATTGATCTGGAATTTACCACCATTCATTCATGGCTGAAAATGTACCGATTGTCCTTAGGTACAAAAAGGTAGGCTTATTAGGTTTGAGATAAAAGTCATACCTTTCTTCAGTTATGTATGATATGTTTTTGTTCCTTGTGCCTTTATTTATTAATTGTGTTTTGTTTCAAATGATCAAAACAGTATTTCTGAAAATTACTATTTTTTAGAGCAGAAGAACTGAAGGTCTTTAAATCCTCCCCTCTCCACACCGCCAAGGAATAAGACATCTGATGTGCAAGGAAATCCATGAGAGTGATTATTTTTTGTAGGTCCTCAAGGATAAGACCCTGCTTAGATGAGGAATCCATTGAAGTGTAAGAAGTGAGCTGCAAAGGCAACAAAGTTGGCAAAGAACTCCACGGCACATGCTGAGCCCTGTGGGTTTCATCCTGCCTAGAGTTTGATGTATGCAAAGGAAGCCCCATTAACAGTTGCCATCCCCTCTGGTTGACAAAGATGAACAACTTAGCAATACTGAGGGTGGAGAAAGCAGGTTTTGTTCCCTCTTGACAGATTATATTCTAAGCAATCTGGTGAGAGGGGGAGGAAGGCAGGTCTGGAATAAAAATAGAGCCCGTTTAATTTCAGAAACGGTGAGAGAAAATTAAAATAGCAAGCGCAAGAGCCAGTCCTGGAGGCAGACAGTTTGTGACACGAACACTGCTGAAATAGACAAGGAAAAATGATTACAGGAAAACGTGAAAGCAATGTAGAAGAACTTTCCTCCTACACCCCATCATGCACTTTAAATTCCCTTCACTGAGCCCAAGAGCTAGGTGTGGACCATAGAAAGCCTGGGATGGGATATACAGGGGGTGAATATTCTCTATTTTTCTCAACTTTGGATCTCTCCCTGGATCCCACATCACCACACACTTTCTTCCAAGGCATGCAAGGCAGGGGTCTCTGGTGAACGAAAGGTGCCCAGGCTAGCTAGCATGGCCAGGCTGCAGGGTGGCACAGAGTATTCCATGAAGACTTAGGAGCTCTGGGGCTCTTTTGTGCTCTTTCCACAAAAAGGTAGATTCCTCTGCCTAAGAAAAGTCTTCTGAGAGAAGCAGCAGCCATGGCACTGTGGAAAAGAAATACCAGATGTAAGTAGGTTAGGCTTTGCTGTGAATCTAGACAGGTGAGATGAACAACTGAGAGTGCCAAGAAAAGGTGCCCTGAGGAAACAATGAGAAGAAATGCACTTCAGCCTGCCTAGCAGTCAAGCAACAAGCTTTTACCAAACACCAGAATCTGCTCAGCCTGAATCAGGACCCTAGGAGGGGTATTCAAGTAGGTCCTTTAGTCTCTATAGGAAGACAACATTTATGTGGTTGTGCATGTGTATAAATAAATATTGCAAAATACCATAAAACAAAAAGCAACCTTGCTTGGTTTGGGAGTTAGTGGTGTATGAGTTCTGAAGGGAGGGATATTCGTAAGGTCTGGAATAGTTTGAAGATTTTGAAGACCACCTCAGCATAGTTCCCAGTTGCTACTCCTAGTACTCTCTCTCTCCCCCCACATGCCCTACTCAGGAGCACCTTGGAACATGTCCTCTAATTTTTACAGACAAGTTAAATTTTTATCAAATATAAATTTAAAGGGATGGGGGACAGAAGCTGGGGCAGGAAATGTGGCCGGGGAGGTGACAATAATGGTAATGTTACTGTTGATGATGATAGCTAATGCTTAGGCATAGCTTCAAAGCATTTTTTTTTTTTGCTTCTAAGTATTTTAAATGTGTTAATAATTGTAATCTTTTAAACAAATCTACAAGGTGATAATAATAACAGCAAAAATAATAACTGTCTTAGCACTTCTTAGTTCCCAAGAAAACAGAAGTTTAGGCAGAAGACTTCTATGCTATTATTTTATTAGAAAAAGCAATCTCCGGTAGCAGGAGTGAGGGACTAAGTTGAGGAATGCACACAAGGAGGGAGAACACTCCAGATGACTTCCAGTATAATGAATTGCTCAACCCATGGGATCCCATCTCTGAGAAGTTATATAAATTGTGTCTTAGAACTGGGAAAGGGGAGATAGGAAAAGAATTTATTGACTGACACTGATCTCCCATTGTCAAGGGTGTTAACTTCCCTGAATTTTCTGATTGTGTATTTGAGTCTGTGGGCACCAATTAGATATGGTACTGCAGCAGCTTTAACAGGCAGCACTCATGTGAGAGGAAAGAAAAGAGTGAAGGCACTGGTAAAAGGTGAGGCACTGTCAAGATGCAGCTATTTAAACTGAATGAGAAAGCATGCAGAGGTGGGAGACGGGTAAAGGTTCAAGAACGAGGATGGTGCACAGCCAGCATCTGATATTGTCCCCACTCGCATTTTACAGATTGTGCCCTCTGTGATATTCAGCTCCCATATTACTAAAGGGATAAAAGGAGCAACTTTTCCTTTCTTTCATTTTCTTTTTTTGTGTGTGCGAGAACACCGTTCATTCCATTCTCTCCTGAGAGAGAAATTATAGGTCTAATCAGTCACAAAGTCCCTTTTATTGAGCTGGCTTGCTGCAATTCTTGAGTGACCCAAGACAAGGGAGTTTGTGAAACAGCTATAGTTCCTGTTACAGCAATTTTCCTGAAGCCTTAGTTGATACTTAAATCTACCTTTTCTACCACCAATTTCTCTCAGCCTCAATCAGCCCTTCTGCTGGTCTGGGTGGGCTGGCTGTGGGGTGATACAACCCTTTCTCCCCTAGAGGTCTAAACCCTTAGTTTCTTTGTCCCCCACTTGGCTGTGTTTGCTACATTTGCCCTTTTATACTGATGTAATTGGGTATGGAAACTTAAGGGAGTACTCCAGACATATTTTTCCCTTTGGTAGGGGCAACCTTTGCTTTTCATTACCTCCCTTGCCATTTCATATATTTTTATTGATTTCTCTTACAGAGAGGAAGGGAGAGAGATAGAGAGCTAGAAACGTCAATGAGAAAGAAACATCTACCAGCTGCCTCTTCTTGCACACCCCCTACCGGGGATGTGCTTGCAACCAATGTACATGCCCTTGACCTGAATCGAACCTGGGACCTTTTAGTCCGCAGACCGATGCTCTACCACTGAGCCAAACCGGTTTCAGCCTCCCTTGCCATTTCAGAAACTCCTCCTGTGCCTGCTGTTCTACTAACATGAAAAGAAAATTGATCAGGTGTAGTCACAGTCTCAAGTTGAGTAGAATCCTTACTGTGTACTTTCACAGAAGGGCTTCCTATCCTTTACCCTCAACTAGGATTTCTAATTTATTAGTGGCTAAGATTAGGGGAATAAGAAGCAAAATTCCCCAGTGGAGAAAGAACTCTTACCATTCGCAACAGCGTGGATGGACCTGAAGAGCATTATGCTAAATGTAATAAGCCAGTTGGAGAAAGATAAATATCATACGATCTCACTCATTTGTGGAATATAATGAACAATGTAAACTGATGAACAAAAATAGACCCAGAGATACAGAAGCATCGAACAGACTGTCAGATCTCACCTGGCAGAGACCTCATTTTCCCACAGGAGATAGAAAGGCCTTTCAGAATTCTTCTGACTTAGGGTAAGGAGTCTGAGTCTTTGTATCCCTATGTCAGTCAGATATATCTGCCATGGGAAGGAGGCATGCCCTTGGATGAGTGGATCTGTTTAGTGGGGACAAAAAGGGCTGACAGCTAAAGGTTATCTGTCTCAGTACCTGGGAGAATGCATCCTTCATTCCTGAAGAGGAGTTTCCTTACTATATCATTGCATCCACTTCATTAATCCTTTTAACGGACATTCCACCATTCTGTCAGGTTGGCTTCTTCTGGGAGACAGGGTACATGATCACTGTCATATGCCTATCATTGGCACCTCCTTTGCTGAAGGTGGGTTCTTCACTTTTGAGGTCAAGTTGTTTGGGGTTCCATGTTATTAGATATTCTGTAAGCCTTTAGATGATGGGGTGGAAGGGGGCATTGAGGATAAGGAAGGTCAAATCATACCTGGAGAAGGTGTCCATTCCAGTAAAGATCTATTGCTTTTTCTAGGGGGTAAGGGTCCCGATATAATTAGTCCCCTACCACGTGGTTGGTTTTTCTCCTGGAGGAATCATTTCACATCAAAGGCTAGTACTGGCAAAGAGTAGGTCAGCCTTTGTGAGAGGGAACCCACATTATTAAGTCCTTACATAGTCACCATGACTATGGTTCCATTGTGTAAACACTGCGATGGCCAAAGAGAGAGGCTGGCTAATATCCATGGGGTAAGCTGTTTTCCCTGGTTGTTGAGGGTTTCTTCCGTGATGAATGCTTACTGATGAGCATTAACAAGAGAAAGTGACCACTGCTATAAGCCCACCATATACCGCTTCCTCAGAATTCTTTGCCTATGGTCTACTCTTGGTACTTCCAGGCCCTTAACTGGAAACGCCATTTGCTACTACTCAGGACACCATGGCTATCTTTCCTTCTAGCCACTTCTCCATACTAATTGAAGCATGAAGTGTACCAATTACAGATCTACCCATTAGGATGGTTAGCTTCCCCCACCCACCTCTCCTTTAGGGCCATTCTTGACTGGGGAGTGATGGTGGTATATTATGTCAGTAGACCACTTTCTATAAGTACCAATATATTACCCCAATTTAGCTGCAAGCCAAGCATGATATTTTTCCCCCTTTCCCCTTATTTGTCACAGGGAAGGAATTTATCATGAACTGAAGGTGAGGCATTAGTGTAATATAGGTTGAGAACACGGAGTCTAAGCTCTATTAAAATAATTTAATTATGCCTTCAAATAATATAATTATACATTCAAATAATCTATTGCCTTCAAATAACTTAATTATGCAAATAATTTAATTATGCTATTTCTATTGAGGCCAAGTTTGCACCTCAGAAGCTACTTTTTCAAATGTTGAGTAGTCTTGGCCCTACCCTAGACTACTAGGGATCTGTAACATACTTTCCTGTTTGGACTTGCCAAGGATTTGACATTTCCATAGTATCCTGCTATGGACATCTTTAGCAACATTGGCTCTTCTGTATCATATAACCTGAGTGATAAGGAAACTTGCACCTCAGCCTGTGTTTCACTCAAAATTGTCAGTCTCCTAAGTCACCTAGTATATGGATCAGGTATGATGTATACTACTAATATTTTATTTTATTTGTTTTATTTTTTAGAAATAATTAAAAAATATATTTTATTGATTTTTTTTTTACAGAGAGGAAGGGAAAGGGATAGAGAGCTGGAAACATCGATGAAAGAGAAACATTGATCAGTTTCCTCCTACACACCTCCTACCGGGGATATGCCCACAACCAATGTATATGCCCTTGACAGGAATATAACCTGGGACCTTTCAGTCTGCAGACTGACGCTCTATCCACTGAGCCAAACTGATTTCAGCACTACTAATATTTTAAAGTGTGACATATACTACCCCCAAAACCCAATAAGATAATCAAATGCTTAGTATAGGAGATGTGTCAAAACAGTGTCTTTTACCTTAGAAGGGATGTAATAACATAGCCCAGACCACTGCATTTCTCAAAACCTCACTAATGTGACAGACTCCTGTACCTTCATAGGGTTTTTACTGCATCTTCCAGCATAATATATCTTTCCAGGGCATTTACTGCATTTGCAATTAGTATGATGCCATCAATATAGAGGAATGGCATTATGTTCTCTGTAATGTCAAGATGATCAAGGTCCCTGTGGATTATATTTTGACAAAGAATAGGAGAGTTAGCTTGGTCCTTGGGCAAGATGGTTGAATTATAATTCTGTCCTTGCTTCTCTTTTGATCTTTTTATCCTCTCTATTAATGGAGATAGAGCAAAATACATTCACTAGGTCAATAGCTGCAGAGCAGGTGCCTGAGGCTATTTTGTTTTTGTTCCAATAGAGATGCCACATCTGGAAATAGCACCCGCACTTGAGGCTCCCATCTGTTTAAACTTATGGTAGCTTACTGACAACTGCCACATTTCATCTGGCTTTCTCAGGTGCCAAAACACAGAAAGGATATGATGGAGAGTACTATCCATGTCTCTTTAAGCCTTGGAGGATACTGCTAATCTTTGAAATTCCTCTTTGGGATACAATATTGTTTGTGACTGACTACCAGCCAAGGCTGGGGCAGTTTCAGTTGTGTTAACTTGTTTTTTCCTATTAATAATGGCTCTTATTCCATAAATTAGACAACAAATGCAAGAACTTCTCAGGAGCTAATTGTATTCAATTATGCCCTTGGGAATTAAGGGATAACCAGAAGACATGTTTATCATCTTACTGGACCACCGCTAAAATTGTCATGGTATAATGCTCCATTTATTACCTCCCTAGAGGCTCCACAAGGAAGAAATGATATAAAGGTGGCTACTAGGTGGTTCCCAACAACCTGTGCGAACATCAGTGGGATGGACCCAGATCCTGGGCTGGCAAGGGCACCCTACCACCAAAGGGCTGATCATGTCCAGCACCACCCCCACTTCAGGACAGTTACCATAGGTATTCATTTAAATCAGAGAATTATTATGACATTTTGGGTTTCTTATTATTAGTGGCAGCTCAAATTCTCAAAAATTTGAATATTTTGAACAAACCTTTTTTTCTTGGTGTACAGCTACCCTGGCAAATGGCTTCAGCTATTTTGGGGTTAGAATTTGGGAAGATTTCGTTGCATAAACATGTGATGAGTTACATGGTTCTTCTCAAGAGGACCTGGCTTTTTCTACAGTCTGTGGTTTTTGAATCTAAAAATAAGAGAAGAACAAGAAAATAAAAATGTCACAGAAGCTAAGGAACTAGAACATTTCAAGGAGACTGTTACATATCTACCCAAATTAATTTCCTTTGGCTTCTGGGCACATAGATAAATGACTTTTCTAAGGTAGTTGCTTGAGGCCATGTGACTATGACCTGACCAATAGGATGCAGGCAGTGTAGTGGACACTACTTGTACATGGAATGCTTGTTCTATAGAAATCTTCCACCTGATTCTCCATCTTGTCATTTCACTCATCACAGGGAACAGAATGGAAAGTTGAAGGGCACCAAAGACACATTTTGTCTGATTCCTGTTTTTCCCCTTGTATTTCTCTCAGGCATCCAGTGATTCATGGTATTTAAATGAAAGATGTTTGGGAGTCTGGATCTGCTTTCTTGTTCTCTTATTTACTATCACCCCAGGCAAGGCATGTAACCTTGGCCATCTTAGTGATGCACTGACCACCAGGGGGCAGATGTTCAATGCAGGAGCTGCTCCCTGGTGGTCAGTGTGCTCCCACAGTAGGAGTGCCAATCAGCTGACAGACTGTCCCAGCAGCCCAGAAGCCTTGTGGCAGCCACTCCCTCCCTCAGTAGTCCTACCCATCAAATCTCCAGAGAACAGGCCAGGCACCGATGGACCAGGGCAGCCAGCATGAACCCGACAGCACTGTTGGCTTCCTGGAAGTTGGCCTCAGGCACCAGACTGCTTCCCCTCCCTAGAAGCTCCACGAGGAAGAAATGATATACTAAAGGTGGCTACTAGGTGGTTCCCAACAACCTGCGAGAACATCAGTGTTATGGACCCAGATCCTGGGCTGGCAAGGGCACCCTACCGCCAGAGGGCTGATCATGTCCAGCACCTCCCCAACCCCCCCTCAGGACAGATACCAGAATCAGGGCTCACAGCTGGCAAGAGTCACTGTGGTGGCGTGAGCCTCAGCAGACCAGGACTGATTGGGCGCGAGCCTGCAGCACGCGAAGCAGGGCTGGGATGAGCTGCAAGCAGGAGTGGTAGGCAGGAGTGGCAGGCGGCATGGGACTGCCAGTTTTGGCCCAATCCCCGCAGGCCACACTAAGGGACCCCATCCGTGCATGAATTCGTGCACTGGGTCTCCAGTTTCATCTATAAAATGAAGCATTGGGTAAGGTGGTCTCTAAGTCTCTTCTAGTTCCTAAAACTGTGTGAATATTGAATACAGTCTGAAATTGATTCACAGTAAGATGCCAATGATTGATTTTGGAGAACCCATTCCAGGGGTCTTTTATTTTAAGAGGTGTGAAAGCCACTTTCTAACTTGGCTTGTTTTGCTGGGGTGTTGGAGCAGTCTCTGTCCTGAGTGTAATATAAATCCTATTCTCTTTTCACTTTAAATCCTGCTGCAGGTTGATGGTGGTCCTGATGATTAGTTTGGGACCTTGATGTCCCGGGGAATTGCAGCAAGGCACCATGCTAGGATGTTCTTAATCTGTGTAAGAGTGCGCAGCAGGCTCCATATACTTATATCCTCCAGAGAATATGATTGAACGTTCAAGTAAAGTTCCCATGAATGGGAACTTTTATGCTTAACATTGTCTACCAAAATAACATTTTCTTTTCTGATCTTAAAGAAACCCTGAAGAATGAACGAATAAAAATTTCACACCAAGGTAGAACACTTTATAATCATAATTATGTTACTCTAAAAGGCTGTAATAAGCTCTAAGCAAGTGCTTCCTATTTTATTCTCATTGCAAACAATTTATAAGCAGAACTGTCCTCTTGACATGATAATGAAAGAGCAGTCACACATGTCAGCTGGGGCAATTATCTTCTTCAGATGTCTGCCATAAGTATTATATGATTCCTTCCTGCTGACACCTTATCAACTGTGACATGCATATTAAAAATAACACCCAAGAGAGCTAACTTTAAATTTGGAGTACTTTCAAGAAGTTCCATCTGTATCAAAAAGCCTTGTATCTAATCTTCCAAGATAGTCTTCCCTTTGCTACCTATTTTTCTCGGGCTTCAAAGGAAAAAAAAAGGAACAAAAAGCCACACAGAAACATATACTTTATTAAAAAACAGTAGCCTAGGATTCAGGGCCTTACACCTGGCTTATTACCTCAGTGAATAAAAAAAAATCTGTGGTCAGAAGGATACTGGTTTAAATGTCAGCTCTGTCATTTCCTAGCTTTTTTACTTTGGTCAAGGGACATATAAAAAAAGCAAAGATACAGATTATATTGCCCAGATTGCAGGGTGCATTGAATTGAGAGAACAAGTACAAGAGCAATAATAAGCTTAGAGTCTGTCTCATGAGCACTGAAATGTTGGTTCCCCTCTTTCTTGCACATTTTTAGTGGGACCCACAGGGCATCTGCTCTGTGTGTTCTTTGGATGTTACCTACAGAGCCCCTAAAACCTATGGTCTTTTTGTTGAGGAGGAGGGATGGAGGATGAGAGGAGCTAGAGAGCATCTTGGTCTTCATTCCAGCTCCTAAATTCTCAGTCTGCAGATTCAACATTTTTTTTCTCG
Organism: Pipistrellus hanaki; assembly: GCF_964339955.1. Classification (NCBI taxonomy): domain Eukaryota; kingdom Metazoa; phylum Chordata; class Mammalia; order Chiroptera; family Vespertilionidae; genus Pipistrellus; species Pipistrellus hanaki. Next base: position 58,437,762 of record NC_140503.1, on the reverse strand, counting down.
GCTCTCATTCCCATCTCTCCTTTCTTAAGGCCTAACTGTTTGGCTCATTTCCTTACAGCTTTCACTGGGCCTCATCAGTTTCCCCATCAGTCACTGTCTTCCTGCTAGGGAGCCCCTCTGACTCTGTGTCCCCAGATGTCCAGGCCCCTGGTTGCGGGTACCGCTCTCTTCCTCTCATCACCAGCACAGCCTACTTGTATCTCATCTAAGCGGGTACAAGCACTTCCAGGCAGAAGTTGGTTCCAGGACTCCTCCATAGGCCTTTCCAGAGTGTTGTTATCTGGATGGTCAAGATACTTTTTTGTTAGGAACAACTTAGATCTCTTTTCTACATCTCAAATCTTGTCCCTCTCATTCACTTTTGGTACCAGATTCTACCAGGCACTCAAGCCTGGATTCATTCAATAAGAAGCACAGTAGATTGCACATGGAAAGGTTAATCATTTTTGTTCTTCTATTCTGAATTTCCTCCAGTTCAATTGCCTGTTTTTAAAATGTAGGATCAAACTGCACAATCTTTAACAAAGGGTTTTATTGTATGAAGGAAAAATTATATCTGGGCCCTCAGTCATCATACTGCTTTTGCTACTCCTTGAGATCTATGAAATCTGTCACCACATTTTTTTCTTTCAAAGTACTGTATTGATGACAGATATTTAAAATCTTCTGCTATAGTTGGTTAACATCTGCTAGACTTACTAGTAACTTCATTAATAGCAACTATTCCTTTTTATTTGTGGTGTGTGTGTGTGTGTGTGTGTGTGTGTGTGTGTGTGTGTGTGTGTGTTGTGTGTGTGTATGGAGAGATAGAGAGAAATATTGAACCATGTGTTAGTTAATTAATTAATTAACTCACTCTGAATTCACTTTCTTGTCTCTTAGCTATGATAGAAAACCATTGAGCAATCAGATTCAGGTACTAGGTTCTTGTTCTATCCTGACTAAAATAAAATTGCCCTGTTATCTTGGGCAAGCAGTAATTTAACCTTTTTTATCTTAGAATTTCCATCTGTGAAGTGGAATGGTAGGACTATATCTGTAATACACCTTCTAATTTTAGTATTTCAGGGACCTATTCTATTTTACATTTTATGTGCATTTCCTTTAAATTAATTGATGACACTTTACCAGGGCCATCCATAGAGTATGAAAAATAGGTTTAATTGTTTCAGATTTCAAGTGTGTGTGTGTGTGTGTGTGTGTGTGTGTGTGTGTGTGTACCCTGCTGTGTAGGAGGTGAGATAACCATTTGGACAGCCCAGGAAAGGATCAGGAAGTGATAATATAATTGACAAGCATTTACCAACAAACTGATGTAAGCTTTCCTGCATCCCATCCTTCTTTTCTCCCCCAATCATCAGAACCTCAGGGCTGAGTGCCTGTTTATATCCTCACTTCTGTAGACTGCACATTTCTTCTTTGAATGTCTCCCTTCTTGAAGATTGTCCTCAATTGTCATCTTAACCAAATTTCTGTAGCCTGAGGAATGAGAAAAATAAGTAGGTTATTTTTATTCACATTTCCATGGGCAGGGCTTATGGGATTACTTCTTAAAAATTGCAGTTTTGACAATTTCTATTGGCCTGGATTCTGGAGACACAGACTTGAGTGGGGGCCATAGCACTACCACTGACAAGTTATATGGCCTTGGATAGTTCATATTTGTCCCTCTCAGATTAATGTTTTCACGTTTGTAAAACATTATTACTTTGCAGTGTTATTGAAGTGGGGAAAGAGGAAGGTTATAAAAAATGTATAAGGAACCCATTTACTGTTACTCTTATTCTTATGTTCAGCTACATTGGTAAAGGCTGGAAATGGTGTCTAGGCCTTTTTCTGGAAATAATAACCCAAGTGAGTCACCTTGAGCTAAGGACAAACAAACCCCAGGAGTTCTGCGACCCAGAACAAGCTCTCCTAGTTCCTCTCCACTAGGAGGTTGAGCTTCTGAAGTTGCTGTGAGCTCAAGAGACAATTATCTCTGGCTCTTCCATTTTTGCTGCCCTTGTTTAGAGAACCTGCCCTTCTGTTAAATTAATATGGTATGATTTGTAGCTCCCAAAGATATTTGATTGCACTTGTTCGCTCTTAATTTTCAGAGAGAGAATAAATCAACCATTTGATGATCTGTTCCAGTATCACCCAGGGTTTGTGACATTAAGCAAACTTATCTATCATTTTCAGGATCATCCTTCTTTTATCCTTTCAAAGCTGGTCCTGACATTTGCTCTTCTAAAATGTGGGGACTTCTCTAATGGAATTTATTAAAAAATATTAAGTAGCAGTTTGATAGTGAAGTTGCAGGATATCTTCCCTTTAATTTTTCCTCAACACTCTGACTTTATTTATGTCTCTCACCTTTGCTTTCCCTCCATCCCCCACCCTCAACAGTAACTTGCTCCAGGCTCACTTTGCTCTTGTTTCTAGGAGATCCCACAACGTGTCTGCCACAAGAACTATGATTCCCAGTATTGCTGGTGTTCTCTATACTCTGGGATTCCACTTCTGGTCCAGGAGCTATCACCAGAATGACAATTCCCAGAATTCCTGGTGCTCCCCATGCTCTTGGTTTTTGATTCCAGTCCAGGGCTGCACAAACCAAGAGGACTGTCAACTCCAGCCATCCCTATGGTGGACTGACAGGACCGGACACTCCAGTGATATATCTGGGGCCCTGGCTGCTCAGCAAGTGCATGTGCACATGCTGACCACAGGCTTGAAGTGGGCAGGATCCCAGGGATGCCACCACATTGCCCTGGCTACACGGAGGGTAGGTGGGCATCCCAACCCGCCCCTGGCTGCTCAGTGCCTGCATGTGTGCATGCTGCCCACAGGCCCACCATCTTTGTTGGGTTAATTTGCATATCCACTCCTGACTGGCTGTGGGTGTTGTGCAGATATGGTCAATTTACATATTTGTCTATTATTAGTATTGATGTCACATCACTAACTAATATATTACTCTATTTCCCTTCATGCCAATTTGGTACTTGGGTATAAAGAGCATAGAGGGTTTGAAATTGTAGGAGTTGGATAAAAGTAATTTATCTGGAACTCTCTTTTTAATTTTTAGGCTGTATGAACTTAAAAAAATTCTTTCTATCAGTAAAAAAAAAAAAAAAGAGTGTAGATAATAAGGACACACAAGTCAGTTGTGAATGTTTCTCTTAAAGATAATATTTTTATGAGGATATATAAGTTGTATGTTAATAAATTAGTTGAAATAATTTAAACCCTAATTTCCACAGCTTAAGTTGAAAATTAAATTATTTAATTAATGGAGAATGAATGTGATGAAGTTCTAGAATCTAAAACCCAGCCACTTTTACATTTCAAATGCAAGAACACACACACCAAAAACTCAATATATTTGGGTTTATAAGTTAAATACTTTGGCCTAAGTAAGATTTCTTAATCTGAAAACAGCTGACAAAGGTGAAGAGGGGATTTGGGATAGTACATGGAGTAATAATATCCTCTTCTCCTCTGGTAACCACCAATCTCTTATCTGCATCTATGAGTTTGTTTTTGTTATGTTTGTTTAGTCATACATTACTTATCTTTCTTTATCTCACTTTACTTCGTATAATACTCTTAAGTTCTATCCATGCTGTTGCAAATGGCAAGATTTCATTTTTCTTTTTAATGGCAACTTTACTGTTTGTTTATTATTTTGAATAGTTTTTTTTTGGTGGAGTCCTTAGGGTTTTCTATATATAAACATATGTAATCAACAAATAGTGACAGTTTTACTTTTTCCTTTTCATTTTGGATACATTTTATTTGTTTTTTCTTGCTTAATTGCTCTGGAAAGGACTTCTAATACTATATTGTTTTTTTGTTTTTGGTAATTTACCTTTATTATTAAAAGTATTATGGATATCCCCATTGTTTTTCCCCCCATTGGCCCCCTAACCTTGTACCCACCTCTCTCAAGCTTTCACCACATGCATAGAACTTATATATGCATATAAGTTCTTTCCCCAGTTAATCTCGACACTCCCAGCCCCTGCCTTCCCTCTATCAATACTATGCTGAATAAAAGTGGTTAGAGTTGTGCATCCTTTTCTTGTTCATGATCTTATAGGAAAAGCTTTCAGTATGATGCTAGCTATGGATTTATCATATATAGCCTTTACTATGTTGAGGTTCTTTCCTTTTATACCCATTTTATTGAGAGCTTTTATCATAAATGGATGTTGAATCTTATCAAATGTTTTTTTCTGCATTTGATAAGATGATTTTAAGCCTTCATTTTGTTAATGTGGTATATTATTTTGGTGGATTTATAACTATGGAACCATCCTTATATCCCTGGAATAAATCCCACTTGGTCATGATGTATGATCCTTTAAATGTATCATTTTATTCAGTTTGCTAATATTTTGTTGAGGATTTTTACATCTATGTTTAACAGAGATATGGGCCAAACAAACAAACAAACAAACAACATAAAAAAAAACATAACATAACTAACATGGGCCTAAAAAACATAACAAAATTTTTCTTTTCTTTTTTTGTGGGTTGTTCTTGTCTGGTTTTGCTATCAGGGTAATGTTGGACTAGTAAAATAAGTTAGGAAGCATTTCTTTCTTTTCAGTTTTTGGAAAGAGTCTGAGAAATATTGATTTAAAGTCTTCTTTGGTGGAATTCACTGATGAAGCAATCTGGTCATAGACTTTGTTTTTTGTGAGTTTTTGTTTTTTTGTTTTAGTTTTTATTGTTTAAATGTCCTTACTGGTCATTGGTCTAGTTAGATTCTTTATTTCTTCATTACAGTGTTGAAAAGTTGTATGATTCTAAGAATTTATACATTTTTTAATTTGTTCTATTTGTTGGCATAGAGCTGTTTATAGTAGTCTCTTAAGATCCTTTGTGGACATTCTGTGGTATCCATTGTAACAGCTCCTCTTTCATTTCTGATTTTATTTATTCAAGCCTTTTCTTTTAGTAATGTATCTAGTGAAAGGTTCCTCAATTTTGTTTATTTTTTTTCAAAGAACTATTAGTTTTATTGATCTTTTCTATTGTTTTTTTAATCTCTATTGCATTTATTTCCACTGAGATATGTATTATTTCTTTCCTTCTACTGAATTTGGTCTTTGTTTGCTCTTCTTTTTCTAGTTCATTTAGGAATAAGTTTAGATTGTTTATTTGAGATTTTCCTTGTTTCTTGAGATAGGCCTATATTGCTAAAAACTTCCACTATGTTCCATCCCATAGATTTTGGTATGTGATATCTTTATTTTTACTTTTCTATGAGTTTTTTTTCTTTTTTTTGTATCTCTGATTCCTTTATTGACCCAATAGTTGTTCAATAGCATGTTGTTTAATCTGCACACATTTGTCATTTTTCCAGCTTTCTTCTTATAGTTATTTCTAGTTTCATACCATTGTGGTCAGCAAATATACTTGATAAATTTGTTGGGACTTGTTTCAACATGAGACCAGCACATGGTCTATTCTTGAAAATGTTCCATGTACACTTGAAAGAAAGTGTATTCTGCTGCTCTTATGTGGGATATGCTGTATATATCGATTAAGTTCATATGATCTTGTGTCATTAGGCAATTTTTCTTTGTTGGCCTTTTGTCTGGATGATCTATTGATTGATGTAAGTGTGTGTTAAAGGTGCCCTACTATTATTGTGTAGCTGTCAACTTCATTTAGGTCTGTTAGTAAATGCTTTATATATTTTTGTGCTCCTATGTTGGGTGCATATTTATTAGTAAATATTATGTCTTTTTGATGGATTGTCCCTTTTATCATTATTTAATATCCTTCTTTGTCTCTCGATACCATTTTTGCTTGAAGTCGATTTTGTCTGATATAAGTATGGCTGTAACTTGATTTCTTTTGGCTACCGTTTGCTTGAAATATCATCTTTCACCCCATCCACTTTGAGCCTCTGTCTTTAGAGTTGAGTCTCCTGATGATAGCATACTAGTATAGTATAGTTGGTTCTTGTTTTGTTTATTATTATTTTTTTAATCAGCCACTCTGTGCTTTTTGATGGTTGAGTTAAATTCATTTAAATTTAGGGTGATTATTGTTATATGAGGTGTTACTACTGCCATATTATCTTTTATTTTCTAGGTGGTCTATAACTAGACCATTGTTTATTTCCCCTTGTGTTTCAGTTTGTCTTTTTAGTTTGGTGGTTTCCTATGATGTTTTTCTCAGTTTCCTTTTTTTTTTTTTTTTTTTTTTTAAATGTTTTATGTTTCTACTCTGGATTATTTTTTTGTGGTTATAATGAAGTTTATATAATGTCTCAGAGGCAAAGTAGTCCTTTTCTGCTGATAGCATCCTATCTACTAGAGTAGGTAATATTTCTGTGCCCACTTTACAAATGTGGAAATGGGCCTGAGGTAGTTGAGTAACTTGCCTTGTTCTCACAGTAAGTGCTGGAGCAGGAATTTCATATCAGGCAGTTGGGCTCCATAGCCCAAGTCTATAACCTCAAATGTTTTGCTGCCTTCTAGCTCAATGTCTTACCTCTCAGCTAGCCTTTTGCTGCTGTCAGATTTAATGTTCTTAAAATACCACTTCAAATACTTTTTTTTCCTCTGTACTTGAAAGATTTATTGGCCTTTTTTTCAAACACACAGTAAAATCCAACCTAGGCAGTATATTGTGTAGTTCTATTCTAGCTTGCTAGCACCAGCTTCTTTATTGCACCACCTGCTCACTGTCTCTTTTATCCAAGCCCCCACCTACTCTGCCCTGAGATTACCAGGTGCTTTTTGAATCTTTGGTTATGCCATTTTTTTCTGCTAAGTATCTTCTCCCTGCTCATCTCCTCTTTCCCAGCTATTCAAATTCAGTACATTACTTCCTTCAGCAAAGAGTTGCCAGGATGCCATGGGATTCTAAGCTGTGCCGAAAGACATAGGAATGTTTAGCCTGAAGCCGAGAAGACTTATAGACACAAACTAGGCCATCTTTAATTAAAAGGCTGCCATGTGGAAGAGGTTTGGAGTAGTTTTGTTCAACCTGAGGTGCAACAGTTAAGACTTATGGATACAAAGGAGTAAATGGAAGACAGCATGTCCTTCATGGGGAGTTCAATTTTAAAATATAAGGACACTAAGAAATAGGTTATCTTTACAGCAGTGACCAAACTATATTCTGTGGTGCACTGCCAGTGCACAATGTCTTCCTAATGGATCAAAACCAGATTCAAAATTCAACTCCTTTCTTTACATGGCATCTACCCAGAGATCACAAAGTTGCTGAGTTTTATTCTGTTAACTACAGGAGATGTCTGAATTAAAGCTCATTAAATTTCAATATTCATAAATGAAAACATGCGCCTTTATCAGCTTCCTGAGCAGTATTAAGTTAACAAATGATACTCAGCAGTTGACAGCATGGCAAACTATTGTGTATACTTATAAGTAGAGATACGGTAAGGCACTCTTGGGAAAGTCCAAGACACATGGCTTCATGATTAATTGCTGCCTTTCTTTTTAAAATATGATAATTTGATAATATTTATCATCATTTATAATAGTCTGTGTTTAATAAAAAATATTAGCTTACCATCATTATTACCTATTTAGTTAATTATATAAATTGTTTTAATAACACCAGTTTATAGTGGGATATATTTTCTTCAAGAACACTTGAACCTATAATCTTCCATTAACTAGATTTTGAAACTATATATTTAGCTCAAATATAAGTTATCCTTACCTTTATTGATATGGTATATCTCTATGTACAGAAACTTGATCCCCATCTCTCCCACTTCCAAATCGCTTTGCTTATTCAATGGCTTTATCATTATCATTACTATCATGTATCTTCCACTCCACTCGTAACAGAAGATGGGCCCTGGGGTCTGTTGTGTCTCCCAAGTTTGCTTCGGACAAAAATGTCTATTTGGTTACATATAAAGCAGTGAGGATTAAACAACAAGATGGATGATTCAATTTAATGGCCTTTGTGCTTTCTTCTGATTTTGAATTTTTATGCTTTTTAGACTTCTGCAATGAAACCTGTTGACCATCCACTCTTTTAAACTCATAGAAGCTGCATTGCATTTTTAGCATTCTTTTTTTTAAAAAAACTATATATATATACATATATATATATATATATATATATAATTTTTTTTTTTTTACAGGGAGGAAGAGAGAGGGAAACATTGATGAAAGAGAATCATTGATCAACTGCCTCTTGCACACCCCCTACTGGGGATGTGACCACAACCAAGGTACATGCCCTTGACCAGAATCGAACCTGGGACCCTTCAATGTGCAGGTCGACGCTCTATCCACTGAGCCAAACTGATTTTGGCCATATTTAGCATTCTTACATTTTCTCTTCACCAGTAAAAGTTACAGCATGATTGGGAACTGTACTGGGCAGGGCTTTTGACTTCTACCTTGCTAGGCAGGATTTCCTTTGGATCGAAAGCATTGAAAATAAGAGTTCAAAAGAGAAGAAAAAATATGTACCTATTCCATAAAAATCAATCTAACTTATGTTGTTATTGAGCAGTTCTCTTTTACAAATAGTTTTTAAAATTTAAGAACAACCAGTGCTTTGACAGAATGGTTTAAAAAAGGAATGATTATTCATGCAGATAGCAACAAGGTATGCCAATAGTGTTTCATTTCACACCATTAAAGGCTTTCCCTAAAAGAAACAGTAATCTTTGTGATGAGCATGTGGAACTATTTCTTCAATACAAGTCCAATTTATTTTGGCCAGCTGATTGGTGCTTGCAGCCAGATCATCGAACATGATATTAATTATTCATTAAGGTACTTGGGAGGACAGAATTTGCATTCTTTTGCAGTCAAAATTGATGAGGTTTTGCATTTGTACTGTAGAAATAGTTCCCAACTTAATGCTAAAACTCAATATAATCTTAATACAAATTTTTAAAAAGACACCAATAATTTGAACTTTCTAATATCCACAGAACATTTGTTTTATTGGACCCCTATGTCCTATTAAAAGTGTGCTGAAAATATTCTTTTTGTTTCTAATCATATGAATATGGCTTTGAAAAAATCCCAAGAATATTACAAATGAAAGGTCATAATCACTATAATAGAGCTTAAAAAATTGTGATCTGGAGAACAAAATTCAACTCATATCTTATAAAAGAAATTTATTATAGCACATCTTCAACATTTTGGTTTTCAGATAAGAAAATATTGGGACTATAACCATCTTTAACAGAGAGGCAAGTAGTGTCCTCATAGATTAGAAACACCAAGCACAAAACAGACTTGTCTTAAATCAGAAATATGATTGGAGATATTGCATACAGCCAGGCCCTTTTAGTTTCATATAACAGACTTGGTCTGAGATTCTGACTTGTTTCTGTGGCTACAAATAGAACTATAGCATGCAGGCCACCACCACTCCCACTCCATTTATCTCATCCTCTCAGGGGTGTATGAAATGTTGTGCTAGAACCTGGCTGGGAGGGAGCTGAGGCAGTATGTCTGACACTGGCCTTTCCTCAGGAGTCAGAAGTGGCTAGAAGCTGATCAATGATTTCCTGTATCATGTTATTAAGTCTGTAAGGAAATTTTACTTTCAAAGGCTGGGCATGCTTTGGAAGGAGATACTTAGAGAAGGTACATGTGTCAAGGGGGTCATGTATTGGTTAGGATGCCTCTGTCCACAAGGAACAGAAAGTTTAGACCCCAGCAGTCTTGAACAATAAGGAGACATAGCTCACATAACTGGGAGACACAGGCAAAGCAAGCTCCAGGCACAGTGATCAGAGGTCCAATGATGGTGTCAAGGACCCTGGTACTTTCTGCTTTTCTGCTCTGCAACATTCTAAGGGCCGTTTCTCCTGTGGTTGCAACATGATCACCAATGCCAATTTGGGCACATGCTTCCTTAGTCATAACCATTAGGAGAAAGAGTGAGAAAAGACTTTCTCCAAAGCATGGGATATACATTCTTCTCCTTGGTATGACTCGCCCATCCTAGGTTATGCACTCATAACGGGACCTAGGTAATCACTGTCAGAAAAATTCTGTGTGCAGATGGAGTTACCTTTTTTTTTTTTTTTACAATTTCAGGGAATAGAGTAGATGCCTGGACAGTAGTGTTTGAAAGGATGAAAAGGAAAGATGAATCTGAGTCAGAACCAAAATGTGTGCTGCTGAAGAAGAGGCATGCTCTTGTTTACTTAGGGGATGCATGCATCCGGGACACCTTTCATTAGATCCTTACCTTCGTTGTCTGTCTTCCTTTCTCCATTTCTCCCTTCAACCTCTCAGGCTCTAATAAATGCCTCTGGTATTGCTATGATGGCTTGATAATGGTTTACTTTTCATGTGTTCTATATCTTATAAACCTCTTCAGGTATCTTGATCCCCTCTAAGTTTGAGATAATGGTGAAAACACTTTTGATGCATGTTGCTCCATGTTTCACTAGAAAAATTGTATTAATATGTGTATGTTTCAGCTCCAGGTGAGTGTTCAATTTCTCTTCCTTGAAAGCATCAAAGTAGAAAATAGGTTAAGAAATAATAGTATGTTGTTTTGTTTTGAAAAACTATATTTTAAAACAACTGATTTTAATATATTTTTAAAAATTGCATTTATTTGAATTAAGATTTCACATTTTTAAAAATAAAATATATTTTATTGATTTTTTTACAGAGAAGAAGAGAGAGGGATAGAGAGTTAGAAACATTGACAAGAGAGAATCACTGATCAGCTGCATCTTGCACACCTCCTGCTGGGGATGTGTCCGCAACCAAGATACATACCCTTGATCGGAATGGAACCTGGGACCTTTCAGTCTGCAGGCCGACACTCTATCCACTGAGCCAAACTGGTGTCGGCAAGATTTCATTTAAAAGAATTTTTTTATTAAATTATTATCTCTGTACATATACCATTCCCCCCCTCCCATACATGCCCTCCCTCCCCAGAGTTTTGCGTCCATTGGTTGTACTTATATGCATGTATACAAGTCCTTCGGTTGATTTCTTATCTTCCTCAGATCTCCCTCCCCTCCCCGCTGTAATTTGACAGTCTGCTTGTTGCTTTACTGTCTCTATATCTATCTTTTGGTTCATCAGTTTATGATGTTCTTTATTATCCATAAATGAGTGAGGTCATGTGGTGTTTCTCTTTCATTGAATGGCTTATTTCACTCAGCATGATGTTCTCCAATTCCATCCATGATATTGTACATAAAAAACCCAAAAGACTCCATCAAAAAACTAATTGACTTAATAAATGAATTTGGCAATGTAGAAGGATACAAAATTAAAGCCAAGAAATCTGTGGCATTTCTATACACCAAAAGTGAACTTACAGAAACAGAGACTAAAAAGGCAATCCCATTTACCATCGCACCAAAAAATTTAAGATACCTAGGAATAAACTTAACTAAGGAGGTAAAAGACCTATCCAAGGAAAACTACACAACACCAAAAAAAGAGATAGAGGAAAATGTAAACAGATAGAAGAACATACCATGTTCATGGATTGGTAGAATCAACATCATTAAAATGTCCATACTTCCCAAAGCAATTTATAGGTTCAGTGCACTCCCCATTAAAATTCCAATGGCATATTTCACTGACCTAGAAAGAACTCTCCAAAAATTCATTTGGAACAATAAAAGACCCCGAACAGCCATAGCAATCCTGAGAAAGAAGAGTAAAGTAGGAGGGATCTCAATACCAGATTTCAAGCTGTATTACAAAGCCACTGTTCTCAAAACAGCCTGGTACTGGCACAAGAACAGACATATAGATCAAAGGAATAGAATAGAGAATCCAGATATCAACCCCAATCACTATGCTCAATTAATATTTGACAAAGGAAGCACGAGCATACAATGGAGTCAAGAGAGTCTCTTCAATAAATGGTGTTGGGAAAATTGGACAGATACATGCAAAAGAACGAAACTAGATCACCAACTTACACCATACACAAAATATTTCATATTTTTATTTGCCCTTTGTGTATCTTCTTTTTGCGGTTACCCGAGCCTTTTGTCCATTTATTAACTGGTATGAGAGTTTCTTGGTGGATTAATGATGTTGTGGGAGATTGGTTATATTAATGGCACCAAATTTTCACCCTTCCTTATATCCATTATACTCTTTGTTCTGTTATTTTGGAGTTCCTTCTTTACAAGCAGAGTATTTCTCCACCCACACGACTTGCATTGGTCCATAGAATGAGGCAGAAGTGATTGTGTCCCCCTTTTAAGGCTAGGCCCCAACAACTTTGCACATTTCCACTTTACCTCCCATCCCATTGCACATTTCCACTTTACCTCCCATACCTGTCATCATTGTGAGTACATGCCAGGACTGGCTTGCTGGAAAATGAGCAGCATGTGCAATAGAGCAGAGGCCATTGTAACCAATTGACATCAGCTGACCCCAGACAAGAGAGTGAGCCCAACCAGGATCAGTAGAACCACATAGTTAATCCCTAGCTGACCTCAGTCTGTGAACCAAAAATGATGTTTGCAGCTCTCTTTTGAAGCTTTGGCTGTTTGTTAGGCATTGTTATGGAAATAGATAACTAATGCAACTATTATCCTCTTTCATCTATTAGTTACAAACATGCCCCAGATCTTGCCCTTTAATTTTGCTTATAGAAGTTTAAGAGGTTTATATAACCAAGTCTGTGTTTCCCTTTGTGACTGCTTCCATTGTTCTAATGTGTAGAAAATCTCTCTTCACTGAGAAATCAGAAATATATATATATAAAATTTAATATTTGCATATATTTGAATTATTTTGTTATGCGGTATGATCTGAGACTATAGAATTTTATTTCCAGAAGTAAATTTGGCTCTGAGATTATATATCAATGTTTAGTTTTTAAAATATTATTTTAATAGTATTTAAGGTATTCTAGTTTTGTAATATGTTCTATTATTTGTAAGGATTATATATCACCCACTTATGAAAATACAAAAAACAACATTAAAAAAAGAATAAACCAACAGATAAACTTTAGAACCACTTTGGTAACTCCATTTCCTAATTCTGTTGCAATTTTATTGGGTATTTTATTAAAACTTTAAATGAATTTGGAAAGACCTGTTATCTTTACACCAGTTAACTATCCCACTCATAATCATGCCAAATGTTATTGTTTAAGTCATTTATGTATTTTAATTTATTTTCTTAAGTCTTACATGCTTTTAAATTTTTTTCTCTAATTTTTCAACTGTTATTGTTATTAGAATTTTCCCAGTATTTCTTGAGTATTGTGAACTTAGATTTTTATTTTTGTGTATTTATCACAAATCAAACTATATTTTCATAATTATTACCTTGAATAGAAGGTTGATTTAATGCTTTAATTAAAAAGAAACTACTTTATTCCTTTGAATGAATAAGGTGGGCAAAGGTGGAATCAAACCAGAGAACCTAGCTCTCCTTCCTTCTGAGGAACAGTATTGGAGAGTTACAGTTGCAGATGACTTTCTTTTTTAAAAAACACATATTTTTTATTGATTTCAGAGAAGAAGAAATAGGGAGAGAGAGATAGAAACATCAATGATGAGAGAGAATCATGGATCAGTTGCCTCCTACACGCTTCCTACTGGGGATCAAGCAACTTGGGCATGTGCCCTTGATTGGAACCTGGGACCCTTCAGTCCAGGCTGATGCTCTATCCACTGAGCCAAACCAGCTAGGGCTAGAAGATTTGCAATGTAAATATCAGATTAGCAGAAAAGGCCTGCATGGTGGTAGGTAAAAGGAATAGGGGCTCCTTCTTCTCTGCTATTTGGTGGTAGCACAGGACTCTGCTACCACCAACTTAATAAATGGACAAAAGGCTCGGGCCATCTTCATTTCTGGGGACAGAGGACAGGAGCTTGAGCCCCACTAAATTTTCTGTGAACCACAGCCCTTGTAAGAATGCTGATATACATCCTACTCTGCCAGGACAACTCTGTTTTGTACCTATTGTCCTAATATAATTGTTAATAGTTCACTCTTTCACTTTCAAAAGTATTCTGGCCTGGAGGATGAATTACACAGTCCCCCTATCATACTGTACTACGAAGCAGTGACTGCTGTTGCACAGCCACAGTAGCCTTAGAGTGAGAACTGAGGTGAGGAGAACAGGTGCTTAGCACCACAAGGCTCAGGCTGGTGATGAGGAGCGGCAAAGACTACCTTTGTGAGCACAGGCCCCCACTCCTGTCTACAGAGCTGTGTGTTTTGATGGAGAGAGAAGTGGCAGAGGAGAATGCTTTTATGAGCTTTTGCACCAACCCTGGCACCACTGCCAGAGCCTTCTTTATATAGCCCTGGACTATTGTATTTGCTTAATTCAAGGAGAACAGTGTTTGGTGCATCCTGGAATAGCAATTAGGTGAATCACTTCAAACCCATGCAACAAGCAAGGCTCATGCTGAGGAAGCAGTGAGAGGAGGGAGGGGAGAGGAGAGGGAATTTGCAGAGTGAAATTCCCCATTCTGGGGGCAGCCCATGCCCTTCCTGTGTTACTGAAGTGCTGAGAAGCAGCATCTGATGCTGGATGTCCTTGCCATGCATGGCTTGATGATCTGACTGGGTGTCATCTTCCCAGAGCCTTGAGTATTGTGAACTTAGATTTCCTTTTTGTGTATTTATCACAAATCAAACAGAAGCGCAGACTCTTGGGAACTTGGTTCATGAAGGAGGTCTTACATTAGGTATTTTCATACCTTCCCCACCCCTGCTGCTCCCAAGCTGTTGGCCTTTGATCTTCAGCACATGTGGTTTGCTCCTATCCCTTCCCTAAAACAGCAGCCCCCGAGTGCCCTCCGCAGTGCTGCCTTTCTGAGAGGTCATAAGAGATGCACCAAGAAAAAGGGGCTAGACTTCGGAACCAGAATTGTTTCATATTAGTCTGCATCTGTCTTCTCTCACTTCGACCTGAGGTTCTTAGTGAAGTTCTCATAGCAGCCAGGGCATGAATGTGGCTTTGAACGGTTGTGTCAAAGACTCAGGAAAACAATCTTCCAGAAAGTGAATTGATTTGGCGAGGTGAGAGGGGTCATATTGTGGAGATCTGAGTGACATGATAAAGTAGGCTAGAAGATAAATTTAGTTGTGCATTCCCCCCTTGCTGGAGATGACAGACAAGCAGGAAAAGGGGACTATTATGAACACTGTTGCAATGTTGGCATAGGGAGAATATGGTAAAAGCCTGAAGCAAGGTGGCAGCAACAGGGATAGATGCAAGAATAATATATTATAGAACTGTGAAAGACATGACCTAGTCACTCTGGTGGTAACAAGAAGCAGTAGCCAAGGGTGTGTTACCAGCAGCTAAAATCTGAGATTTCTCTATGTGCCACACACTGTGCTGATTGAACACAACAATCCTTAGATTATCTCATGTAATCCTCCCATGGACACTGAGGCAATATTTGTATTTTATTAATTAAGAAATAAAGATCTGTAGAGGTGAAGTCATTTAAATATTAGCCTAGAGCTAATACTAGTACCTCTCACTTTGAGACTCTGCAGAGCCCCAGAAATACTGTGGGATCAAGAAATGAGACCCCAGCTGCCCAGAGAAACAGAGCAGACGGGACGATGACCAGAAGGAGCAGGTGGCACCCTCCCTTCCGAATCCTGTGGGGTTGAGCAACTGACAGTGTTAATTTCACCACAGAGGAGGTGGGGTTAGTCCTGGGTTGAGGGGTGGCTAGTGAGGGAATTGGAGAAAAAAGAGTGGTCTGATTTATTTGGAAAGCAGTGTGGGTGGGACAGGTCTAACAATGAAAGGCCACCAACCGGGTGCTCTAGGGGTTTTGAAGAGCTCTAGTGCTTATACTCATTTCAATCTAACATTTATTTGAAGTAAAGTGATAAAGTCACTTTTCCCCATTGTCTGAAATGGGTGTTAAAATCCTATTAAAAATCTGACGATGACTGAAGACTGTACTCAGGAGGAAAAACAGTTTCTAGCTTTTGTAAAATAACTATCAAATATGTCAAGTATTTACTTTCCATTGTAGTTATAATGGTACTTCAATATCTCCCATGGTTGGGTTGAGGGGGGTTAGGAGAGGCATTTGTATAATTTAAAAAAGTAAATTATGATGCCAAATATTCTTCACAACAATTTTGAGTCAGTTTCTGAGCAGGTCTATAGAGGCTGTTAAAATGTGAGATTACAGCAGAAAACCAATTTCAGCATAAGCCTATGGAGATCCCATTACAATATAAAAATGAAATGTTGCCAATGCATGCTATACACTACACCCAGAAATAGATAGAAAGCAATACAAAAACCCTCATGCCTGTATAATATTTTGGTTCAGACATTCATCCATTGATTGAGCAGCATTTTCTAAGAGGAAGCTGACACAGCATCCTTCCCTAAAATGGTAGTTATACCACAGGTAATGTTTTATTTAAATGGATTATGCCTTAAGTCACCTGGGAAAATTGCAAAAACAAAACAATATAACAACAACAACAACAACAACAACAACAACAACAACACACACTCCAGAATTCAAAATCTAGGGCCATAACTAGACAATTCAAGGGTATTAACTGAGACCTTTACCTAATCAACATATTTAATCACTACAGAATCTCAACTCTGGCTGCATATTTAGAATCATCTGGGAAGCTGTAAAAAATACCTGTGCCATGCCCTAGTTCTACCTCCAGGAAAGTCTAATTTAATTGATTTGCTGGTGGTGTGTAGGCTATCAGTATTCCAATGTGCAACACTGATTTACATAAGCCCCCAAAGCTGGATTCAGTGGAGTCTGCTATGTTCGCCACCAAAAGAAAATTGAAAAAGTTGCTCTTCCAACCAGGAGCAGAGACTGCAGGCAAATGGGTGCAATTACTTACATCAGTTTTTCTCTCACCCCAGATACTATCTTGTTTTGGAAGCTTGATAAAGGAAACATTGAGGAGTGGTGGGGTAGAGGTGGGAACATTTAAGCTGTACCTAGAGCAGCTTGGGTGTCTGTCTGCTTGCATACTGAATGGAACTGTTACTGAGACCCAGACACAGAGTGTCAAGTTGAATCTGTTACCTAACTCGGTAGGTGGATAACTGCACTCTGGATCTATTGAAGTATTTCTAGCTTCAAAGGACCAGGAGTGAGCATAAGATCTAAGTTTGCAAAATTGAAAGGGATTTATATTCCTTCCCTGCCTCCCATGACCAATATTAACAAGCAAACACACAACTTAAAGAAGCAATCCATGCTATCTTGAAACCCTGAAGGGAGTCAGATTTAGGAGAAAGTTATACGTAGGAAGGTAGAATAGAGAGATAGAAAGAACCTGGTTTTTTAAAAAATTATTTTTTTAAAATTAAGATATCATATGTGTACATACCTTACCAACCTCCCCCCCCCACTCCCAAACATGCCCTCCCTCCCCATAGTTTTTCCTCATTGGTTATACTTATATGCATGCATACAGTCCTTCGGTTGATCTCTTATCTCCCCGTATCTTCCTACCCTCCCCACTGTAATTTGACTGTTTGTTTCTTTACTGTCTCTGTATCTATTTTTTTGTTCATCAGTTTATAATGTTCCTTATTGTCCACAAATGAGTGAGATCATGTGGTGTTTTTCTTTCATTGACTGGCTTATTTTACTCAGCATAATGTTCCCCAATTCCATCCAAGGAAACTGGGTTTTTGATTTGCTGATCCTAGGTACCTGGAACCTACTCTATTTCTGGACCTGTTAGAGAGGTAGTTCCTCATTGTTTAAGCTATTTGAGCAAATGATGCATAACTAGTGAATTATTTCAGATGTACAGAAAGAAGAGAGCATTCTAGTTGGAATTAGGAATTCCCATCCTGACATTAATTCGAAGACCAAGGGAAAACTCTTTGAATCTCAGTTTCCCCCTTTTATAAAGTTAGGGATCTGAATATGAACTAAGGTCCTTACAGAACTACAATATTTAAGTGTATGCTTAAGAATTTTATTCATTGAGTTACATTTGCTACACAGTGTTTTCTGATGAAATGTCATTTACTAACATACTCATACAACGTACCGTATTTTTCGGACCATAAGACGCACTTTTTCCCCCCCAGAAGTGGGGGGAAAAAGTCCCTGCATCTTATGGTCCAAATATAGCCTACACATATACTGTAAAAAAAAAGTTTTTTTACTTGCCCGGCTCTGTGTGGTCTCTGTGTGCTTGCCCGGCTCTAAAATGGTTCTAAATGCTGCTGTTTACTTTACAGGGTTGATTACATGTGTTTATGACTGTGATGTTGGGTTTTAATGCACATAAAATATTTTAGGACACTATTTGTTTCAGAATCTTTTTTTCTTCATTTCCCTTCTCTAAAAACTGGTGCGTCTTATGGTCCGGTGCGTCTTATGGTCCGAAAAATACGGTATTTCCTGTTTGTGACTTGGCAATTTCAAACTTTTGTAGATAACATCAGGTGAAATTTCAATACATTTTCATTAATACTTCCATTTTGGACGGTCAGTTTTGCGCATTAAGGCCAATCTAGTTTGTGGTTCTATTCCATCTTTACTTTTTATCTTGGACTTGATTTCTTCCCTCAGTAGCCTTCTATCTGGCTCCTGCCTCTTGAAATGGCATTAGATAGCTAGACCAGATCACACATGCTCACTTCAGGCTGTCAGCTCAGGCTCATGAATGGGTAACATGCTTATAAAAGTTTATCTAATGGTGCCTAGATAAACTGTGGAGGTTTAAGGCTGAGTTTTGCTTACTTTCAGCCCTAGAATCTTGACTCAAATAAAAGAGCAATGTATCTCCAGGTATGTAACGATACCCAAAGAGGTTCATTAACTTGGGCTTCATAAAGACTTTTGTCACTTAAAACCAAACCTTTTGAGCTTACATTCTGAAATGACAGTGGTATGTAATTTACTATTCACACACACTTACAGGATATACTGTACGTCTTGATGTCAGTCTTCACTTTTCTCTCAGTAAGAATGAGATTGCACAGCCCATGTGCTGATGGAAGTAATCTTACAATCCTCTGGTTTATACTTTTTTCTGTGTTTTCCATGTTCTCTGATTCTGATGACTCAAGTGTTACCTCCTTCATCCTGCTCCCCCTTCTCCATCATCCTCTCCTTCACCCTCTCCCTTTCAGTTGTCAGTGGGTGTCTAATGTGTGCCAGGCACTGCACAAGGTGCTGGTTCTACAAAATTGCTCTCTGTCTGGTGGTGATGGAGGTGTGTCTGTGGGGACAAACACAAAAACAAATGATTCCATACTAAAGGAGGGAAAATATCTGCTTCTTTGGTAAGATGCAATCTGGCAAGAGATGACATTGCAATGACTTTTGAAAAGAGTAGAGCAGAAATATTTTACCATATTTTTAATACATAAAAGGCACAGCCTTGCTTGTATGTGGTAAGCAACTGAAACTGTACCTGAGATTCACTATAAAATACTTCCTCTTTGAGCTATGTGAAATGTTGCTGGGTGGTTCTATAAAGTCTGAAAGCATAACTGAAGTCTCCACCAGGCACATGCAAGGGTGACTTGTTTGTGATTCATGTGATACTGCACTGTAGCCTAATGTATTTCTTGTGGATAAGGTCTTTAGAAAGAAGTCCCTTTCCAACACTCTCAGCTTGCTCTACTCCACCCTCCACAAACATTTGCCAAAACACACACACACACACACACACACACACACACACACACACACACACACAAAAGAGCAATCAATCAAAATCTACCATCTTATTTCAGTTTAGGAAAAAACACAACTTTTACAGATTTCTCTCAGAGTAGATTCTTTTGCAGAGCAGTTGATGGCTCTTGTATTGACAATTCTAATTCACTTGTAAGCATATGGTCTTTATGGTAGGGCTGCCCAGTTATTTAAACATTGCCCAACACAGAGTCTAATCATGTAACAGATGCACAGATGGTGCTGGAATGAACATACTGGTGGACCCTGAAGTTAACTTCCCTCATTCTCTGTTGCATTTTAATTTGTTTTGTGATTTATTGACAATAGATTTGATTAGAATAGAAATCTGCTAGGTAGTTTCCAGGTGCTCGAGGTATGTATCTGGTAACCTCATATGAGTGTGTGTATTGTATGATTAGTTGTGAAAATCAGGTTTTTAAATCTTGTCTTTGAGTAATACTTTAGAAAATATGCCTCTTCTTATGCCAGGTAATTGAACAAAATAGTAGTTTATGCTGTACCAAGAGTCTCAGACAATGAGCACATAGACTTTTGTGTTGTAACAGATCATTACAGTAAAGTAGAAATAAATACAAGTATTATTCTCCCTAAACAAAGGATATTGTTCTAGGATTTTTGTATTTATGTTATAGTTCTGGATTTGAATGACTAGCTGTGTGGGCAAACTCAACTTATCTATCTGGCTTCATGTTCTTTATCTGTAAAATGAGTGATTTTCTGCCAAAAAGTTTGTAAGTGATCTTTAAATAAAATTGCAGGGGGAAATAAATTATATGAAAGAGAGACAAGTGAAATTGCTGTGGAAGCAGGAATCTCCAAGAAGTGTCCAGAAATGCAGATGAAGCCTTAACGAGAGACACCATAGAGGCTCCCAGTAAGCAAAGACCATGGTTTCTTCCCTGTGTCGATGACATAGTCTGCAAGGTAAAATAATGTGATGTGCTGAGTGGGGAGATCCTACTTCTAGAACGGCAAATCAGGAGTCTTTGTGTATAGTGTGCTGCTTGTGTGGTAATGGCAAAACAAACCTGGGCTTGTTCCAAACTGAATTTTTAGATGGCTCAGTTAGTCTTCAGCACCCTGTCACCTTCCAACTATGAAATTCTGAGTCTCTAATACTCACCAACATAGGAAGATGCCTCATGAGAACTCCCCCTCCTCTGAGATAATCATCTATTCCTCAAGTGGTGATAATCCTGAAAAAATTCTCTATGGTCAGAAATCAGCATAGAGTAGTTTTAAGCAGAGACCCAATTTCTGGGTGCTTTTATTAACTACTTGCAGTGACTTTCTCAATTTAGAGATGATTTTTATTTTTTATTTTTGCCAGACTGGGAATACTCATCTCTTCTGCACTTATTTAAAGTCTGATATATGCCTGGCACATGCTCAGTAAAAAAGAGAAAAGAAAACTCTTCATTTTCAGGAAGGTCAAGGTGTAGAATGGGAGACTGCCTCACAAACTAACCTTTCCACTGACATATGAAGAAGATGCTGTTGGGAAGAGGGACAAGTAAACAACTCAGCCTAGTGGGAGAAGGCTTCCTGGAGGAGATGATGCCAGAATAAGCTGAGGAGGAGGCTAAGAGAGGAAGAGACATGCTCTAGAGGAAACAGCATGTGGGGCAGCACTGAGGCAAGAAACAGAAAGAGGTGAGGACCTCCCAGCACTTTGCAATAGCTAAAGAGTCAGCCACATGTGTAGGCTGGAATCAAAGCTAGAGAGGTGGACAGGGCTCTCTCATATGCCACAATCAGGGGGTTGAACTTTGTTCTGAAGGCTGTGGAGAATCTCTGGTGGAGTGTTTAAATAGGGAAATAAAAAAAATAGAGATTTGTTTATCAGGAGGCTCACTCTGTTAACAATATAGTGGATAACTGTGGTAGGATAATGGGGAGACAGTGAGGAGGAATGAACTTAGAGGGGACCAGTTATGAGACTGGTCCAGGGAAAGAGTAATAAGTATCTGATAGAAAGCCATGGCATTTAATTACTCTAGAACCATCCTTTCATTTCACAATAAACCCTATTTAGTCATGGTATCTTTTTTTCTTTTAAATGTTCTGCTGGATTCTATTTGCTTATGTTAATATTACCTTAGAGATTTTTGCATTAATGGTAATTAGCAAGATAATCTATTATTTCTTTTCTATGCTTTAATATCATAGAAACAATATTACATTATTTGTTCCTTAAAGATTAGAAAAAAAATTCCTTTTCATCTAGGGTTCTTGGGGCATGGAGTGGGGATGTTGGGTGTAGTTGTTCTTTGGCTCCAGAAGAGAAAGAAGATAAACCAAGTCATGAGAGAAATTAAGAATGCTCTCAGTTTTTATAATTTATAACTTAGAAACTATTCATTTTATCTAGGAATTCAATTCTATGTACTAGTAATAAGAAAATAATATGCAAATTGACCCTAATGGCAGAACAACTGAGAATGACCAGTTGCTATGATGTGCACTGATTACCAGGGGGCAGACACTCAATGCAGGAGACTAATGACTTAGCTCCCGAGAGCTCTCGGGCTGCCAGAGGGATGTCTGACTGCCAGCTTAGGCCTGATCCCCTGGGGAGTGGGCCTAAGCCATCAGTTGGACATCCTCCGAGTGGTCCTGGACTGTGAGAGGGCACAGGCTGGGCTGAGGGACACCCTTGAGTGCACAAATTTTCATGTACTGGGCCTCTGGTATTATTTATATAGAGCTTTTACAAAATGCTAATAATTCCTTAAAAAAAATCTTAGTTATATGAGGTTTAGTTCCCTCCTTAGTCTCCTTGTTAATTATTTGTGTTTATACTTTTTTCGTTTTCTTTTTTCTTTAGGCTAACTGCTGACGTATCTTTAATACTTTCCCCCCAAAGAATCACCTTTTGATTTTATTGATTAGTTCTTCCTTGTCTTTTCTGTTTTATAATGTATCAATTTCTGCCTTTTATCTTAAGTAATTTGTTCCTTTTGCTTCCCTTAGGTTTTATGTTTTAAAAATTATTAAGCTAAATTTTTATTTAGTAACGTTAGTGTATATAACTTTTTATTTTCTCCTGTGCTTTAGCTGTTTATCCTAGATTTTATTGATGCAATGCTATATAATAAAAGCCTAATATGCTAAGTGTCCAGTCAACCAGTTGGCAGTTCAACCAATCAAAGTATAATATGTTAATGATATGCTAAGTCTGTTCAACCACTCACTATGACTTGCACTGACCACCAGGGGGCAGAGCTTCAACTGGTAGGTTAGCTTGCTTGCTGGGTCCAGCCAATTGGAACTGAGACAGGCTGGACATGCTCTGGAGCCTTCCTGCAGTTCCTCCCTGGCTGGCCAACCTCCCACATCCCTCCCTGACCCCTATTGTGCACTGGTTGGGTTTCTTGGCCTGGCTTGTGCCCTCTCACAATCCAGGAACCTTCATGGGATGTTGGAGAGCTGCTGTTAGCCCAATCTTGCAGGCCAGACTGAG
This sequence comes from Pipistrellus hanaki, assembly GCF_964339955.1. Lineage (NCBI taxonomy): Eukaryota > Metazoa > Chordata > Mammalia > Chiroptera > Vespertilionidae > Pipistrellus > Pipistrellus hanaki. The sequence goes on along the minus strand of NC_140503.1, from coordinate 58,414,630 downwards.
GGACCCCACTGGTCCACAAATTTGTGCACCAGGCTGATAATGTTTTTAATATGATTATTTGCTAGATATTCTGTAACTTTAGAGTCAATAAAGAAATCAGACCAAAATTATTAAAGAATGAGTTATAACATTTCAGTTGATTGATTTTATTAACTTATTAATTTTTATTTTATTGCTTTATAACCAGAAGGCATTGTTGTTACTATTATCACTACTTGTTTTTTTTGGTGTGTTTTGTACCTAATATGTGATCAAGTTTTATAAATGTTTTCACAAATATATGTAAACAGATCTATTTACTGTTTTCAGGGTAGGAGCTATAAAAATGTTAATCTAATGGGTTAGATCCCAGATTCTTTATATCTTCACTCATTTTAAGTATTTCACTTGTTTGGGCCTGAGAAAAATAAATTAAAATTCTCCTCTTTTTTGAGGAATCTGCTTAAATTTCCTGCATTTTAAACTGTATGTGTTTTTATATTACAATAAATTGGAATGTAAAATATAACAGTAGTTATAGCTTCATTGTGAATTGAATGTTTTTATAATGATAAACTACTCATTTATCTTGTTTAATGCTTTTTGCTTTGAAGCCTGTCTAGCAAAGAGATGACAAATAAATAAAAAAAAGGAAAATCACAATCACATATCAAATCCCTTTAACAATTTCAGAATATCTGAAACATTTGTTTTTTCATATACATATATAACACATATTGTATATGAAGCCTGCTTTAGTCCTGTCATCTTATGTTTTCTCTTTCTAATGCTTCTGTTGTATTTTAGTTTTGCTGTATAGCTATATCTTATTTTGATTTTGTTGTTCTCCTATTTATATTTTGATAGATTTATAGTCTAGTTTTTAGTTCTTTTAGTAGCCACCTTATGATTGTAAATATTTTTAAAGCCACATCTATTGACTCCTTGCTATGAAATATGGAGGAAATTCATGCCCTTGTCCATCCTTACACTACCCCTATATCACTATCTTGCCTTTTAGTTCCTTTATATTCACAATGTTAAAGTTTACAACACTTTAAATGTTATAAACTTCTAGTGGCTTCAGTGCTCACCATCAATCCTTAAATATCACAGCTTTCCTCATTTCTGGTTCATCTTTTGGCTGGCCGAGGTTCATTTCATTATCTATCAGTTTTTCTATAAGGGCTTGTGGTTGTTACATTCTGACTATTATATGATTGCAAAAGAATGGCTAGTGACTGTATAAATGACTGATAATTGGTTGACTTGAAAAATCAGAGGCATGCTTCTTCCTTTTAGGACTCTAAACATAGTTCTTGAATTGAAACTTTTGTGTCTGTGTTATGCTAATCCAATTTCTATTTTCATTATTATTATATTTACATAATAGAGATTTGGTGCACGGATTCTTGCATGGGCGAGGTCCCTTGTCCTGGCTGGCGATTAGGGCTGATCAGGGGGGGGGGAGTATATAGATACATATATAACATGGGTAGCTATATATATGTGTTCCATTTTCATTATTGCACCTTCTCTCAAAGAGTCTTGAATGCCACAACTATCCTATACAATAAAAGGATAATATGCAAATTTTCCCCATTGGTGGGAGTTTGACTGACCCGGAGTTAGATGTGCGCTGACCACCAGGGGGTGCTGTGGAACACAGGCATTGGCAATGTGGTGCTGGCAGCAGGCAGTAGTGGAGGTGCTGCCAGCCCTGATGGGCCCTGATGAGAGTGGGACCACGGTGGGATGGTAGAGCAGGTGAGCAGGTGGCACCAGGCCAAGGTGGGTGCGAGCAGAGGCCCCGATTGCCCCACCGGTCCCCCACAGATGGCGACTGGTGGCAGGGTGTGGTGAGGATGGTGAGCAAGCAGTGCCAGACCAAGGCAGGTGTGAGCAGGGGCCCTGATAGCCCTGTTGGTCACACAACAGATTAGCCCTGATTGGTGGCCAGGCCTAGGGACACTACTCATGCATGAATTTTGTGTACCGGATCTCTAGTATTCTATATTTGTTTATGTACTATGGACTTCAGGAGAGCCATAAACTATTATAATGTTTAAGGTAGTTAACCATCCCCTCTCAAGAGCTTATTTTTGTCCCCTTGGTGATGATATTGTCCCTATTGAACACACAGGTACTAACTTGATTCTCCATATCCTCTTGTGATTAATTTTTGCAATGAGGATAGTGTTTTTGTTGTTGTTGTTTTTTTTTCTGCAGAATGTCTTAGGACACAATGTAATTATTGCTACTGCTGATGTAGGGTTTTATTTCTTTCTCTGCCAAGACTTATTATATTTAAAATTTTTTAGTTTAATTTGTTCCATTCCTGTTTTGAAAAATATCAATTATATAGGTGTATTAGGTATTTGCTTCCATCTTTCACGTCTCTAATTTTCCTTTAACTTATTACTCTGTCTTTCTCTCCTATTGTATTACCTAGCTATCTCAAAAAGTCCATGTCATTGCATTTCAGAGGTTATACATTTTTCTTCTTTGCTGCTTTTAATGGTTTCTATTTTGTAATGGTTTTATTATGTTTTTTTCTGACTTAACCTTTTTTCCCTAACTTGTGTATTTTTCATCTTTCTTTTACTTCTCTTTTTCTTTCCTCCTTTTGATATTTCATAGCATCTAGGCTATCATAATCCCCCTGATTTTGGGTTAATCTGCCCCTTCTCTCTCTCCCTCTCTGGCTGGTAAGCAGATCACCAGCCAGCAGGTCCGTGTATCTTCACAGCACAGCTGCATGACTCAGAAGTCTTTTGTTTGGTAACTTATTTTGTACTTATTTATCTTGCTTAGTTGGGTATAGTAAGCAGGTGGGATGGTTTCTATTTCTGATCTCTTTTCAACTTTGCCTCACCTCAGGCTGGTTTCAGTAGAGGAGTCCTATCTAGAGAAAGTAAACACAAAAACAGTTCTCCAACCCTTGTTCTCTTTCTTTTTTTCCCCCCAGTGTGTAACATGCCCCTCGTATGGTCTTCTCATGGCCTAGGCATGTTCTCATAACCATCCTTTCAGGTAAGTCTAGGCCCTTTAGGTCCCTCTTATTTATTTTCAGGGAAATCTATATTCTTACCGAGACCCAAGGAAGCATGAGTGGTCTTTACTACCTCTGGTTTAGGTCTAAGTTTTGCTATATTTTAAGAATGTCTTTTAATTTCTGTAATTGGGGATTGTAGCCATTTTCTAATTTCACTTTAGATGAAATTTCTTTTAGCTTTTATAGCTATGGCTTTCAGGGAAGGAAGAGTAACATACCCTTAGCTCCCACCCTTGACTAGAAATTCTAAGCTTGTGGTTATGCACCTTTGCAAATAGATACAATTTATATTCCATGCCCAGAGTTGTGGCTCAGATAAGAAAATTAGCCACTAGTTGTAAAATATATCCTTGCTTACTAATAGCTTTGAGATAGTTAAAATAAAAATGATACATTACAATTAAAATGTTGAGTTTGAGAGGCTCTCTCTGTGGAGTATGTCTGTGCCTTTACTTTTCCTACCCCCTTTTTATCCCCACCCTCTTTTTTCTTTTCTCTTTGAGCACAACCTAATCTCTCCTCTCCCCTCTTTCCCCTCAAAGTGCATTCCTCCACACTCCTCTCTCTCTCTCTCCTAAGCTTCCAGGCCACCCCCCCCCCCCCTTTTTTTTTTTTTTGCTATAACTTGTTCCCCGAGCTCATTTCTTCTTTGGCACACTTCCTCTACCTCTAAAAAAATTGAGTTTGAAATGGAAAGATGAGAAAAAAAGTTGAAAGTGACGGAGAAAAGAAAGTAATCTCTGCCAGGATTCTATGACAAGGTAGTTGTTGAAGATCAATACTGAAATTAACCCCAAGCTTTCTGGACTCCAAGGCTGGGGAGGAAAATTACGATGGCTAATTCTGTTTTAACAGCTCAGTGAAGAGAAACCATTTTTCTGACTCTAAAAAAATTCATGAGAAGGATTTATTCGATAGATATCTATTGCTTATACCACTACATGTTCCTTGCACGTTTTCCCAGCACCAAAGGAACATTATCCTCCTGTTTGGAGAAGAAGAGAAGAGCCTGGCATTCAGGTGATTACCAACAGTGAGGGTAGACACTGCCTCTGCCCCAGGAGTAAACTCACTAGTGCTGGTTCTGGGTCTTCCAACTGGACTTATACCTAGACCTACATTCTTGCCCATCTTGGTTCCTGGGGCCTAGTTAATCCTCCTCACCTTGTCTTCTGGTTCCCGACATTTCTTCTTGCTCCAGATAATGAGAACCTCCCAGACTTACCCCTGCCTGATCTTTCCTGGTCCTTTAGCTTGAGCCCTTGATTTAAATGCTATGTCTGATGCCACTGTATGGTAATGTGTCTTACACAGAAGAGCCAAGGGTCAGATTAGCCCCTCAGTAATGGTGGGTATAACCATAGTGGCTTAACGGCCTCCAAGAAAAAGTGCTGAGAGGCACCCCTCAGATCCCCTGTCAGAAAGGAAGGAGGTAGAACTCCTGACAGTGCTGATGGAGGAAACACCGCAGCTGTCAGAATCCTATTGCTTTGGCTGGCGCCCCTTCCCAGCATTGGCTGCATCCAATGACTGATCTTCACAGCGATAGGAGAGCTTGGCGCTTTTGACCCCACAGGATTCAGAACTCTCTATATGGTTGAAAGGAGCCTTTACTGAAATGATATTGCAGTTAAACTTCTCCCTGCACCCAGTCTGGCATCCTTCCCCAAGTACACTCACTAACAAGCCTCCCACCACTAATCCCCATCCAGGAGTCTACTTACTGTGGGATCCTACAGGGAATAGCTTCTTAAAGCCAGCTCGGGCCAATCCACTGCATGAAGCATGTCATCATGCCATTGGCCCAAATACCACAGTATTAACTAATAGTGTGTAGGGGCAGGAAGGGAACACAGGCACTAGAAAAGGGTTGGGACTTCAGAATGGAAGGAGATGGTTTAAGACTGGGAAAGAAGCAATGAGGAAAAGAGCATATTGGTGTAGATTCATTTATTATATCTTTAAGATACAAGTTTTGGGGATTAGACATTAAAGTAGTAGCATCTGAAAACCAGTCTCCACATTCTACCAACACTTGTACCACCTAAACAAGGAACATGGGACTTCTAGAAGACTCCTAAGCCTTTAACACGCTTCTATGTGCCTTCCCATTTGATCCTTAGACCAGTCACTGCCTACAGTGCCACCACTCTCATCTCACATAAGGGAAGAAGAGATCGGGGCATTCAGGTGGCTGATCCAAGGCCATCCAGCAGAGCACAGGGCTGCAGGGCCCATGGCCAGTGTTTCTACCACCCTGTGGCAGTTTCCTCTGAAAGAGAGGGGCTCAGGACAGTCAACACCCTGCACTTACCCGTTTTAACCAAGGTCTTTAAAGTTTCCCCTTCCCTGGTGCTATTTACACAGTTTGAGTAAAACACACCGGGGTCTCCGGGCTGCATAAGGGAAAGCAAGTTAGAGCCTGAGAGAAAATTCTTTGATCCTCTTAGCTGCATCTTCCATTCTCTCCACAGGTGTAAATATTACCCCACAAACCACATTAGTGCATAGAGTTAGAGGCCTATGTATTTTACCGTTACAGAAGAAAAGAGCCTTTCTAAAATCTTGCTCGGGGTCTCAGAGCTTCCTGCGATGACGCTGTGCACCTGCAGTGTTGGTATATAAACATGTAGAGCGTGTTCCCCGAAGTTTCCAAGGGGCCTACATCAGTTCTATTTCCCTTCGATGGGTCTAAGTATCACTGAGCAGATTAGAACCGATTCCTGGAACACCACATACTAGAGAGTTGTGGCTTAGTTGGCAAGGGACACTCTACTGTAAGTCTTGCTACTGAATATTTTAAAACAGAAATAGATCAAGGAACTGGAGAAAAATCTTCCTCTATCTTTGTCCTGACCACAGAGTCTTACTCACTTGGATCTGTGTCCAACAGACCCTTGTTGCCTGAATTCTATGTTGCTCTGGGTGATGTTAGACTTCCAGGATTAGGTCACAACGTGTGTTCCCTTCTGTGGCTCTCCTGAACCCCATAATTGAAAATTTTTCAGATACAAGTAAAGTAAGGAAATCTCTAAGAATAGCAACAGGAGGCGAAAAGAAAGCATTTTTTTTCTCTCTCTCTCTATGCCCCTTCTTGGAGGCTCTTCACAGGTACCCTGCCCAGGCACCACGTGGGAGGCCCTGCATCTCTCTCTCTAAGCCTGCAGTGATTTTTAGAAAGCTATTCTGATGCCCGAGAAGTTCTCTTAAAATAAAGCAGTAACTGATTCTCTATCCTTCCTTTTTTATCCTCTTCTATTTTGGTGTTTTCTTCCTGATGAGAGGTATACGAGCCATCCATCCTGGGCTTTATTTTGTGGCAGAAGCTCTGGGGTATAGGCATGCTTGCTGGAAGGCAACAGGTGAAGAGGATTAAATACAATTCATCAAGGCTGACATTCATGTCACTGTGGGGAATTCTTTTTTAAGTGTTACAAACACAAAATGGAGTTGTTTGAGAGGGTTGGGGGTAGTCATTTAAGAGCCATATAAACAGAGAGTGACTTTCTTGAATTTTATTTTTAAAAGGACAGAACAAAATTTTGCATGTGTATCTTATAATTAAGAGGTTACCGTTACAACCCTCAGGACACTGCTGCAGTGTGTTAGACCAGGCTGTTAGCTGAGAGCCAAACCTCCTGGCACTGGCTCCAGAGGAGAGACCGAAATGAAGATCAGACCAGGGTCACACTATAGTCTTTCATACCCCTGCTCCCTATATGTCATTTATATCTTTTACTAGGGGCACAATGCATGAATTCGTGCATCTTGAAAGGAACTGAGGGCCATGAGGCTGCTATGGGCACAGGGGTGGGTCTTGGCCCATCCTCTGCACCCCTTCCCGGCCCCTCCTGCTGTGGCCCCTGGTTCCCTGTCTGCCAGCAGCCCCACTCCCACTGCTGCCACTCTTATCGTGTCGATCCCCTTGGCACCGCTCATGGTGCGGAGTTATTGGGGCCAGTGCCAGGTGCTGGTAGAGGGTATGAGCAGTGGCTCTGGTGACAGCTGTGGGTGTGAGAGGGGCCAGCACCGGAAGCAGGTGCGAGTGCTGGGTGGGACCTCGGCACACAGGAGCAAAGAATTTTCAGTAACCACCAGAGACTTGCCTGGACGATAGCAACCAGCACCCTGCCTTGGTCTGGCGCCCCTGCTTACCTACTCCACCATCCCGCTGCGGCCAATGCCTGCCATGTTCCACGCTCTGCTGCCTGCTGCCAACACCCCCATGTTCTGCATGTTCCCCCTGGTGGTCAGTGCATGTCATAGCGACTGGTTGTTTGGTTGTTCTGCTGTTCAGTCTATTTGCATATTAGGGATATATAGCCAAAGTCCAAGTTCTGAATGTAAGTTGGTTTGCTTACACTGATACATTTTACTGAGGACTATTTCTTTTCTCTGGGAAGGTCATCTTTTTGCCCAAATTTGCACTTTTAGGAGGGAGGCCTGAGCAAAATGAAGCAGGAGACAGCATTTTCTAGGACCAGTCAGATCAACAGATCAACTGAATCAACTTTTATAGTCAAAGGAGAAGCAGACATCTCTTCTAGGACTTTCCTTCCTTGCATAGCCACAAGAGTTAGCTTCCATAGAACAAAGTGTGCAATCTTTTTACAACATGCAGTTTCTATTGGTATACTGTGAAGTGTTTTGAAATACAGTGTGTGTGTATGTGAGTATGTGTGTGTTGATTCTCTGAGTCCTATGGGAATGTTTTTGAAAAAAAAAGATCCCAAGTTAATATAATCTGGGACAAAATAAATATTTGAAAAATATCCTCACAAGTTAGGAAGGGAAAGTGCGGTAGACAGGTTTGTGCCACCCTTTGGAGAAGGAGGTGGGCTCCACGGTGGGGCTATGGGTGGTCAGTAAGGAGGCTCTGGCTGTCGGCTGGTTTGGGATCTGCCTTGGCTACCGAGAGCTGCTTAGCCAGGTTGCTGCCCTTCCTGAGACAGCCTGGGTTTAGTTATTAGGTGCGCTGGAGGGACAAATCCCGCTGTGTCAGTCCATGAGTTAGCTCAGATTGGCAGTACATGCTCTTGAACTTCCTGCCAGCTTCCCAGATACTTTGTGGTGTCTGATTTGCAGCTCAACTGCTTCCTGCTTCCACACCCTTCCTTCCACAGGAGTTCACTCTTAATATCCTGCACCCCACACACTTGTTTGAAGTCTGCTTCTGGAGAATGAAACCTGTGGTGTCTGGTGCCTGTCTCCGAGAGAGCTGGCAGGGAGCCTGGGACTTGGAGGAGATGCTTTGTCCTGGCTGGCACTGAGCTCCCCGTCACCGGTAGAAGGTGTGGCATGATCAGCTCCAAGTACCAGGTGGCAGTACAGTGGTGCAAACCTTTGTCAGTGGCAAGTCAGGATGATGTGCTGGTGAAAGGGAATGTGAGGGATACGAGTGTGATGTGTCAGGTGTTCAGGCTCTATGGAGGAAATAAATAGTAGCTCTTTGGACAGTAGGATTGGGTGGCTATGGCTAATTGCCATGGATACAACAGAAAGATAACTAATACCCGAGGACAAATAGAAGTGTAGCTTGGGTCTAATCTCTTTCAGGGAGAGGACTGAGAAATCCAAGGACCAAGACCAGGATTTAGAAGGCAAAGTGGTTGCACTTCATGGAAAGATAAACACACAAACAAGGAGGGCATCCTATGCTGAGGTTAGAGCAGAGGTTAGGAAAACATGATCCTAACACAATGGATGGAGGCTTCAGTGTGGACCCGTGACTACTTGTCTCCTTAGACTCCTCCCAACATTCTCTAGTGGGAACTGCCATTCCCCCACCCTCTATGCTGGAAGAGAGGGCACAGGCCTGTTCTCTGAAAGGCAGTCCGTGCACCTCTCTGGATGGGGCCCCCCTCCCCTCCTGGCTACCAGGCCTGTAAGTCAGGCTAAGACCACACTCTCCAGCCAGGGACAGCAGCCCAGTCCTGCTGCCTCACCCTTCCGCTCACAGGGGTTGATTCCAACCTCCTCATCAGGGTCTCTCCCGGAGATTGCCTCCTACGGAGGGAACGGTAGCTTAACGCAGTCAGAAAAGCAGTCCTCACACCAGTGTGAGGAATCGGGAGTGCAGGGAGGGAGAGCACATGGCTTACATTTTGACAACACATAACCCCCGGAGTACTATTTCTGAGCAAAACTGTCAAGCTGGCAGGATGTATATTTAGAGCCCCTCCCATCACCCCATCTGCCTGTATTCCCACCTGACTTCCACGTGTTCTCTTCACAAACATGTAAGGTCCTCTTGCTCATTGGATGTCTCTTCCTGCCCCTCACCCCCTACCCCCACCCCCAGCCCTTCTATGATTCCCTGTGTGTCAGACTTTCTTGCTTTGGTTTTCCCCTATTTTAAAATATATTTATTTTATTTCTGATATGTAATACATGCAGGTATTAACCATAGGCATTTCCTTAATGTATTTCTGCTATAAAGTGTTTACCCTTTAATAGCTATTGTTGCTTGTCGCTCTAAAACATCTATCTACTATGTGCCAGGAAGAATGCAGCAGAAGGGCTTTTGCTGTCCAATAGCTCCTTTGTTCATCCCACCTGCTTTTCAGCCCTGCCCTTTGTAAATGTATTTGCCACACTGACCCTCAGGCAGCCTTTCTAAAGTGTAAGTTGATCATGCTGTTTGCCTTTTGGGAATGCCTCTGTGACTTTCATGATCCTCAGATCAGAATCAGAGCAATGATAACCACAGCTATCTTTTACCAGGTACTTTGATTATGACTGGCGCTGTCCTTGACAATCTCTATGGCTCAGTAGTTTCTCACCACATCCTTATGGCACAAGCGAATTTTTTGTTTCTATGTTACAGCCCTGATTCAGGGGCAAGCTCAGGATCCCAGATCCTGCCTTCCTAATCACAGCACCACACTGCTCGAATCCTTTCTGTGGCTTCTAGAGGCCCTATCTAACATGACCCAATCCTACCTCTTCAGCCTCACTTAGCCTCTCACCTCTTCCTAGTCTGGACTTACTGGTCCCTGCTGTTTCCCAGAACTCCTTCTGATGCATGCTATGCCCCTGCTGCTCTCTCCTCACTTAGCCTCTTCAGCATCCAGTTAGACATCACGTTGTCTCACCTCATTCACCACACAAGTAGAGGAGGACAGCCGTCCATATGTCTACCTTTATTGTGACACCTGCTTGCCTGTCATCCCCAATGGCCTGCAGGCTTCTTGAGGAAGGGGATGCCTTGCTCACAAAGTAGATGCTGAACAGAAGTACTTGCATATATGAATGGATCGCCCCCAAGGGAATCTAGGAGATGGGAATTTCATGGTGGAGGTGGAGGTGCATGAATTTTATATGTCAACTTGATTGGGCTAAGTGATGCCCAGGTAGCTGGTAAAACTATTTCTGTGTGTGTCTGTGAGGGTGTTTCTGGAAGAGATTAGCCGTTGAATCAGTGGACTGAGTACAGATCACCCTCACCAGTGTTAGTGGGCATTGTTCCATATGCCGAAGGCCTGAATAGGACAAAAATGTGGAGGAAGGGCGGACTTGCTGTGTGCTTGAGCTGTACACCCATCCTCTTCTACCTTGGACATCAGCGCTTCTGGTTCGTCTTTGGCCCAGAACTTATACTATTACCTCCTTCCTCTCCTCCAGTTCTCCAGCTTTCAGACAGCAGATCATGGGATTTCTCAGCTTCCAAAATTATATATATATATTTTCTGCATGCAGCACTGTTTTCCTCCTTGATTATCCTCACGAGAAGGAAGCATACTACAATATAGTGAAAAAAGAAGAAAAATGGGGCACTGGTTCCAACCATCTTGCCCAACAAATTCATTTGTGGACTCTGGCACTTGGGGCTAAATTTTGGATCTAAAGCCAGATCCAGAGTCTGTTATGCCATCTTGTGTGAGACCAAGTGTGCCACCCAAGAGGATTTGGACCGGCAATGTTGCAAGCCAGAAGAAGTCTGACAATTGCCTGTTGAAAGAAACTTGTTTGTAGCTCTCTAGATATTTGCAGTCTGACAAACTGTCTTCCTCAAAGAGTTTAGACACACATAACTAAACACTGAATACCCAGATGGCCCATCACAAATGAAAAGGTGGTAAATAAAAAAACCCAGTGTAATCAATGTTGCTGTCTTCTAAACTACATAGAGAAGAATCCCAATCAATATTTGGGATAGTCAGTTCTTTCAAAACTGGGGAATGCTGAGAATGAAAGGCAATTTCATACATAGAAAATGATTTGCGGAAACCTTTATTTTAATTCAAAATGTTCACAGTTTTGCAATTCATGAGATCTGCTCTGTAGCAAAAGAGGAAAATTATTGTATATAAAATTTAGCAGCGCTGGACAAAATTGAGTAAATGCTAGAAAAAAATTTTGCAATGTTATTTGCCTACAGAACAATAAAGGAGAATAATAGCTAAAAAGCAGCAAGAAATAAGCAGATCCTATTTGGAGAAATTATTTTTACAAATGCAGTTTTCTAATTATAAAATATTGCCTCAATTAATTGTTTTTGGAAATAAGGCATAACAATAACCTAAGAACAAAGCTTTCTGGGAAGTAGAGATATTTTAAACCAACTTGGTTAAAAGACCTTTAACTTACTATATAGCTCTCTGACTAAATGTTTACCACACTAAGAAATTAGGGGCTATTTCCCACCCACGATCTCTTATTTTTATTTTACTGGGAGGGATGCCTTCTGTAGAGAGTTGGAGATGAAGTTATAGAGGTGAAGAGAAGGTAGGCCATATACCACTGTTCAGTGGAAATCTCCCATTTGCTCCTCTAGGTCCACTCTTTACCCTGCTCTGTGTCCTGGGGGTGACTTTCCCTTGCCCTCTTCCTTCTGTTTGGGTCCAGCCAATGAGAAGTCCTAGCAGATGGGCAAAAGGAGGGGCCCAGTGTTCACCTGGAAGTCTCAGCTCCACACAGCCCTTTTGTCTGTAGGTAATGGGTAAGGAAGCCTTTCTTTCAGGCCTGTGGTGCTAACTGCATCCCGTGGTTACTAGCTCTGGGGACTCTACTTTAGCTGAAGCTTCATGACAGCCCAGCCACACTTTTGAGAGAGTTCAACAAAGTATTTGCATGTTTTCTCTAATTTGAATATGTCACCTATTGCCTATGAGACCTTGACTCATATCAGCCAGGGCAACACGAGTGGATTTTATCGTAAGTCCAATCGACAGGCACTGGGAATTTTTATTTTTAAAAGTTTAAGTCAGGCTTATTGAAGTACAATTTATGTACAATGAAATTTACCCCGTTTAGGTGGTGAATGAATATAGTTTTATTTTATGAGTTTTGACAAAGGCCTGTGGCCATATGATCCTCGCCAAATCAAGATGCAGAACATTCCCAGCCTTTTGAGGGTTTTACATGGGGTTTGCATGACCTTATTTACCCCATTTTAAAAGCCTGACTCAAACTTGATGAAAGGTGACCAGAAGGAAAGAGTGGACACAGAGAGGCTCATTAGGAGGCTACTGTCGCGGTCTGGGCACTGTGCTGGACAATTAGAGCAAAACAGTGAGTAAAAAATCCTCTGGTTTTAAAAAGCCTACAGTCTAATGGGGGGAAATTCGACAAGAAAATAAACATCATAATTTAGTGTGAGTGTGATAGCTTATGTAATATGCTGAAATATGGGGTACTGTGGGAATTCCTGGGAAGACTACCCAGGGGATTAATAATGTGAAAATTCTGCCTTTCAGTGATCTCTCTGGTCTAACTGTTCCCTTTGGTCTAGGCTGGAGGTCCCCAAAAGAGATCTGGTTCCATAAGCATCCATCCTATGGGCAGAGGGGAACAGAGGTTTTTTTTTTTTTTGTTTTTTTTTATTCTTTGAGTCCCAGTAGTTTAAGGTATGAATGGCACTCCTTTGAAGTATAAAGCAGGTACATAAAAGGACTAATATGTCAACACCAAATAACATGTATCAATGCCTCCTGACATTTTCCACATCACAGACGACATTGCACACTGGTTTGAAGACCAGGGAATGATCACTGCTGGGACTGACCGGGCATCTTGAAGGCTGAGGGAAGTCAAAATTTTGGCTCACCTGCAAGCTGTTAATTGAGAAGTGCTAACATAGCCTCCCTCCCAATTGGAAAGGTTTATAGGAGAGCAAAAAAACAAAACAAAACAAACAAACAAAAAAAACCCCATAGACTTTGGAGCCATGAAATATGGTTTAAATCATAACACTCATTGGGTCATCTCTGCCAATGACTCTCTGAGCCTCAGTCACCTCTTCTAGAAAATAAGCATATCTTCCTGTCTTAGATACTACTGAGCACTTTCTCAAGCATTAAGTATTATATTGTAAAGACCCTAGCAACAAGGCTATACAACATCCTCAGGATTGATCACAATGCTCTGCTTGATAATGAATACCTGAAAACATGCTAGTTGTTGACCTTGACCCTGGAAGAACAGCTCAGGGGAAGGCAGTGGAGAAGGAAAGGGAAGACCTTGATGCCTCCTTGCAGTCACTACCCATCTGAATCACCTCCATTGAGTTCTATCAACAACACCAGCTCTAATCACCTCCTTTATGAAGCCCTGGAGAGCAGATACTAGGGAAAAAAGTAAGAACATGTATCTGAAGTACCATCTGGGCTGATTTTAGGTCAATAAATAACAGACTTGGAGAAGGTTGATTGTCATTCTTTTATTACCAATTCAATTCTTGTTTATATTTTCCTAAGTTTTGAAATCATCTTTTACCTACATTTATAGAATTGTTTGAAATTGTTAAAAGTAAACAATATTAAAGGGTTCCATGTTGATAGGCAAATAGATATCTGTTTGAATACCAAGGGAAAATTATTTTCCCAAAATACTGTCCGTGGTAAATCCAGGCAGGAAGAAGAGGGTGACTTAGGTATTGACATCTGAATCACTAAGATGATGGTAATGGTAATAAATACAACAATAAATATAATAAATAATGAAAATGCTTAGAGATTAAATTGATCAAGAATAGCCAAAATGGTATGTGGGGTCCAAGCAATTTAAAAACATGAAATCTAGAGGCTCATGATCATAAGGTTAATAAAATGGCCAAAGTGAGCCTGCTGTGGAGTTTGGGGAAAAATAACTAAGGCTATCTAAATTTTCCAGGTTTCATTGTATATACTATGTCCCAGGCCTTGTGTCAAGCAGTTTATATGAATTATCTTGCTTGATTCTGACAAAAAACCTTAATGATGCAGCTAGGTACTCTTGATCCCATCAGATATCAATGAGAAAGGTATGCCACAGTTTATCTGTTTACCTGTCAATGAACATTTGGGTTGTTTCCAATTTCTGAACTTATTTTTTATTTCTCTTATATAACTATCTAGGAGTAGGATATTTTTTAAAATATATTTTATTGATTTTGTACAGAGAGGAAGGGAGAGAGAGAGTTAGAAACATCGATGAGAGAGAGGATTGTTGGGTGAAATGATGTCTATTTAACTTCATAAGAAACTTTCAAACTATTTTCCAAAGTGGCTGTAATATTTTACACTCCCACTAGCATAGATCGAGAGTGCCAGCTGTACCACCTCCTCACCAGCACTTGCTTTTGTGAGTCTTTTTGATTTTGCCATTCTGCTTATGTATAGTGGTATCTCAATATGATTTTAATTTACATTTTCCTAACGACTAATGATATTTGGCATATTTTAGGTGCTTATTTGGCATTTTAACAGCTTTATTGAGGTATAATGGGTATAAAAACTGCACATATTTAATGTATACACTTTGATGAATTTGAATGTATGCAAATATCTGTGATACCATTACCCAATCAAAGTAATACATATATCCTACACCTTCCAGACTTTCTTCATGTCCTTTTGTTTTAGTGTTTGTAATAAGAACGCTTAACATGAGATCTACTCTTTCAATTTTTTCTTTTTATTTATTTAACTTTTCTTTATTGATTAAGGTATTACATATGTGTCCTTATCCTCCCTCAGTGCCCTCCTCCCCAGCCCCCAAATCATGCCTTCACCCTCACCCCCTGTTGTCTGTGTCCATTGATTATGCTTATATGCACCCTTTCAAATTTTGAAGTGCATAATATGGTATTGTTAACTATAGGCACTATGTTGTACTCTGGAAACTATTTGCTACTTGTGTATGTTCTTTGGTGGAGTGTCTATGCAAATCTTTTATCTATTTAAAAACTGGATTACTTATCTTCTTACTATTTTGTTTTAAGAGTCCTTTAAATGTTCTCTGCCAGGTATTGGCAAACTTTTTCCAAAAGGGCTGGATTGTAAATATTTTATGCTTGTGGGCCATTAGGTCTGGATTGTAATTAGCTAACTCTGACATTTTAGCTTTAATGAAGCTGTACATAGATAGTAAAACTTGACTTACAAAAATAGGTTGCTATAATTTGCTGACTTGTGTTCTAGATAAAATCATTTAGGAGATACTTGTTGGCAAATATTTTAATCCAGTCTGTAGTCTTCCTTTTCATTTTGTTAGCAGTATCTTCTTTTTTTTTTTTTTTTAATATATTTTATTGATTTTGTACAGAGAGGATGGGAGAGAGAGAGTTAGAAACATCGATGAGAGAGAGTCATCGATCAGCTGCCTCTTGCACACCCCCTACTGGGGATATGCCTGCAACCAAGGTACATGCCCTTGAGCGGAATTGAACCCGGGTCCCTTCAGTCCCCAAGCCGACGCTCTACCCATTGAGCCAAACCGGTTTCTGCAACAGTATCTTTTGAAGAATAAAAGTTTTTCGTTTTTACGAAGTCAAGTTTATCAATGTTTTATTTGTTGGATTGTGCTTCTGTGTCTTATCTAAAAAAAATATTTGCGCAGTTCAGACACCCACCTGCCAGGACAGGTTTGCTACCTGATCCTGCTGTGATCCATAGGCCCCACAATCAAAATTGAAAAAAATGGTTGACCTTGCCCAGCTAATAGAAAATGAAATATTCATGGCATTTGCCTCCTATGCAACGATTGTTCTTTCAAAAATGATGTTTATGAGTACTACAACTGCATTCTGTAGAATAACAAGAAAGGTTTTTGCTAACCCAGAAGACTGTATAAGCTTTGGCAAAGGAGAAAATGCCAAGAAGTACCTTTGGGTTGATGACAGAGTAGAACGTATACGAAGGGCCCAACTGAATGACCTTGAAAATATTGTGCCATTTCTTGGGATTGGCCTTCTCTATTCCTTAAATGGTCCAGATCTCTCTACAGCTATCCTGCACTTCAGACTCTTTGTTGGAGCACGGGTCTACCACATAATTTCATATTTATTCCCCCTCCCCGGCCAAATCATGCTTTGACTTTTTTTTTTTTGTTGAATATGGAGTTACATTGTCAATAGCTTACAGATTGCTGAAGACCAGATTGTATCTATATGGAGAATTATACAACTCATTACCCTATTATTTTCTAAGAATTCTGTTTTTCCAATTTATAATAAAACTTTTTAAGATTTTAAGTGGGAGGGAGGAAAGAAATTAAGATGGGGGAAACCTAGACTGAATCTTAACATCACCAGTGTGCTTTAATCTTGTGTTATATTTGTACTAGAAATTTAATTCTTAAATATGTTATCTTATTCTAAAAGTACTTGGTTATATATTTTGATTATAATTTGTAACATTCCTTCACCATTTCATATTTTAAACCTATAAAAAGAGCGAGTGCATGTATGAGAAACCTATTTCAATATTGTTGAAATGGACATATGAAATAAAGAATAAAAAAATAAAAATATAAAGAAATAAATATTTGCTAACCTAAGACATAAAGATTCACTTTTGTTTTTTTCCTTATGGTTTTTTTCTAGGAGTTTTATAGTTTAGGTTTATGATTCATTTGATCATATTAGGCCTATGATCTATTGATCATATTTTTATTAATATTTTGCATGAATTTTGTAAGATATTAATATAAGGCAATGTTATTTTAAGACACTTAATTTGTGTGTGTGTTTTAAAGTAATAGTCAAGGTTCTTGTTTGCATATGAATATCCCATTGTTTCAACACCATTTAATTGAAAAGACTGAAAATTCCACATTGAATTGCTTTGACATATGTTGTCAGTTTGGCGGGGTGAGGGTGGAAAGAGATCAACCAAAGGACTTGCATGCAAGCATAGAAGCATTACCAATGGATACAGTCACTAGGAGGTGAGGGCATTTGCTAGGGGGTGGCCAGAGAGAGGTCAATGAAGGAAAAATAATAATATTGTCATAGCTATGTACGGGCCGGGGTACTTGAAATATTAGGGGGACCACTCTGTAAAGTATATGATTGTCTAACCACTATATTATGCACTTGAAACTAATACAAAATAATATTGAATGTGAGCTATAATGGAAAAATATAGAAAATTATATGTTATATGATTTTCATCATGATAATAAAAAAAGAAAAAAAAGTATTGCTAAGAGAAGTATTTGAGATTTTGCTGCCTATATTTTCTTCTATGATATTTGTGGAATTGAGTCTTACATTTAAATCTATAATTCATTTTGAGTTTGTTCTTATATATGGTGTTAGAAGATGGTCTAATTTCATATTTCTGCATATATCTGTCCAATTTTTCTAACAGCATTTATTGATTAGATGTCTTTAACCCATTATATCTTTTTGCCTCTTTTATCAAGTATTAATTGACCATACAAGCATGGGTTTATTTTGGGGCTCTCAGTTCTATTCCATTGATCTATATGTTAGTTTTTATGACAGTACCATGCTTTTTTTATTTTTATTGCTATGCCCTTGTAGTATAGTTTGATATCAGGTAGCATGATTCCTCCAACTTTGTTCTTCTTTCTCAACATTGCTGTGCTTATTCAATGACTACTGTGTTTCCATAAATTTTTGGATTATTTGTTCTAGTTCTGTGAAATATATCATTGGTAATTTGATAGTAATTGTGTTGAATCTATTGATTGCTTTGGGTAGTGTGGACATTTTAATGATGTTAATTCTTCCTATCCATGAGGATGGTATATATGATACTATTTATCTGTATCTTCAATTTCTCTCTTCAGTGTTTTTTTTTTTTTCATATTTTATTGACTTTTTACAGAGAGAAAGGGAGAGAGATAGAGAGCTAGAAACGTCGATGAGAGAGAAACATCGACCAGCTGCCTTTTGCACACCCCCTACCGGGGATGTGCCCGCAACCAATGCACATGCCCTTGACTGGAATCGAATCTGGGACCTTTCAGTCCACAGACCGATGCTCTACCACTGAGCCAAACCGGCTTCGGCTCTCTCTTCAGTGTTTTATAATTTTCCAAGTACAGGTCTTTTATATCCTTGGTTCAATTTATTTCTAGGGTTGTTTTTTATTTTCTTTTTTTAATGTAATTATAAATAGGATTGTTTTTTAGTTTTTCTTTCTGATACTTCATTATCAGTGTATAAAAATGCAGCAATTTCTGGATAATTATTTTGTGTCCTGAAACTTTACTGAATTTATTTATCAGTTGCAGTAGTTTTTTGGTGGAATCTTTAGGGTTCTTCAGATACAGTGTTATGACATAAGCTGGACAAGTTTTTAATAGAAAATGCAAAGCACAAAAGGCTATACTGAATTATATATTTTTTATAGAAAAATAGGATCATTAAGTTTTCACTAATACAATTAAATTATAAATTGTGATCAGAGAAGCATGCAAAACATTTTACCACATTACATTCTTCTTGGTCATAACCACTGGATTTGCTTGAGTATATAGTAGATAACACATGCAGGTTTAAGGCCTTTTGTCACCCATGGAAGATCTACTCTGGGCAAGTGTTTATGGTTAGGCAGGGCACCTTCCTAACTAGCTGCTTTGTTCAGATCATTCAGAAATTTCTCTGTGGCATTGAATACATGAAACCATTTGTGTGCCTTGGGTTCTGAAGTCTCAAGGCAGTGCTAGTCTTTGTCATCAATCTATCGAATTTCTGCAATCCTTTTTTTTATTATCCTGAGAACACTGGGATACATGATATATTTCACATCCTGTTCATGTCTTGTGTAAGTTGAGAAAAATTAGAGAGGGACTCATAGACCACAGCAGTAGTTTTATTGCTCTGAGAAGTTTCTTGTTTTTCTCATTAGTACTAGTATGTCCTAGGAAAACACCTACTAATATACACAGCCAAAAGGCAGAAGAGTAGAGAGTTAACATAAGAGAGTAGTATTGGTCAAGTAGCCATAGGATCTTTGCAGGAAGCAGCAGGTTTTAAGGTTAAAACATTTTCTTCAGGGCTTCTCAGCCTGAAATGCTTTACTTCTTTTTTTTTTTTTTTTTTTTTTTACTACTAACCTGCTTTCAACATTCTATTAATCATTTAAGGATAAGTTAGAAAGAACTCTTCACATTTGCAGAGTTAGCATTACTACTGTGTGCATTCATCAACTATAACTACTTTCATAGCTCAATTGTCAATTTGTATCAAGGCCTATGTCTAAAAGCAAACAATCACATGAACAAACCAAGAAACAAATCTCATTTACATATTTAACCAGCACACTTTTAACTAACAGAGAATGGCCCAGAAATGCCCATGTAGTAATTTGGAAAATGCTGAGGCAAGAACTGGAATTGATTATACTGTGAGACTAGTGTGTAGCAGCAAGCCACTTAGTCAGCTGGTATACCTCATTGCATTCTAGTGGGGTTTGCTGTCCTCTATGCCTAAGCCTCTGGGTAGAAATTCTGCTAACGTGAAACAAACACTTTAGTTCTTTGTAAAAATATCACCCCAATAAAGTCAACTGCTTGTGCTGGTAAAGATAAGGAGGAGTTAGAAATAGCTCCAAAACTAGAGACCGTAGGTTAGGGCCAACAAAATGTGGAATTTGTCCCACACCTTTTTCTCTCAAGCCCATGGCAGACATTGCAAGTTGGCCATTTATTCTTTCCTGCTAAGTTTAGCCCCTGCCTCACCATTTTTTGAAGCCTAATTCACTATGCAGTCCCACCAATACATTGGAGTAGACACTTAAAACACTAGTTAACTATTATTGTCTTAGTCCAAAGTGATTTTTCTCAAATCACCTTTCATCCTTGTTTTCAATGACTCAAATCAGTATTTTTGGCCTCACCATGAACTTTTCCTTATTGGGAGCTATATTTTGATGGCTCACACTTTTCAATTAATTTTTGTAATTTATAAAACATTACAACTGCTGTTATAGTTTAACTACTAAATTCTGATGGTTGGCATATACAAACTCCTCTGGGTACAGACATGGTCATTTGTGATTGGGCAATACAGAATTCTTATCAGTTGAATTTTCTGATGTCCAAATCAGGCTTGCTCACTGAGTTGTAGCTTTGAAGAACACTCTCACAGTAGTGCTGTTTCATGTGTTTTATAGCATATAAAAGGGTTTTTTTTTTCCTATGAATATGTGACAATCTTTAGCTCAATTCTTATTAACACAATGCCTCAAAACATGTTCCCTTTTAAAAGTTGCTGGAAATATATGCTAACTGATGTATAGTTTGTTAAATTGCACTTAAATAAATGAACAGGCATCTTGTTCACATAGAGATCATCATTATGATTTAGTCTGAGGATTGCAGTTTTTCAAGATTCCTGTACCTGTGAGGCACTGGGTGAGGCTCTTCATCTTATGATGTCTGTGACTATTGTCAAGGTCAAAGAAATGAAGGTTCTTAGTTGAATTCAATGCTTCATATTTAATTTCCCCCAGATGATTTCTAGCTATTATTCTGTTCTTGACTAGTAAGTTTACCATATACACTCTATGGAACAAAAATAATGACATACAATTTCAGTGTGTGCTTTGGTTAGGTCTAAAATGGCTCATCAGGTAAGACAAAACTTTAGTGAATAGTAACCCAGCAGTTATCTCAGTGGTCATAGATATACTTAAGAAAGTGGAAGGAGTTTTCTTGCAAATCACATTTAAAGTCAGAAGGCTTAACTTAAAGCATTAGCAGTTAAAGGCTCATCTGGCATGGTTGAACCACACTTTTGTGGGGTAAATAATGTTTGGAATTGTTCATGTATTACAGGATTAGCCAAAGTCTCCAGACAGAGCCCTATGAATGGCAAAACTCTACTACTTTGAGTATTAAACAGTATGCTATCTCTTTAACAAGTGAAATGAAATATGAAAATCTTCTATCTCTTTCAACATGTTTGAAAAAAACACTCTGTGTTGGGCACTATCAATTAAGGTAAAACAATTTTTTTTGTAGCACATGTGACTAAGATGTGTTATTTTATGAGTACTTTTTCCTGCTGTAATACACTTTATTCAAGAGAAATTTATTGAGCATGTTTTATGTACCAGACATTGTGGTAGGTGCTGGTGATATAATAGTGCAAGAAAAAAGATTTTGTGATTATTTGAACACAGGTGAATGAAGGAAAGGAAACAGTGCTATACATGAGTAACAGCAGGACATGACCAGGTATAAGTGATCAGGAAAAGCCTTTAGTTGACATCAGAAGAAGGATGAATGGAATAAAATAGCTGAATAGGGAAAGCATTTCATGGAGAATGAGCAGCAAGAGCTAAAGCCCAGTCGAAGAAAGGTGTATGGGACCAAAAAAGGTTGGTAGGGAAAACCAATGCAGGCATTGTGACTAAGTGCAGGGAGCATAGAGGAGAGAAGTGTGAGAAGAGGCTGGGATGTGGGCAGGTCCTGAGCCAGGCAGGGCCACATCAGACATACCAAGAATTGTAGTATTTGTTTTCAAAGCTACAGGAAGTCATTAAAACCTAAGCAAGCTGTGAGAATCTCATCCAGCTTCCATGGTGAAAGACTATATGAAAGAGCATTAGGGAAGCAGTTATGAAAAACCGGAGAAGAAGTAATGCCAACTTTGGCTAGGATGATTCAAAATATGTGGCCATTGTGGTTCATTTGGTTGGGCATCATCACATGCATTGAAAAGGTCATGGGTTGGATTCCTGGTCAGTACATATACCTGTGTTTTGGGCTCCATCGCAGGTAGGGGATGTGCAGGAGGCAGCAGATTGATGTTCCTCTCTCTCTCTTTCTTTCTCCTTTCCTCTCCCTCTAAAAACCATCAATTAAAAAATGCAAAACATATTAAGTTTCATCAATATCTTCTCTGAGTTAAGGAAAAATAAAGTTCCTGTAAAAATATAACCTTGGAGGCAGATGGCCATTTAGCTCTCACGAGTACCACACAGAGGAAGGTTTGGTAGACTCATTCTGGAAGAGGGAGACTCCAGAGAATGGCTCCTAGGCTACCAAATAGTAGCACTCAGTATACTTATTTGGAGGTGTGGTTGGCCAGGTGGGGTAGCTGAACCTTGGCATCTGGAAAGTAGCTGAGGATCCTCAGGCCTCACACTTGGCAGTGCTAAGTGGATGCTAATTAGAACAAAAGAAAAGACAAAGAGGCCCAGAGAGCCAGCACCATCTCTTCTCTATGTTGCTCAGTCTATACTTTGTAATGTGTCTTATGAATTCATGGAGATACTTTTAAAAATCATAATGATGGAGTATAGAGCTGGAAGGGATGTGAGAAATCATCTAATGTAGAGGTACTCAAAAATGGGTTCAGAGACTTTGGTGTTGGGAAAGATGAAGTAGATACAATTATCATACTTTTCCCTATTTCTCCTGGTAAGTACAACTAAATACCTGGACATTTTATATAACAAAAACATAAGACTGACTCTGAAGGATGGAAAAAACCGGCAGACTAGCTGGGATCTCAGGACCTGGGAATGGACATGAGGAGTTCCTGAGTTTTCTTTTAGTTGCATAAATAGACTTTAGCTGAAGACATTGGCAATGCAGAAACACCAATAGTTACAGACAAAAAAGGAAAATAAAATTCAGACATTAATAATTATACTCTGGCCAAACCATGGTTTCTGGACCAGCAGCATCACCATGATAAAATGCAAATTCCTTCATAAAATGCTAATTTCTGAGCCCCATCCCAAATCCACTGAGTCATAACCTTGGGGGTGGACTTAAACAATCTGTGTTTTAACAAGTCCTCCAGGCAATTCTGATGCATGCTAAAGTTTGAGATCCAATGCCATGGTACAGCTGGTCTTTCTTCTGGTGAGGAAAGTCAAGGACAGGGCAGGTTGATTTGCCCCAGATCGCAGCTGTGGCGAGTCCAGCTCTTGTTCTAGAATGGCCCAGAATCCCTCTTCTAGAACTAAAATCTAAGGAGAGTAGAGAAAATTTAAATGCACATTTGAATTAAGTGTTAACGTGTGTATTATTAAGTGCTTGGCACATAGGAGGTACTATATAAATATATGTTGAGTTTTGAATAAAAATTGTCACTCTGATTCAGCTACAGTTTTAGAAAGAATGCAAAAGAAAAAGGATCTGTTGGAAACCTCAAAGTGGCATCTGTGAAAGCATCCACAGCCTCTGTAAAACCTGTCCCAGTGGAGACGGCTGCTGCATAGAAAGGAATAACATGATGTTCTTTCATATTCCTGGCCTCTTTTTCCCCCTCAACCTACAAGAGGCTTTGTAAATACCCGACCTCATATCATGCAAGCATTTCTTGACTCTATTATCTTCTCCTGATGAAGGAGTAGGGAAAGCCTTTTTTCCAGGTTAGTTAGAGCATGGCTTTTTACCAACAGAGCAGTTAGTAATTGTTCCTCTTTTGAGTCTTAGCCCTAGACCATGAATTATTGCATTTACATAATTAAAACTTTGGGTTTGGGACTAGAATAAAATCTCTCTCTATATAAAAGCCAACAACTGGAATGACTGGTGGCTATGATGTGCACTGTGGCAGCCAATCAGCTGGGCCCTGATTGGCCCCCAACACCCTGATTGGGGGAAGGGGTGGCCAGCCACAACCCACAGCTCCTCTGATAATGGGCCCCCATTAGGGCAGGCCAGTCAGACCCCACCCTTGCACACATTTGTGTACTGGGCCTCTAGTAAAACATGAATGTCTGATGTTTGGAAAATAGACATTTTTGTATTTCCTTAATGTTTATTTTGATGATACTTATGATTGCCTGGAGATTCAGTGGGTTTTAAAAATTTATTTTAAAAGTCGTGGCTGCTAGGATGGACTAATGGAGGCCAAATATGAACTCAAAGTGTGTTTTTACAAGTAGGCTTTTAATAACTCTCTCTGCAATGCCTTATGTGTGAGGTAAAGGTAAGGGTGACTGTAATTATGGTAGCACAATTAGGCATTTTGACCTTGCAAATGCACAGGATACTAGTTTGTCCGTTCCTGCAATCTCCCATTTTATGTTTTGTAAAGCTAGTTGTAAACAGCACTAAATCTTTGCTTTAAAGATTTTTCAAGCCACTGGGTCCAACAGATGGAGGTATGATAACCGGGTATCTGAAAAGTCTACGGAAACTGATTCTGATTATCATCACCAAAGCCAGGAGATACAAAATTTAGCAGAACTGGAACCAGTGCCTAGGAGGTGCAGGCTCAAGGTGAGATGCTGTCTGAGATGAACAAATCTACAAACTCCACCATCTGCCTTATGCATGTTCATTGCAGTGTTCCATTCTCCATTCATCTCATAAACCTAAAGGAACTGGATGTTATTTAGAGCAGTGGTTCTCAAAGTGTGGTACCTGGACCAGCACCCTCAGCATCGCTTGGGAATGTGTTAGAAATGGAAATTCCCGGGTCCCATTTCAGACCTTCCCAACCAGAAACTGTAGGGATGGTGCCCAGCAATGATTTCACCTCCCGGTGATTCTAAGGTACACTAGAGTTTGAGAAGTACTTGACAGAGTGATTTAATAGAAGACATGTCTTTTCAAAAGGACACAGTGTCTCACTGCTGATGTGGAAAATCAGAACAAAAACTCATTAGGAAACAAGAGTGACTATGTTAAAGGCAAGAAAGAAGCCTTAAGAACTAGAAAGATAAAGCCAATGCTCTCTTGCTGGATTTAAGAGGCGTAAGACAATTCAAGGAATCAAAGAGACTATATGTCTTCTTAAAAACAAGAAAGCAGATAACCACTAGGTCTTGTATACACATGAACTTAATTCATCTAGTCACTCTCATATATTCTTTGCCTTTAACGTTCTCTAGATTATTTGCAGTTAGCAAGTTTTGTACATCCTGTTAGTGAACTTGACAGCAAAAGTGATAGACATCTCCACCTCTTTAAACCTTTCTCCTTGCTGTGAAGTAGAAGATACAGCTTGTACATATGTTGTTTTTAGACATCTGAGTGTCACAGAAAAATGCCTACCCAAGTTTATTACATGAGTGACATAGGAATCCCCTGGGAAGTCTTTTGTTTTAAAGGAAGAGAGAATTAGGTGAGGTTGACCAGTAGCCAATATTGAATAAACGGTGAGATCCTGCTCTGGAAACCATTCAGATTTGCCTCTTGACCAGTAGTTCTGTGGAAGGAGCGTGGGTTGTAGGTAAAAATGGAAAGTTGCTTCACATCAACAGCTTAGAGATCTTGGGGGCATAAGCAGCACGGCTCAGGTGCCTGCAAAGGAAAGTGCAACTCAATTGGGAGAGAATCCACCCTCACTCTTCTGTAAGGGAAATGCCTTTTGCTTTAGGGCATTCATGATTTCAGAAAACACAGTCAAATGTTTTCTGATTTCTCAGCAGCATGGGAGTCAGCTGAGGCTCCATAGAGCCAGCTGATGCCAATCCCGGCCGCTGCCTGAATGACTTCGGCAGTAGCCCGAGAACATCAGCATTATAAAGAAGGTATTGTATAACATAGAGGAGAATTGACATTTCTTTCCATATCTCCTTGGCTGTATTCTCTTGCCATTTTCAGCTGTGTTTATGGATGTAGGGAGAGTTTGGGCGGCATACAGGACAAAGTTTGTTTGTACCTTTATTTCCTGTCTCACAGTGTAACACCTAGGCCACAATTCAGTATACATAACAGATGTTCAAGTAATTACACTGATTGAGAGACTTAGGAAAGCAAACCATTTAAGCATGATTTGATGCTTACCAAAAAAAAAAAATGTGGCTTGCCTGTGAATTTTAAACAAGTTGAGTCCATGTAGTTAAATATATCCAACTTACAGAAAAGACTCAAAAACCGTTACAGTTAGGAGGAACAACTAGGCACATATTTGTTCTACTGGGTGCTGCCTGTTTTCCACGTAGGATTTCTGCTTGAAAATCCTGCCAAGACCTAGGCCTTGTTATGACCACCAGTGGATGGCTGAGCTTTTTGAACTCGCCTTGACCTTCTACTACCGCTTTCCCCAGCCCTTCTGCGCTCCCTGCACTCTGCTCACACCACCTCCATCCTTCTCTTCCTCTCACTGGTGAGGGTCCTGCTGTTAGGTGGCTTTTTCAGAAGTAGCTGCTGCCTTCCTGATGGCAAATATGGTGTGATGCTTGTGTTTCTTGGTGTTTTTTTTATTTTATTTTATTTATTATTATTATTATTATTATTATTATTATTATTATTATTATTATTTGCATTGGCATAGACCTTGGGAAACACCAAGTGCCTGACTCTCTGCTCTACTTGCTTTGTTCTTGCTACCCCTCTGCTGCCCTCATCCAAGTTCACTTCTATTAGATTTAGTATCCATGCCAGCCGCACCATGCTTTCTGGTGAGCACACTTCTGACCCTTCCCTGCTACCACATTTTATGAAATGATACTAAAAAATGTGCACATATTGAATATGCTGAGTAGGATGAAAGTATTGCATTTCAAACCAAACATTAGCAATGTTCTTAAGAGTGGTCTGTGGACAACCTGCATCAGAATCATCTGGGAGCAAATTAGCAAGGCGAATTCCTTTGTCCGACCTTCAGCTTCTAGTTTTTGATTTTGTAAGTCTAAGTGCAATAAAAAAAAAATCCATCCAGTTTGAGAGACACTGCTTTATATATGGTCATTAATCTTGGCTGAAAGTCTCAGAGTGGAGGTGAGGGGTAGGAGGGAGGGTGGAGAGATTCTTTTGAAAAATACAACACACTTGTGGGTCCTACTCACCAGAAGTAAATGTGAATTCCCAAATGTAAGGGCTAGGCCCGTGGTCAGTAAACTGTGGTTTGCAGAGCCACATGACGCTCTTTGGCCCCTTGAATGTGGCTCTTCCACAAAATACCACATGCGGGCACGCACATATAGTGCGATTGAAATTTTGTGGCCCATGCGCAGAAGTCGGTTTTTGGCCTGGGCGCGTCTATTTTGAAATAGTGGCGTTAGCCAAAACCGGTTTGGCTCAATGGATAGAGCGTCGGCTTGGGGACTGAAGGGTCCCGGGTTCGATTCCGGTCAAGGGCATGTACCTTGGTTGCGAGCATATCCCCAGTAGGGGGTGTGCAAGAGGCAGCTGATCGATGACTCTCTCTCATCGATGTTTCTAACTCTCTCTCTCTCTCCCTTCCTATCTGTATAAAATCAATAAAATATATTAAAAAAAAGAAAAAAAGAAGTGGCGTTAGAACACTCAAGGGACCAAAGAGACACATGTGGCTCAAGAGCCCCGGTTTGCCAACCACTGACCTAGATGATTCAATATATGAAGTTCAAAAATCTGTAATGTGAAAACTGTTTTAACATAGTTCCCTTTAACCATGTGGTCTAAAACCTTCTGGTTATGTCATGTAGGCTATGTCAATAATATATTTATTCTCTTCTGTGTTTTGCTATGACATTATCTCACGTGTGCGTGTGTGTGTGTGTGTGTGTGTGTGTGTGTGTGTGTGTTTCTGATTAAGTAAATAACAGGAAAAAGATAAAACTAGCTTTGCAAGTTGGTGGTACACAGCTGAAATTATTCTAGCATGCATGTTTTATTACATCTACACAATGTTTTTAAAAAGATTTAAACCAATAGTTAAAAGTTGAGATATTTTCACATAAGAATTCAGACTTGCCACAATGAGGGGAAAATCAGAAGTTTCAACAGCATTGGAGCCATAATCTCCAGGAATGCTGGGTAGTAGCAGCTCCTTGAAGGAGAGGGTGTTGGTGGTGGTGAGTGCCCAACCTCCAATCTGTCTGGCAAGCCCTCCCTGACCCCTTATGCTTGGGCCCTCAGGTATTTGTATTTGTGACCTTTAGGATAAAGGAATGGACATAATCAACATGTGAGCACCTTACTAAGTGTCAGGAACTCTAGCATAAATGCTTTTTTTCCACACAAACCTTATGAAATATGCATTATTCTCTTAATAGGGAATTCCAAGACTAGGCTGGTTTGGACTGAAGTTTTTGGTCAGAATTCCAACCCAACTCTATGCTGCCGAAGTTTCCCCAGATCCTCATGCTTGTAGGAACTGTAGGAATTTTGGCTGGGTTCCATACCTCTTGGATTAGAGATGGAACTTTTTGGGACACCTGTTTAGTATTTTGCATTCAATTAAGGCTTCATCACCTGGATGAAGGGAATTTAGAAATCAGTAAATTTGGTGAGGACTTCAGTCTAATTAGCTTCAACTATAAAGATAGAAGCTTTTGGGGCAATTTAAGACAGATTTGCAATCTTATTAAGTGGATGCAATCATGTATGTAACCTGAACATTTCAAGGAGGTTAATAATGACTGCTCAGGCTCCTCAGGGAACTGAACGGGGGGGGGGGGGGGCATTTGTTCAATGCGGTTAGGTATCTGAGGAGTTTTTTGTAACACACATTCTTGAGTGCACTCTGGGGAAGTGAAGCATCATGCCCACCACTTGATAGCAGTCACTTCAGCTCTGGTGGCAAAGTACCACATTTTTAGTATAGTTTTCAACTGATGTGATAAATATTTTATCAGTTAGTTAATTAAATAGCATTTTATATTCTTTCAATGACATCTCGGGGCCAGAATTATTCCTTTCTATATGCATCTCAAGTAATGAGGTATTAGTGGAAAAAATGATCTTTCTGAATACCTTTCATCACTTGCATAATTAAAGCCTGCACTTGTTTTCTTACCTAGAGTCCTTCAGGTATGAAAATGGGTTGACAAGAAGACAAGTGGAAAACCGTTCTTAAGATGTGGATTGGTAAGTTAGGGGAAGGTAGAAACAATAAAAAGGAACTGAAAGACATTAAACAATTTAAAGTTAATAGCTACCAGGATAAAACAACATTTGGAGTTTGAAGGTATTTAATGAGACTATGATCAGTGAATATTTGCCTTTGTATTCTTACAGTTTCTGTTGTGTGGTCAGCAGCTGTGTCTTTTAACATATTGTCTACCTCAATCCTCATTGGTTTTAGGGTACCTGAGCCTAACCTTTAGGATAGTAGGTCTTCAGCATCTATATCTGATAGAACTGGTATAGACCAGATAGATGCTTCCCTCCCCCATCACTTGGAGAGGCCCTGGAAAACCTGGACTGAAGATTATCTTGTGTTTTATTGGCAAGAATTGATTCTTTCGCTTTAGTTCTGACCAGCACATTGCAGGAGCTACCAAAGTCAGACTCAAGATGAAGGAAAAATTGGCTATCTTAATTCCCAAGGTGGCCCAGACCACTGAAAGGAAGATAAGCTAAGTGGGCTGTGTGCTCACATGAGGGCTCATTTATTTTGGTCTAGTCCAAGATTTCTGTGTCGGCCTTTTGTTCATAGCCTGGGTAGATTCTTCAGTGCTGGGAACCATCTCTCTTAAGGTGGGGATGGGGGCTGTACATTCTGTCCCAGATCTTGACACTTCCCCCACCGGGGCCTCTGGAGCTTTAGCAGACAGCAGTACAGAGTTGACTTGGGTCATGAATAGAGCTCAGTATAATTAAGTTAAAATGAAAATTAAAAATGTAAATTTGGTTGGTAAAGACTTAAGGAGCAACCTTGTGTTGTAGGGGTATTGTATTTTTAATCGGGAATCCTGCAGGCTGACTCACTGCTCAGGAGATGATGAAGGAGAATTCATAGCCTCAGACTTAAAGTTGTTTTTGATCACATTTCTAATTCTCATTGGGAAGGGAAAGGATGATGCCTGCTTGGATAAGTATTTCTGGAAGTTTTCTGACCATGATTTATATATGGCCACATCAAAGTTTGCCCTAAATATCAGCCAGGTGAAAGATGTGGGCATAGCATACATAGCTGTGAAATAGAGACAGTTGAATGTAGTAGCAGAAAGGTTTACACTAACCAGTAATTAATATGTGTTAGTGACTTTAACATATTTTGTAGAATAATAACATATCTTAGAGCTTCAGACATTACTCCAGCCTGGTTCTGCACTCTGCCAAGGCTTTAAATCCCCTTCTCCACCTTTCTGGTCTTTTTGAGAAAAGCTGGAGGGAAGCAGGAAGAAATGAGGCCTCAGGAGGGGAGACTAAAAGTGAGAGGACATGATTTAAAATTTTTACTTTTAAGTCTGATTTATTGATCTCTGTGTGTCTGGTATAGATAAGCTGGAGATATGAAAGCACACATACAACATCACCTCGTATTATTTTGTCCCATAACAATGTCACTTTGGGTTAACATTAGAAATTATGAGTGATTGCTGGCGGGTTATTTTGGTCACTCATCCTGCTCTTCCAAAGGAAAGACATAAAAGGAATGACCAGCCTGTTCATTACATTTCTCTTTGAAAAATACCTTTGTTCTTCCATGATTGCTTTATAGACCTTTTCTTTCAAGTGATGTGAAGTAGAACTAACATGAACTTGATGTCAGTACACCTGTCATGTCTCCACCATTAACTAAAACTTTGAAATGTATCTTTAAGAAGTTAGTAGGCCCCAGCCTGGGGACTCAGTGGAGCATCATCCCATGCACCAGAAGGTTCCATCCAGGTCAGGGCGAGTATGGGAGGCAACCGATGGATGTTTCTCTCATATCAATCTCTCTCTTTTTCTCTCTGTAAACATATCCTTGGGTGAGAATAAAGAAATTACTGAACAATAGCTCTGAAATTTTCTCAGAACTATGTGAAGAATAGTTTTATAATGGAAATGGATTTTATAATTAACAAAGGTATTTACATTCTTTTCAATAAAATGTATTCCAGCACCTTGACAAATTATTATCCAATTATATACAAATATGGCATTAATGAAGAAATAAAAAAGTAAACATCACCATCAGCTTAATTCAAAATCATCAATATTCATTTGAAACTAATGGGATTAAATATAATAGGTGTGAACAGGTTGTTTCTTTACTTTTCTAGTCTAAGTTTTAGATGGCTGACAATAATTCATAGTGCTTATTTTTGAAATTATACTG
The DNA here is from genome assembly GCF_964339955.1 of Pipistrellus hanaki. NCBI lineage: Eukaryota > Metazoa > Chordata > Mammalia > Chiroptera > Vespertilionidae > Pipistrellus > Pipistrellus hanaki. The sequence continues at coordinate 58,383,473 of NC_140503.1, read as the reverse complement.
CATGCAATGTGTCCAACATAATATGACCATTTTCTAAGTGAAATGTCCACAGTTGGAAATTACATCTTGGTAGGCAAATTAAATTTTAAAACTGATTGGCTTAATATGAAGAAAATACAAACTTGTGATATTTCCAATGTTTCTGCATTTTAAAATGGACCTCTTAAAAATGAGTTTCTACAGTATTAGAAAGAGTTGGGTGAAGTGAGGAGAAATAGATGTATTGGGGGAAAAATTCAAGGTGACCTTTATAAAAAATAGAATTGCCCTACTTTGGTTCAAATACTAAAACTTTTTCATGCCCTGGACCTTGCTTTGTGGACGGAGACACAGGATGGTTCTGGTTCAGTTAGTGTGCTGCTAGAGTGAATTATGAGAAGTCCAGGCATGATTTAGTGAGTTGGAGCTGCTGCTTTGAGTTCTGAAAATGGTGAATGTGGTTGAAAAACATCAGGAATAATCACAAAAAATGGCCCCATAAATCTTAAACACTTCACCGGAAAAGCATGTCCTGAAAATAATGCTTACCACATATTAGTGTTTTGTGTTGAGGAAGCAGAGGTTCCTTGGGTTGTTCGATGGAGCCAATTTTGTAAGCTCTGCTGGCAAATAATTCATGACCAATTGTACTTTGTCTAAAATAACAGACACTAGGATAATATGTATAAATGGGATGCCATCTTTAATTTATAGTTTTAGTATTTGATGATGATGGCTGTAGTTAGCTTTATAATAGTGATGGTTGTGGGGGAAAGGTGTTCGAGAGAATTTGAAAGAGCTAGCATGAGAGAAATGCACCTGACATTTTGTTTGAAATGAATGCTTAGATTTAGGGCATGACCCTGTGGTTAAAAATCATCCCACGTAGAGTTCACTGACATGGACAGGATTTAAAACAATTTACTTGATTGATTTTCAAATTAACCAACCTAGAGACCTTCATGTTCACAGCTATTTTTAAATGAACAATTTAGAATTAACAGAAAAAAGTCTTCTTTATACTTCTTAATTCCTTTAAAAAGTAAAAAATAATAACATGCTTTCCACAGAAGCTAACAACTTCAATTATTGCTTCCTTAAAAACTTTTTCTGACTTGCTTGTTAAGACACTCTCCCTTATATACTCTCACAGAACCAGGTCTATATACACCTTTCTTAAGTGATTATTTTATTGGTTTCTGGTGAAATATCTTTGACTGATATTGTGGGTATGTTTTTGTTTCTTTTAATCTCATAGTCCAGATAGGGAAGAAAAAGAAAAAAAAAAGAAGACATTCTAACTATTTTGGTAGAGGGGATGAAATATACAGGGAAATGATTATACAGATGACAGAAGAGTGGAGAAACCAAAGAAAGGATGGTGAACTTTACCAGGGATTAGAAACAGCAGGAAGACCTTGGGCTGGAGGGATAAGGAAAGGGGGTTATTATCAGAAACCAGAAGCTGGGCCCTTAGATGGAGGCTAGAGGCATGATGGCATAAACACCACAAAGGGAAGGACTATCCCTAGCAGGAGCTGCAAACAATGAAGGGGCATAGCTGCTGTCAGATACTGCCAGGCAAAGAAATTCCGTCTTTTCTCCTCTTTCCACATTAGAATCTTTAACCACTACCTCCCTTTGGTCACATCACACTCAACTGGAAACCAGAGGAGAAGAGAATCTATTGTTGTAATTCATACATTTATTCCTCTTTAGGAATGCAAGGTGAAGGATGGGCACTTGATCAAGAGGGCAAAGGGAATCTATGCAGTGCAGAGGGGAAATAGTTAACAGGGAAGTAGATACCTCAGGGGTGGGGCGGGGGAGAAGTTATACAGGTGCCTTTTGAGCACTGGCAATATTGTTTCTTACCTTGATTAGTGGTTACATTGGTGTTTTCTTTGCAATTTTGTTTTTTTTAAAGATTTTTTTTAAATTAATTTCAAAGGTTGGAGGGGAGAGAGAGAGAGAGAGAGAGAGAGAGAGAGAGAGAGAGAGAGAGAGCTCAATGATGACAGATAATCATTGATTGGCTGCTTCTTGCACACCCCTCTCTGAGGATCGAGTCCACAACCACAGGCATGTGCCCTGACCAGGAGTCAAACCATGACCACCTGGTTCATGGGTCGATGCTCAACCACTGAGCAACACAGGCCAGATGCTTGGTAATTGTCTTTAATATTCACATATATTTTAAGTTCTCTTTTGTCTATATGACATATCTCATAAAAAGTAAAAAAGAGAAAAAAAGAAAATTCATAGACTCACATAATTGAAAAATTCAGAGGAAAGACTAACTTTAAGTGTCTTTTATTGAGAGGCTCAAATGTTGCCATTAAGGCTGTTTGTCATCCCACCTCATGCTCAGGAAGGCTGCAATAATCTCACCTTTTACCACGCTGATTCTCTCTCCCTCTTTTCAAGAAGTTTCTGTAAATATCTCACTGGCTTTTTCTCCACCACATGCCTCTTTCTCAAGCCAATCAAGGGCCAATGGAGAAAGGAATCACTTCCACGCAAATATTATTAGCAGAGATTGGAGGACAAGTGAATCCTCTAAAGTAGTGGTTGGCAAACTCATTAGTCAACAGAGCCAAATATCAATAGTACACGATAGAAATTTCTTTTGAGAGCCAAATTTTTTAAATTTAAACTACTTATTACGCCACTTCTTCAAAATAGACTCGCTCAGGCCGTGGTATTTTGTGGAAGAGCCACACTCAAGGGGCCAAAAAACTGCTTGTAGCTCTCGAGCCACATTTACCGACCACAGCTCTAAAGGAATCAGCTCCACTAGACGGGGGAAACAGGAGAGGCACATACCAAGTGATTATTCTTCCACTTCGATCAACTCCTGGGCTAATGGATCCTTCATGTCTGCTGTAATGTCTACTATGGCCTGAAGAGAAATGAGGGAGATAGAAACTTAGTTCTCTGGATTTGTGTTTCTGTTCTGAGTCCTGACAAGTTATTGCTACTTAATAGTCACTAGTTGATTCCAGGAAATATTGTTGAATAATTGTTTAAGTCACAGGGTTTCTCTAAGTTGTCTATTTTCCCCTTCTTCAGCCCAGGCACCTTAAGAAGCTCAATGGGTGAGTGATGGTAACTATTCGGAGTAGCACAGATGGCATGGACTCTGTATTTGGTTTACTGCATCTGTAAATAATTTCACATATTTTAAACATCCTTACTTAATCACTTCTTTGAAACAAAAAGGTATATGTATCCTTTATGTCTATATCATAATATATATTTATTAACTTTCATTTAGAAACTCAGTATTTCTTAAACCTTTTAATTGTAAATTTAATTGTTGAATATAATAAACCTCATCAGTGTGTGAACATAGAAAGGCCCCGCTCAGGTTCCACCTCAAGGAAGGAGTCATTGCCCCAGCTGCTGGGAATGCTTCAGGAGATTGCTCTCAGCTGTTGGCCCCTTTAGGGATGGCCTCAGCCATAAAGAGCCTCCTTGCCCATGAGCATGCCTTTCTGGGTCGGTGTGATAGTTAATTGTATGTGTCCACCTCGCTAGATCACTATACTCACATATTTGGTATAATTTTATTCTAGATGTTTCTGTGGAGGTGTTTTTTGTTTTGTTTTGTTTTGTTTTGTTTTTTTTAGAAGAGAGTAACATTTAAATCAGTAAATGTTTTGAGTAAAGCAGAATGTCCTCCATAATGTGGGTGGGCCTAATGAAATGAGCTGAAGGCCTTAACAGAAAAAGGCTGACCTCTCCAGAGGACAAGAGCGTTCTGCCAGCACCCTGCCTTTGGACTCCAACTGCAGCGCTTCTCTGGGTCTCCACCCTGCCAGCCAGCCCTGCGGATTTCAAACTTACCAAGCCTTCACAGTTGTGTGAGTTAATTTTTGAAATCAATTTCTCTCTCTCTCTCACACTCTCTCCACACACACACACATATATATATTCCGTTGTTTCTATTTCTCTGGAGAATCCTGTCTGTATAAGTGTACTACATTTAATGGCTAATCAAGGTGGGAATAGAAGGTCCAGTCATTTTAACCCAACATGCGAAAACTCTGATGGGCCTGTCCTGCTCCAGAGACCCCCCAGAACTGTGGTTGGCTGAGGCAGTGCATTTATGTTATAGCTTGACTTTGGCCCTCTCTAGCTTCCTTCCCCTTCCTCTACCTGTGTTGATTCCAAGGGCACTCGCTAATAAACATACTGAATACTGAACTCCATCAGTGTCTGCTTCTTGGAAAACCTTACTTACAACAAAAGGAAAGTGGAATGTATAAGGAAAATATAATTCTTATTCTCCTTGAAAAAAATATTCCAAATTCTAGAAGGAGACAAAACAGTTGAAGTCTGGGGCAAAAATCAAGCTGACTCTGAAGCGAGTGCCCTAGTTTGGAAATAAAGAGAAAAAGACTGGAAAACTTATTATTAAGGTGTTAATCTTTTTAATTAGGATAGAGTTAATTTTTAAAATCAGTGTCTCCATAGCCTGAGGTTTGATGAAGGAGAATGACTTGGACGGAGAGAGAGAGCAAGAAACATGGAGGAAGCATCGGTCTGTCCTAGTGAGGAGCCAAGGCCATATCTTCATTAGGAGATGGGATGAGGGGTGTATTATATTGTTAGGGAAGAAAATAAATATTAAATATACTAAATACTTTTCTACCATTTTTCCTGCTGTCCTTCTTTGCCTAATACCCTGGGGCCTGATTAGTTATAGGTCACATTCTAATCCATTAATTTTAACTTTTGGCATATGCTTTTAAAGGTTAAGCTTTCTTTGCACTGTGATTACCACCACCAACTCCAGTCAATTACTCAGAAAATTAGCTTAAAGCTAGGGCAATTTTACTTGGCTTATATGGTGATGTTTAAGCCCTCAACTAGCCCACAGACTTGCCTATTTCTGACATATTTGTGTTTTTCACAGAGCTCAAGTTTCTCTTTTGGGTTTTCCTGATCAATTTCTTAAATCTCTGTGGGTGTTTCTATTTTTTGTCCATGTCATGCAGAAATGAAATATAATATACCAAGATAATATGATAAAAATTTAATGTAATAGGACCACACTTTGAGAACTAAATTTGGGTTGTTTGTTGCTATTGTAAACTCAGAAGGAATGGAAACTTTTCCTAGCTTCCCTATCCTAGGAGAATATCCAAATCTTTATTCCCACTCCTATTTTCCCCCTTACTCTTAACCCACCCCAACAATGATAACGTGAGTCCATCCATATCTTAGGAACATTATTGTTATTTATTTATTTATTTATTTATTTATTTATTTATTTATTTATTTTTTACTAGATTTATGTTTAAAAGAGGCATTGATATTTATACTATGGGTATAAACATCAGAAGGCTATTACTTTCAGCAGATGTAGGCTAGATGCTGTAAAGAGACATGGGAGAACTTTCTGGGTTGATAGAAATGTTTTATATTTTGATCTGGGTGATAGCTGTATGAGTGTACAGATATAAATGTCATTGAGCTATACACTGAAGAGCTGTGTACTTTTCTGTATGTATCTTATCCCCATATATGTCTCTTTCAATTAGAGCTCCAATATTGAAGTAGAAGACTTTTTTTGTTTTGTTTTACTGAGATATAATTGACATGTAACATTGATTAGTTTTAGATGTACATATAATGATTTGATATATGTATGTGCTGTATTATAAAATAACTAGAGGCTCATTATTCATGCACAATATTCATGCAAGAATAGGCCTTCCTTCCTCTGGCTTCACTCACAGCCGCCTGGGAGCTGGCAAGTCCCTGCTCCCTGCTCCCATTGGGTCGGCAAGACCCCACTCCTGGGCTGCCCTGAACCAGCAAGTCCTTGCTTCTGTCTGGAGCACAACTCCAGTAGCTCCCTCTGCTACTCCCTTCCCTCATAGCAGGCTTCACACCACTGCCTGCATATGCAAATTAACCTTCATCTTTGTTGGGTTAATTTAGATACTCACTCTGATTGGCTTTGGCATAGTGGAGTGATGTTTAATTTGCATGTTTCTCTTTTATTAGGTAAGATTACCCCAATAAGTTGTTAATATCCATCCCTACACATGGTTACACATTTTTTCCCTTGTAATGAGAACTTTTATGATCTTAGCAACAGAAGACTTATCGAAGGTTTAGAATTCAAGTCCTTTTGGAGTTCTTTTACTCTTGTACTATTATTAACACCAATTCTAGGTGTTTTTTTTTTTTTTTTTTTTTTTTTTTTTTAATATATTGTCAAGGAGAACCACTGGCTTTCACACGTTGTCTTAAATGGTGGCTAATGATCCTCAGCATTTCATTACTTTCTTCAATGTATTGGGTGTGCTCATCACCAGCATTAGTATATTTGTCATTATAATTGTTTTCTCTGTACCTCTCAAATGCCTTGTAGACTGCACCTGGCAGTACATTCCCTTCTGCTGATATTCCATTCCAGTTTATCATCCATAAGAGTTTTTAACAATTGCACCATCACAGTAAACCATGTCCTGTGTACTGGTATACTCTTCCTGCTTCCAACAATGGGCTCCTCTTTGCCAGCTGGTGAGTGAGTGATCCAACTCCAAAATCCATTTGAGAAGCTGCTTTGTAGGATCATTTCCAGTACCATTTGTTGCAGATCAGATTCTGGGAAGTGGACTCTGAGACACTGATATTTCCTGTAGTGTGTTTATTTGAGCATGTTCTAGATCAACACCTTTGAGGGAACAGTGAATACAGAATTGGGCTGAGGGAGAAACTGAATCACAATGCAGTTGCAACATCAGCTTCAGCCAATGTTATGGGAAATGCTTAAACTAGTCCTTCAGTGATTTCCCCCATTTAGTAGAGGAGCCAGTCTTTTGTAAGAGCATGCCAACTAGTTATTAAATGTGGTTGCTCCTGAGGAGAAAAATTAATATTTGCAGCTTCCTTCAGTCAAAGACAATGCCTTGATAGGGACACAGCTATGAGCCACCAGTAGCCAATACCCCTTGTGGCTGGAGGAATGAGTGTCTTATTCCTGTGGGGGGATTTGGATGGTATACAAAAGCATATACTACAAGGCTCACTGAAAATTAGGAGGCATTATTCCAGAGACAGAAAGGAATAGTGCTACAGGGTTGAGGAACATCCCTACTCTTTCTGTGATATTGGGTCCCTCACACTTGAAAAAGAGACATATTACCAAGTCCTATAAGTAGACTTACTCTGCTTGAAAACAGTATCTTAAAGGTGGCTGGATAGCAAGAATGTTTGACTACCATGTATATGTAAGCTGGGTATTAAGTCCCTTCCTTGTGAGTCAGTATTCCTTATGCATGAGCTTGCCATAGAGAGTGAAGCCTTCCTCACAATTGTCTGACTTTGAATGGACTACATTGGACAGACAATAGCCAGCGAGGCATGCAAGTTCTGAGATGAATCAATAGTGCTAGACAGAGAGATTTCATCCCATGGTTGTTAAACAGCTGTTGCTCCTGAAGTTTTGACTTGTGCTGTTGGGTTATGGTCTTCTATTATCCTTCAGGACTTTATCTAAATAGAAATGGACCTAGTTTAAGGATCCTATGTACCAACATTGGTAGAAGTTCAAAATCTTTCCTTTAGGGAATCATATCATTGATGAGATAAAAGAAATATGAGTGTGAATGTGGTGGAGTAATTTACTTTTATTTAAAAAATATATTTTATTGATATTTTTTACAGAGAGGAAGGGAAAGGGATAGAGAGTTAGAAACATGGATGAGAGATAAACATCAATCAGCTGCTTCCTGCACACTCCCCACCAGATATGTGCCCACAACCAAGTACATGCCCTTGACCAGAATCGAACCTGGGGCCCTTGAGTCCGTAGGCTGATGCTCTATCCACTGAGCCAAACTGGTTAGGGCAGTAATTTACTTTTATAGCATTAAAATGAACTACTAGGGTATATTAAGTTCTTCAAAGTATTTGCTGCTTCTCCCTAAGGAAAGATTATATATCCCCACTCACTCCTTTGATATTGGGCTTGGCTGTGTACATTTTAAATGGCCAGTGGGTGAAAATTATGTGTGTCAATTCTGAACAGAAGTTTTAAGAATCATTGAATGGTTTGCTATTTTCTCTCTTGTCTTCTTTTATAAGATGAGAAATATTCCAGTTAGGAGCTGTATCCTATGTCTGGGTCTAGATATAAAAGTTCATGGAACAGAGCCACAGCTGACTAATGAAAATGCAACATAAGTGAGAAATAATATCTGCTGTCTGAGGAAACTGGGATTTTTTTTTTGAGAGGTCGTTTGTTATCACAGCATAATTTAGCCCAAACTGATTGATAATAGTCAAATTTCATAGAATTCATTTTGTGCAGATTCTGTTTGGAGACTTGATACATTCACTTAAAAATGATAAAAGGACACCAGAATGAAGTAATTCTCTGGTAGGAATATTGCTAAAGTAAAATTGACCATTCTATTTCATTCCTAAAATCTGGTCATTTTAGTGTTTTGTTTTGCTTTTATTTTTGTGACAATAATGGAGGCTAGGAGAAGGAAAGGAGACAGGGAGGGAGATAGAGAGGAGCTGGTAAACAGTCCCTGACTGGGGCTGGGATAATGAGTGGGGATAACAACAGCTCTGTAATTAGAAGGAAAAACAGATAAATTGCTAATTTTGAATTTGCATTTTTAGAAGATATATGTTATTAATTCTTTTGAAAAGAATGCTGTAAGGAGTCCATTTGGTAGTTTGGGTAGGATGAAAGGAAAAACACGAGGCTTTCTTGCACTTGGCTTTATCTATACTTCCAGATAGCGTACATTTTGTGTCTACACACACACACACACACACACACACACACACTCAGTGAAGATAAGCTATTATTTCCTTCAATTAAATTCAGTACTTAAAATAGTTACACAAACAACCAAAAATGCTTTTAGGTATTTGAAAGAAGTTTTTGTGTGGTTGCCTATTTATTTCTTTCATTTTGGGTGAAGGCATAGGGATTCTTGATGATCCCTATTTCTTAAATTTTATACAAATGAAAAATAATGATTCACCAAAGATCATATCCAACTCTTCACACAATTCCTAAAAAAATAGCTAACATTTAAAACTTTTATGTGCTTTTATGTGCGACACTGTGGTATGTTTCATGAAACATAGGCTGTAACAACAAGATGGATAGCCTCATCTACAAAATGAGGCTTAGAAGACCAAACGCACTGGTGAGTCAGGAAGAGCTTAAATGAAAATGCATGTGGAGTGCAGAGCATAGTGTCTGGCACAGAGGAAATAGGAAAAAATGGTAGCTAACATACACCCTAATATAACATTTTCTCCTACCAAATGTTACAAGTCCTTAGCTTCAGTTTGCCCTTTTTTCTCATGGAGAAAATATGAGAGAAAATTGATCAAGGTCATTGGATTGGGAAAACACATTTTATGCAGCCCCTGACTCCACCTTTCTCTCTCTTGTTTGGTGTCCCTGGTACACCTGGCCACCCTTCTCTTAGAATTGGATTATGGCAGGCAAAGTTCTAAAATAACCCCAAGATTCTCCCCTAATAGATAGCCCTGAATAATCCTTCCTCTTGAGTGGGTGGAACCTGTTAATATGGTAAAATATTATTTCCCATGATTGGGTTACTAATCCATGGACTTAGTGAATCGAAAGGGAAATTGTTTGGTGTGAGTTTGGCCTAATCAGGGGAGTTCTTTAAGGAAAGATGGGCATAGAGCACATATGTCAAACACAAGGCCCGCGGGCCAAATCTAGCCTGCCAGGCCTTGCAATGTGGCCCGCACCGCGCTGTCATCACTGCACTCCGCTGTCAGTTTATGACATTGTCAGTTTATGACTGTTCAGTAAAGCATTCGGCCCGCGATTTAGGCTGGATTTTAGATTTTGGCCCCTTCTTTGATTGAGTTCGACACCCCTAGCATAGAGAGTGGCTGCTGCTGCTGCAGGCCTTGCAAGAGGAAATTGTCATGCTGTGAGGAGGGAGACATGGCCCAGGCCTAGGAACAGCCTCAAGGAACTGAACTGGTCACTCCCCTAACAGTTAGCAAGAAGCCAGAGACCTGTCAGCCACAAAGAAACTGATTCTGTCAACTAACCAAGGGAGCAGGGATATAGATCTTTCTCTAGTCAAGATAAGGATGCAGCCAGCTGACACCTTGATTTCAACCTTCTGACACCGTGAACACAGGAACCACTGAAACTGAGATAATAACTTTATGCTGTTTTAGGAAGCTAAGTTGTGGCAATTTGTTGTGCAGCATTGGAAAACTAATATAAGATGAAACACATCATGGGACATGGAACCTAGCCTCCTGAGTGAATGCTGGAGTCTGGTGACACAGTCCAGAAGTAAAGGGATGTTAATTCCCCTCAGATAAAGATTGACCAATGGGAAGTGAAAGGTGGGAGGAAGATAAGCATAAATCCCCAAATCCCACCCTCTCCCTTTATCCTTAGATGGCTACTTTAAACCTCCCCTGACCCCTTTTCTTTGTAATCCTTCTAAAGAAGTCTTATGTGCCAAGGGAGTGCATCTCATGCTTAACTTGCTTTGTCTTCTCATAGCATGTGACTAGCCAGCTGGGTTATACATCACACTTACTCATTTCTTTCTTCTTCATTCTCACCCACATGGTCTGCATCTCCCTAATAAGATGTTAGCACTTTAATCCTTTCCCCCTGGTTTTGCTTTCTGAAGGACCTGGGCTAGGTCACCCACAGAACAAGTGGCAGATTCATAATTTGAGTCCAAGTCTGACTCCAAAGCATACGTTAATTTCAGGACACCTTATTTCATTTCAAGGAAATTAAAGTTAAAAGTGAACACTGCATACATGGTTGAGGCAGCACACAATTTCTATGCTAATAACCACTCAGGAAGACAGAACAGGGGTTCAGATTGTCTTGTTATTCAAAATAGAGTTGATTTAAATGTTGGAAGGAACAGTTTCTGGCTCTTCCATTAAGATCAATTTAACATACATTTGACAGCAAGGAACTATCTAGTGTAAGTGATACTAGATTCCAGTAATGTTTATTGCTAATGCATTTGGGGGTGATAGTGTGGTAAAAGAGTCACTTGCTCTTTGCACAGTGGAGATTAAGATCCCAGTGTACCTTTTCTCCTCAGTATTTTTCCTTCTGTTTTTAGAGTTGTCAATACATTTCCTGAGGTTGGAATTTTGCCTTGAACTATTTCTGAGATGCTCCTTTCATTGAGCAGTGCTCAATGAGCCTGAGGCAGAATTTGAAGCAAATAAACAGAAACAGCACCCAAGTGCATTTTTAACTCTGAGTCTGTTAGTAAATGAAAATGTTCCTTTCAGATTGGCTAATCTGTTCAGTGCATTAGGGCCTAATAGGGTGGGCATCACACTTTGCTGCTTTAATGATAGAGCCCAGAGGATAGTTAATGCCTTATTTCCTGTGTATTTTTCTCCTCATGAACTCGTGGTAACTTGACCACAACCACAAGTTGAGCATGTTGCTTTTAAATTTGTCCTTAGGAGCCATGGACAGGTAGCTCAGTTGGTTAGAGTGTCATCCCAATACTTCAAGACTGGGGGTTTAACCTCTGGGTCAGGATACATACAAGAAACAACCAATGAATGCATAAATAAGTGGAACAATAAATAGATGTTTCTTTCTCCCTCCTTCTCATTTCCTCTCCCTCTCTTCTTCCTTCCCTCTCTCTTTCCTTTTCTTCCCCAATCTCTCCCTCCGCCAGTCATTCCCACCCTCCCACCTTCCCTTTCCCTCTCCCTCTCTTCTTCCAAATCAATCAATCAATCAATCAATCAATCAATCAATATGTCCTTAGGATTTGGTTGCAGATTCTTTGGAGAAGCCTGTGCTATTCTGTTTCTTTGAAAGTTTTACTGATAATCTGAGTTGTCATTTGGGCAGTCACATGTTGTTGAGTGAGAAGTGAATACTTGACTGAGGCTTGGCCAAACATGCTCTCTCAGGTATGAGACGGAGAATACCAAGGAGATAAGGCTAATCTCCTCACTAGATGGTTTGGAAACCTGGGAGCTATAAGGTGGCCATCTTCCCTCTGTATCTGGACGGAGAAGCTGGAAAGCCAATCTGATTTTATTTCCTATGTGACTTCTTTGCTCTTCCCCATTTTTATGAAAATGTTGTATGAAGAGATGATTTTCATTTTTCTCTTCTGGATCCCCTCTTCACCTCTCTTCATTCCCTGCTTTGTTTCCAGGAGGCTGATCCCTATCTCTGATTCTGCATGACTCCCCTACCTCTGGCTTCTGGGTAGGGTTAGTCATTATAAAGTATCATTAGGAGGTCAAAACATGAGAAGATGGAGTACTTATTTCCTTGCCTTCTTCCTCTGAGGCTACAGATTTGCAGTGGTTGCCTTTTTATAGCAAGGTCACAGATCTTATAGGATGATTTTCTTCTTCAGCAATAGCCACAGATCTCACTCTGTTTCAATAAATGTATCCCAGTTCTAGCAACAGGAAGATTCTAGGCCTAAAGGAGAAAGAGGAGGGAGCTTCATCTTGCCTTGTTGGTTTCTCTTAACCCTGTACTCAACCTTTGTAAGTAATTCACACATGCCTTTGAGAGTGCTTCCTTTTTCCTGCTGAGATCATGAGACTGTTATATGACCTATGCTCTGGAGATTCTAATTTCTTTTGGATCCTGATTGTGAAACAAACTTAGAATTTTACAATCAATTTGTTTTGCTTTAACTAGCTAAATGTGTCACAAAACTAAAGAGCCTTTACAAATAAAGATTGAATTGCATATATAATAATTACATAGATCTAAAACTTTTTCAAAATAGAATACAGTTCACCAATAAATCAAATGGGATGTTATTGTGTACATGGTACTGGTACTATGATATGTGATACATTTGATTTCCCCCCCAATTTTATTGAGGTATAATTGGCATATAACTTGTATTAGTTTTAGATGCACTGATGCTTTGATACATAAAGAAACAACCAATGAATACGTAAATAAGTGGAACAACAAATCAATGTTTCTCTCTCTCTCTTGCTCCTTTCCTCTCCCTCTCTTCTTGAGCAAGTATCTTGGGGACAGCTGTAAATATGGGTCAGCAAAAAAAAAAAGTCACTGTTAGAAAGTTTCTTCAAATATATATGAGCTAATATTTTAAATAAAGATTTTACTTCAAGATTTTAACAAGGAAGCTGAAATATGTTTAATAGTTAACTAGCTAAAATCAAATGGGATGTTACTATGTATATGGTACTATGATATGCGATACATTTGATTTTTTCCCCAATTTTATTGAGGTATAATTGACATATAACATTGTATTAGTTTTAGATGCACATGATGCTTTGATACATAAATATATTTCAAAGTGATTAACACAATAAAATTTCAGCAAATATCCATCTCACATAGTTACATTTTTTTATTATGTTCTTTAACCACCTTCACCCACTTTGTTCACCCTAACCCCCATTTTGAGTTTTTTTTTTCTTTTTTTGTTTGTTTGTGTGTGTGTGTGTGTGTGTGTGTGTGTGTGTGTGTGTTTGAATATGGTGAGAATATTAGAGAGCACATAATCAAGTAACTGTGAAAAGATAGATAGGAGATAGCCAAGGTTTTGAACCTAAATTACTAGGAGAATGGAAGTAGCATTAAAATAACTGTGGATTTGAAATGTTAGCTTTGATATATGTCTGAATCTGATGGTAAAATTGAGCAAATGTCTTGGAGGCAGCTGTAAATATGAGTTAGCAAAAAAAAGCTACTGTTTTAAAGTTTCTTCAAATATATATGAAGCTAATATTTTAAATAAATAAAGATTTTACTTCAAGATTTTAACAAGGAAGCTGAAATATGTTTAATAGTTAATTAGCTAAACACACTCACACACACCACAAATGTAAAATGAAACAAAATATTTCCCAGCCATGTTCCAAGAGAAATGAAGGTTGGAGGAGTGAGTGCTTGTGTATGTTGTGTTCTCTGTCCTTTACTGAGCCAAGGCAATGAAAGAGCAGCCACCACATAGAAGTGCCCCCAAATTGGATCTTCATGTTCCATTCAGCATGAACACATTCCTCATTGTTTTCCCCATGACCTTCTCTTCTTCCTTGTACCCTCTGGTGAATGGGCCTCAGGAGAAATGAACTCATTAAAATATGTGGTTACATAATGAGATAATAAATAATGCAGCAATCTCAGTCCAACTAAAGATACTTGCTATCTCTATTGACTTTGGCATTTATTTAAAAGTCTCCAGAGAAGTACCTCCTGGCAAGTTTTAGCAGATTAATTAATTAATTAATCTATTTATTTATTTTTACCCGAGGTGTATTTAGAGTAAAAAATGACAAACTTCTAAATTGGTTTATTTTTCTTACAGGCATTTTAAAGGATATTTCAGCAAATGGTTTAGCCAAGTTTATCTGAGGCACTAAGTCCATCAGTGGAATTCTCTGTATCAGTAGAAATCAACAAAGCCTGTTTAATGCTCTCAGTTCTTTTCTTTAAGCTTCTTTGAAATCTGTTTCCTTACCTATGAGATGCAGGAGCTGAGCTACATTTTCTAGGTCTTCTCCTGCTTTAGGTTACTAATTTCTAGTGACAAGTACGAAGTCACAAACTTAATGACAGCACCAGACACTTCCTGTGCAGCAGCAGGAGGAAGGAAGTCTGACTAGAACAGGAAATGGCTGCTTTTGGTAGGTGAGGCAGTGACATTTTTCTTTTTCTTTCTTTTAAAAAAAATATATTTTATTGATTTTTTACAGAGAGGAAGGGAGAGAGATAGAGAGTTAGAAACATCGATGGAGAGAGTCATAGTTCAGCTGCCTCTTGCACGTCCCCTACTGGGGATGTGCCGGCAACCAAGGTACATGCCCTTGACAGGAATTGAACCTGGGACCCTTCAGTCCACAGGCTGACGCTCTATCCACTGAGCCAAACCAGCTTTGGTGACAGTGACATTTTTTGTTCCCCATTTTACAGATGACCAAAGTAAGTCCCAAACGCCACATGTTTTACAAGATTATTCCAGGGGCCTGCCTACAATAGGTGCTTTGTCATGTTCCTTCCCACTATATTAGGAAGCTTCTTTTGGGACAGTTTTATGATAATTATTGTTATGTTGAAACCAAGCTTTGAGTTACCACACTTTAGTTTAAAAGCAGGTTAGGCCCCCAATGGTCCTCTAGAAATTAAATGTCAGTGAACACAGACCAAATTCTAGCTTTATTTTATTTTATACTAGAGGCCCAGTGCACAAAAATGTGTGCACTGGGTGGGGGAGGGGAGTGTCCCCTCAGCCCTGACTGCCTCCTCTCAGAGTATGGGAGCCCCATGGGGAGCAGGCCTAAGCCGCAGTCTGACCTCCCGCTCTGGGAAGGGACCAGGCTGATCAGGGGAGGCTGCCACCCCCACCACCTCACTGCTACTGCCACTGCCAGCCTCCATGGTCACCTGCCCTTGGCTCTCACAGCTGAACTCGGTCCTTACAGCCACCACGGCTTTGTCCTGAAGGACATCAGGTCTATCTGGTCTAATTAGCATATTACCCTTTTATTAGTATAGATTTTTTAGAGAGAGTGGAAGGGAGGGGGAAGAGAGGAAGAAAAGGAGAAAGGGAGGCAGGGAGGGAGAGACAGAACATCAACATGAGAAAGAGTCTCAATCAGTTGCCTCCCCCATGTGCCTCGATGAGACTGTAGGGTAACAGATGTTGGGAAGTTGGGGGCATTCTTACATGTGCTAAGGGGTGCACCAATTAAAGAGAGCAGTTGTATTTTTGTGATGCTGAGGCACAGGATGCAGAAGGAAAGGCGGGGATCAGACTGAGAGGGAAATCTGTGACTAGAGTACAATAGAGAATAGACTGTGCTATAGATACGGTGAGGGCAAAGGGGAGTCACTGAAGTGGTATAGATAGAAAAGAGAATGCAAGCTTCCTGAAGGTCAGGCACTATCTTAGACACATTTGTCTCCTTTATGATGCCTAATGGGCTTCTTACATTCGGCGGGCCCTCGGTGAATTCCGGTTAAGTGGTGAAGCTCCCTTAGTTCCAGTTACCACATGATAGGCACGGATGGAGCTTAGTTGAATTCACAGCAAGACAGTAAATGTTTGGAATTCTTGGTTCTGGAAGTGCGACCTTGTATTTCATGCAACTTTGTTCTTCAAAAATCGCTGCCGTATAATACTTTTTGTCAATTAGTTGGAATTGCATTCAGTTAATGGCATATGTAATTAGCCATCTCATCTTGCTCGGAAGGGCACTAACAAGAGGTAAAATGAGCTATTTTCAGTGATTGTAAAACTACTGAGCCACAGAAACGGAGGCAGAGACCCTGTTAGGGCTCAGAGGAAATGGAGCTGAAACTAAAAAAATGTACCATCACAAATGGAAACTATTTCATAAAAAGACAGAGAATTTTAGTCTGAAATGGGGGGATTATGCCATTAAGTTCTCACAAATAGGTTCATTTTTTTTCTACCACACTCCCAAACCCCAGTTTTCATTTCCCCAGGAAGATAAATCTTAAACCAAAGGAGATAATTGCTTAGTTTAATAAATCTATTGTTTATCTTACCAAACTATAAAAAGTTGGGTAGTAATTAAAATTTAACAACCAGTTACATAATAGTATTAATAGAAAAGCTAACATTTATTTTGTGCTTACTATGGGCCAGGTGTTGTTTGAAGTTCTCTACATGTATTCTCATTTAATCCTTATAGCAACTCTATGGATAACAAAGTGGAATAACTGATTGATTACATATTACTAAGGAGATAATTATTCTCTGTACCCATGCCTGTGTCTCTTGAGCTGTGCTGTCCAATAGCCATTGGCTATATGTATCTATTTAAATTAGAATTAATTTAAATAAAACATTCAGTTCTTGCATCACACTATCCAGTTCTAATTGTTCAATAGCCCTGGGTGGCTAGTGTTACTTTATGGGGTAGCACAGTTAGAGAACATTTTCATTATCAGAGGAACTTCTGTAAGACAGTGCTATTCCTTATATTTCAAATTAAAAAACTATTTGCCAAAGCGGTTAAAGGAGTTACTTAAGATCACACAGTTTATAATTGGGACATCTAGGACATACACCTGGGAGTCTTTACCCATCACATGCACTGCTGTGTCGTATTTGCTTTTGTCAATGTACAGCAGGAAGAGAGATACAGTAATAACCACAGCCTTGGCCATAATACTGTTAATACTCATCTCAGGATGGGGTATGACTAGGAAAGGATTCAACTCCAAAGGATGCAGGCTAAAGTTCATTATTTTCCTTTTGAACACCTGAATGTTAACTCAGATCAGTGGTCATCAAACTGTGGCTCGTGAGCCACATGTGTCTCTTTGGCCCCTAGAGTGTGGCTCTTTAACAAAATACCATGTGTGAGTGCATACTTATAGTGAGATTGAAACTTTGTGGCCCATGCGCAGAGTCGATTTTCGGCTCTCAAAAGAAATTTAAATTGTTGTACTGATGATATTTGGCTCTGTTGACTAATGAGTTTGTGGACCACTGACTCAGATGAAGGAGCAACACCGGGAACAAGAGGATGCCCTGTATCATGGGACAGTCTGAGAGGTTGTGGATACAGAAGGGAACCTCCATGCCATCCTTCAAGGTCCAGGGAAGCCCAAAGGCCTCAATGACCTCTGCCTTTCCCACTATGGTATCCTGCGGCGTTTTTGCCATGGCCTTTGTTCAGCACCTCTGAGAATGGCTTGTGCCAAAAACCTGGCTGGGGCGTGGAGCTTGGGAATCTGTCGTAAATGTTTTCTGATTTGCATTGTCATTGTGACTTTCTTTGATTTAAAAATTAACTAAGACACTTCTTATGCAATTACCATTATACGATGTCTTTCATACATCTGTTACAAGTATCATGTTCGTGCTCTGTAGTCCTAAGAATTTTCATTTGTATCTAATATGTTAAGCGCCTTTAAAAAAATGAGTGCTTAAAATATTAGAACTTGTATGTTGTCCCTCCACCTTTCTTTCAAATCTGTGAAGCTTCTCCCTTCTGGCAGGGCAGCAGGTGCTCTAGAGCCCAGCTTATTCCCCCCGCCCCCCCCTCAACCCCCCATGGCTCTGGCAATTCTCAAACATTCAAGCACGTGGGATTCCTGCCCAGGGCTCTCCCTGGGTGAAGGAGTACATTCATTTGCTCCATGTGGAGCAGGTCAGTAATGCTAGATAGTGATGACTCCAGGAGCACCCATCAGCCAGTGACAGCTGAGAACTGGTCCGTGAATAAATACCTCCATCTCTTTGCTCTGCGTGGGACAGCTCTGAATTGGGAACCCACAGTGAGGCTCAGCATTGGCTGATCCCCTTTGCTTGGGGAGGGGCAGAACCTAATACTTGGCTTCTACCTGATCACATGGCAGATATGATGGCATAGCAACGCCTGTGTGACTGTTACATAAGGCAGCATCTTAGCAGACTGCAGTGAGAGGTTGGTTCTCCTGCTGGCATGTGAAAGAGGGCTGCATGGCAGGGGACTGCAGGTCATCTCAAGGAACTAAAATCTGCCATCAGCTGTGTGAGCTTGGAGGGACCCCAAACTCCAGCAAGAAATGCAGGCTGGTTTGACATCTTGTTTGTGAGACCCTAATTAGAGAGTCCGGGGAATCTGTGCCCAGATTCACCATCCATGGAAACTATGAGATGACAAATGCCTATTGTCTTAAGCAGCTATGTTTGCAGTAATTTGTTAACACAGCAGTGGAGAACTAATACGAGATTCTTCCAGGGCCTCCTGGAGGTCCCAGGCGGACTGAGCCCCAGTTGCTCCCAGTGGTAATTTGCTCATTATTATCTCCTCCACAGGCTTCCTTATGTTTTCTTTCCTACTTCCCTAGTTTCCTGCTGCTACTTCTTGGAGTCAACTTCTAAATAGAGTGCTGGTCCTCAAATCGTTAATTTTGGGTCTGCTTCTGGTAGACCCCAACCTAACACTAGCATTTTTAAAGTTTTTTTTTTAATTGCTTTATGAAGATATAATTCACATGCGGCATAATTCATCCACTTAAAGTGTAAAACTCAAATTTTCATATACACTCATGGAACCATCACCACAATCAATTTTAGAATATTTATATCACCCTAAAAAGAAGTCCATATACTTTAGTAGTTGCTCCCTATCCCCCAACTATCCCAGCCTGAAGCAATCCTAATCTATACTTCCCATCTATAGATTTACCTGACTTGGATATATCATAGAAATGGAATTATAAAATGTGATCCTATGTGACTGATATCTTTCACTTTACATAATATTTTCAAGGTTCATCAGTATTGAAGCAGGTATCAGTACTTTATTTCTTTTATTGCCTAGTACTCCATTATATGGATCTACCACATTTTATTTATATAATCAATGGGCATTGGGTTGTTTCCACATTTGACTATTATGAATCCTGGTGCTATGAACATTTGAGTGTGTTTTTGTTTGGACGTGTTTCATTTCTCTTTGGTGTACCTGGGAGTGGAATTGCTAGGACATATGGTAACTCTACACTTAACATTTTAAGAAACTGCCAAATTCTTTTCCAGAGTGATGGCATCATTATACATTGCTACCAGCAATATGTGAGGGTTATAATTTCTCACATACTCGTTAACACTTGCTATCTATCTTCTTGGTTTTAGCCATTGTAGCAGATATAAGTGGTATATCACTGTAGTTTTCATTATAACTAATAATGTTGAACATGTTTTCATGTGCTTATTGGCCATTGGTATGCATTCTTTAGAGAACTGTTTATTCACATCTCTTTCCCAATTTTACATTGAATTACCTGTCATTTTATTGAGTTTTAAGTGTTCTTTGTTTATTCTGGATATAAGTCCCTTATCAAATATATGATTTATAAATACTTCAATTCTGTAAGTTATTTTTTCACTTTAATTTAAATTTACTTTTAGTTATAATTGACAGGTAACATTGTATAATTTTAAGGTGTACAAGTTGTTGATCTGATACATTTATACATTGCCATATGATTACCACACAGTGCTAGCTAATTCCTCTATCAAGTCACATAATTATTATTTCCTTTTTGAGGTGGAAACAAGTAAGATCTAACTTCTATCACCTTTGAGATTTATAATAAGGTATTGCTGTCTATAATCACTAGGCTGTGCATTAGATCCCCAGGACTTATTCATCTAATAGTTGCAAGTTTGTCTCATTAAACAACATCTCTTCAATCCCCCTAGTCCCTAGGAACTAGAAACAATTAATCTATGTTTTTTATAGCCTTGGCTTTTTCAGATATCACATATAAGTGATATCATTCAGTGTTAGTCTTCCTCTGTCTGACTTATTAGCATAATGTCCTCAAGGTACATCCATGTTGTTGTAAGTAGTAGGATTTCCCTTTCTTTATATAATGGAATAGCATTCCATTGTATGTGTATATATATATATATATATATATATATATATATATATATATATACATACACACACACTGAGTGGCCAGATTATTATGATCTCTGAATGCATAATAATCTGGCCACTCAGTGTGTGTGTGTGTGTGTGTGTGTGTGTGTGTGTGTGTGTGTATTGGAGGCCCGGTGCATGAATTCATGCATGGGTAGGATCCAGCCAGCCTAGCCAGGGGGAGGGGACATGGGCAGTTGGCCAGCCTTCCTGCTAATCAAACTCCTGGTCAAGGGGACAATTAGCATATTAGCCTTTTATTATATAGGATATACACTGAGTGGCCAGACTATTATCTGTTCAGAGATCATAATAATCTGGCCACTCAGTGTGTACTAAAGGCCCAATGCACAAAATTCGTGCAAGGGGCTTGGCCCTTGTGGCCTTGGTGGCTTGCCTTGGCCCTTGCAGGAAGGTCATCATGCAGAAGAATAAAATTGGCCCACCTATTTTAACACCACTGGAAGGTCATCTGAAAGGACTTCCGGAAGGTCATTTGGCTGCCCAGACTAATTAGCATAGTATGCTTTTATTATTATACTAGAAGCCCAGTGCACAAAATTCATGCATGGCGGGCTGGGAGGATCCCCTCAGCCCAGCTTACACCCTTTCAACCCGGGACCCCTTGGGGGATGTCCGACTGCCTGTTTAGGCTCAACCCTGGAGACCGGGCCTAAACCAGCAGTCATACATCCCTCTCACAATCCTGGACTGCTGGCTCCTAACTGCTCACCTATCTGCCTGCCTTATGCTGGGTGACAGACATGGCCCTGATTGCAGCTAGGCCTAGGGATCCTAATTGCACAATTTAATCATGCACTGGGCCTCTAGTTTATAATATAAAACTCCCTAATTACATATAATATTGAACATTTTTATAAGCTTATTTTCTATGTCTTTGGTGAAGTATCTAAGTTTTTTGGTCTACTTTATTATTATCTTAAAAAATATTTTAATTTCAGCAAGAGAGGAAGAGAGATGGAAACATTTATTATGAGAGAGAATCATTGATTGCCTCCTTCATATCCCCCACTGGGCATGGAGCCTGTATCCCAGGCATGTGCCCTGACCAGGAATTGAGCAATGACCTCCTGGTTCATAGGTCAATGCTCAATTATTGAGCCATGCAAGTCAGATGGTCCACTTTTTAATTGGATTGTTTTCTGAGTGTTGAATTTTAAGATTTTTAAAAAAATATTTTGGATTCAGGTCCTTTATCAGATATGTTTTTCAAAAATTTTCTTCCAGTTTGTCACTTGTCTTCACATCCTCTTAAAAATGTGTTAAACAAGTTAGAAGTTTTAAATTTTAATAGTCTAATTTCAATCTTATGAATTGTACTTTTGATATATCTAAAAAGACATTGCTAAAGTCAAGATTACCTAGATTTTCTCTTATTTTATATTGTAAAAGTTTTACAGCTTTGTGTTTTACATTTAGATCTACCATCCATATTAAGCTAATATTTGTCAAATGAGTAAGGTCACTGTGTGTATTCTTTTTTTTTTATGTATATGTCCAGTAGTTTCAATACTTATTTCATCATTGGATAACTTTGGCTTCTTTGTCAAAGTTTAGTGAAATGGGTTTGTGTGAGTCTATTTTCAGGCTCTATGTTATGTTCCATTGATCTATTTGTCTATGTATTTAATTATTACAACAGTTATTGATTACTATAACTTTATAAAATGTCTTAAAGTTTGGTAGTATTAGTCCTCTGATTTTTAAAATTTAATTTTTTTTCACCTGAAGATATTTTTTTGCATTGATTTTTAGAGAGAGTGGGAGAGAGGAAAAGACAGAGAGAAACATCAGTGTGAGAAAAACATATTGATTGGTTGCCTCCTGCACATGCCCCAGCCAGGGCCTGAGCCTAGAAGGAGGCTGCAAGTGAGGTACGTGCCCTTGACTGGAATTGAACCTGGAACCCTTCAATCTGCAGGCCAATGTTCTATCCACTGAGCCAAACTGGCTAGTTCTGACTTTGTTTTTTTATTATCATGCTTGCTATTCTCAGTCGTTTGTCTCTCCATATAAGATTTAGAATTAGTTCGTTGATATATCAAAATAATTTATTTGTGATGTTTATTGGGTTTGCATCGAATCTATAGATGAATTTGGGAAGAATTGATATCTTAAGAATATTGAGTCTTATATTGTTATTGGTGAAATTTGGGGTATACTTTTCACCACTGGATACTGGGGGTGAAATTCTTATGTTGAAAAATGTTTTTCTGAGACTCAAATGGGAGGATGAGTGATTTTTATTTGCATGGAATTACATCCCCTGGATTTCCCTTGGCCAATTATGGAAGTATAGCTTGGGTTTCAATAGAGCTAGAAGCAAAGCCAGTGCCCAGAGTTTCTTTCCCATATTGTAGCTACATCCCGTTCAGCATCAGGCTTGTTGTAGTCTATTAGTACATTGTGTGTGGGGTTCACGTGGCCATAGGCTATGTGGGGAATGTAAAGGAGCAAAGAGAGCATGTCCCCTGCAACAAGATTCCAAGAGAGTAAACTTCTTTGTTCAGAGGATTAAATATCTTAAATTTCTTGGGCTTGCAATGTCCATGCCTCTTCTGGCCATGACCTATTCCCAGGTGTGACTGATGGAAAAGTACCTTCCTTATGTCACCCCAACATTACTGGGCATGCATTTATCTCCCCTCTGTTGGACTCCTAGGGGAATGTAAAGTTGTAGCTTCCTGGGGAAGCTGCCCAAATGACATGCCTATAATATTTGGCCTTCCCTTTGTTCCTTTCCTGCTATACTATATAATAAAAGCCTAGGTGGCATCATGTGATGTCATCACAAGATGGCTGCCCAAGATGGCTGCCCCAAGATGGTCACCACAAGATGGCCTGGCAGGGGAGGGCAGTTGGGTGTGACTGGGCTGGCAAGGAGGGAAGTTGGGGGCAACCAGGCCAGCAGGGAAGGGAAGTTAGGGGCGACCAGGCAAGCAGGGGAGGGCAATTGGGGGTGAGATCAGGTCAGCGAGGGAGCAGTTAGGCACCAATCAGGCTGGCAGGAAGAAGCAGTTAGGGGCAATAGGCAGGCAGGCAGGCGAGCAGTTAGGAGCTAGTGGTTCTGGATTGTGAGATTGGGCCTAAACTGGTAGTCAGGCACCTCCCAAAGGGTCCCAGATCAGAGAGGGTGCAGACCCAGCTGAGGGACACCCCCCTCCCTTCCCCCAGCACAGGAATTTTGTGCACTGGGCCTCTAGTTAATTATAACAGTATCATTATCTATCACTATCTATGAGCTTGGACTATTTTCCCATTTATTTCAGAGCTTTTATTTCTATCAAAGTTTTATAGATTTATAACAAAATGTTTGATTTTGAGGAATGTGTTAATATAAATGATAATATGTTTTTAATATCAAATTTTACTTTTTTATTGATGGTTTTCAGAAAACAATTGACTTTTTATATTAACCTTGCATCCTTATTAGTTTTAGGTTTTTTTTGGTCAATTTTTTATGATTTTCTTTAGAGACCATCATTTAATCAGCAGACATATTTCATTTCTTTATAGTCTATATACTTTTTATTTATTTTTATTGTATTAGCTAGTAATTCAGTATATTGTTCAATAATAGTTGTGAGAAAGGAAACCTTCATTTTGAAGGATAGTTTAGGTATTATTTCTTAGATTTTTTTTCCCCCTTGCTATTTTTATGTCTCTCCTTATGGCACCATATTGCTTGTATATTGGTATACTTAATGGTATCCTACATTTCTCTGAAGCTCTGTTAATTTTTGTTTATTCTTTTTTTCTGTTCTCCAGATTTCATAATCTTAATTGATATGCCTTAAAAGTTCACTGACTTTTTATTTTGTAGGTTCAGATCTATAGTTGATCTCTATAACAGATTTTTCATTTCAGTTATGATATGTTTCACCTACAGAATTTCCTATTTGATTTTTTAAAAATATATCTTACCTTTATTGATATTCCTTGTGATGAAACATTGTCATCATATATTCCTTCATTAGGCATTATTTCCTTTAGTCCTTTGAACATATTTACAATAGCTGCTTTCAAGTCTGCTAAATCTGACATCTGTTCCCTATCAAAGGCTATTTTTGTTGCCTTCTTTTTCCCCCCTTTCTTGTATGTGAGTAATACCTTCTTGTTGTTTTTCACATTTAATCATTTCTGTTTGAAATCTGGACATCTTCTTATATATTGATATAAAAAAGGCTAATATGCAGAGTGTCCACTCGGGAGTTTGACTGGGAGACCAGGAGTTCAATTGCACACTATGACGTGCACTGACCATCAGGGTGTGGCATGGAACAAAGGAAGCCCCAGGCTGGCAGCCAGAAGGCTCCAATTGGCTCTGATCGCAGGCCAAGCCTAGGGACCCTACCCATGTATGAATTTTGTGCATCATGCCTCTAGTTTTAGATAATTTACTGTAGCAAGTCTGTATTCTTATTTCCCCTAGCACCCTTCTGGGGCTTATTGTTTTTGCTATTTTGCTTATTTAGTTTGTTTAGTGACTTGTCTGGATAATTTCAGTGAAGTTTATTGCTTTCTCAGTATGCAGTCTTCAATATTGTTTCTCAGAAGGTACACCCTTGGGCATGTTCACAGTCATTCAGACCCCTTTGCCTTCCATCTCAGGGTTGAAAATAGTTGAGTGGATAGAGTCAATAAGAGGGTCAAGGAGAAAAAAGGGGGAGGCATCTGTAATACTTTCAATAATAAAGATAGATAGATAATAGATAGATTAGATAGATAGATAGATAGATAGATAGATAGATAGATAGATAGATATATAGATAGTCTTTTATCCTGATCTCCTTGTTACCTGGTTTTAACTGGGTTGACTCTGTTGCTATCACATCTAGCATCTAGCCTCTAGTATCTGATAATTTTTCTATTGTTTTTCTACAATACCCCAAAGCATAAATTGTTCTATAGTCAATCCAATTAAGTCAAGGGTATTTTGCAGGGGTTGAATTTGAGGTTTATTCCAATCCCAGGAAAACTTCTTAACTGTCTCTTTACTTGATTCCCTCTGTGAAACTAGTTGGTCTACTATTTTGCTTGTTATTATGAAGCTACCACCGTTGGTTAATTGCTCACTGTCATAATCTAAATTGTTTTTGTCATCACTCTTGGCTTGAACTTCCTTGCTTTGCTCCAAATAAAGTCAGTTCTCACTTGGAAAGCTTTGAATTTCTGTTATTACTGCCTGCCTTTCCCAATGACAGAAATACAGTGCCTCTCTCCTGGGAGCGGGAACTCCAGCCTGCTTCTTTCACTGACATCTCTGTAAGCAGGTCATTGAATGGGGAGTAGGAGCTGCTGTTCTTGGCTTGCCCCTTTCTGCATGAAATGCCTACTCTAAGTGTGATTTGGTACTAAGCTGGATAAGATGTCCATGTTCTCTTCTTTCAGTGCCTGGAGCAGAGCTTCTACCCCATTAGCAGGGAGGGTGGAAGAAGGAGCCCCAAGCCTTTCAGCTGCATTTCCTGGGAAAGAGCTTCTGTAGCACCACCAGTTTAAGGGAATGAGAAATGTTGGTACCTTGTCTCTTTCAGAGAGAAAAGAAGCCCCTGAGAACTGGAGGATTCCCTTTATCTTGGCTGTATATATTATAATAGAGTCTTTATAACACAGAGCTGGGGGCAGGGAGGAGGGGCAAGGAAGCATTTCATGACTCTAATGACACAGATTCTTACTTTTTCATAAATATTTAATTTTTTTGAATAAATGTTTCTACATTTGTAGTATTCTCTTAGAAAAATTTCTAGAAAATTTAAATTATTCTTTTACATATATACATATACATATACATATACATATACATATACATATACATATACATATACATATACACATACACATTGAGTGGCCAGATTATGATGATCTCTGAACAAATAATAATCTGGCCACTCATGTATATTCTATATAATAAAAGGCTAATATACAAATTGTTTCCTTGACCAGGAGTTCGACCAGCAGGTAGGCCAACCAACTGCCCATGTCCCCTCCCCCTGGCCAGGCTGGCTGGACCCCACCCATGCACAAATTATGCACCAGGCCTCATATATATATATATATATATATATATATATATATACGCACACACACACACACAAACACACTGAGTGGTCAGATCATTTTGCAATTTTGCATTCAGAGATCATAATAATCTGGCCACTCAGTGTATATAAGAAGGTATATTTGTCTGTACATATATCATCATTTATGGTTGTTTCTCTTAGCAAGGTACTTCATACCACCTTCAAGGAAGTTTTGCCACCCACTTCTATTTATTTTATAATCTCATTTTTCCCCTTAATATAGTTTTATGATTCTTTTTTTTAAAATGTATTTTTATTGATTTCAGAAACAAAGGGAGAGGGAAAGAGCGATGGAAACATTAATGATCAGAATCACTGATTGGCTGCCTCCTGCATGCCACCTAATGGAGATCGAGCCTGCAACCCCAGCATGTGCCCTTGACTGGAATCGAACCTGGAACCCTTCAGTCTGCAGGCTGAGGCTGTATCTGCTGAGTCCAACCAGCTAGCAACCCCCCCCCCCCCTTTTTTTTTTTTTTAATGAATCAGAGAACAGCATGGGCCTACCTTCACTTAATCTTAATTTATAATCCGGGCACTTTTGCAATATTTGGAGAGAGCTTTGTTAATAAGACTTTCAAGACTGTATTTGTTATACACACACACACACACACACACACACACACACACACACACACACCCTGAGGAAGACTCATTGGATGGGGGATTAACTATGCTTCAATAATGGTGCAGGTGGAGGGTGATTAACACTCAGATTTGAGAATGTGAAACAAAGTTGGGGAAAAGGAGTTTCTTTGTGGCTATAAAAAGGTGGAGCAGTCTTTTTTTTTTTTTTTTTTTATCAGTTTGGGAAAGATACATCAGGCATCAGTTTGGAAAGACACTGCAGGCTTTGTGGGTGGTCCACAGGTAGGAGACAGGAATGTCAGAGCACCATTTCCCTCCCTCTCTTCTCCAGATGCAGATATAGTCTTACTTGAACAGAATTTGGTGTAATAGCTAGTGGCTCTTGATGTTGGGCAGGATTCCCTTACATGGAAGCATCAAGATCAGTAGTCATTTGTGTTTTCTTATAATGAAACACCTGTGGTTTAGTACATTGCTAAACTTTCTAATCTATTAAGACATGTCTCACATGCACACTGCTGCTTTGGAGCTGAGAGCTGTTTGGTGTTGATTGTGGACAACTGTATGGTATGGAACTCTGTGACCCTAGGGGATGGAGATGCTAAAGGAGAGCCTCCTAGTCAGAGTTCCTAAATACTTATGGCATCTGAGTTGGGTGTAAAGGAAAACCTGGTGCTTTATTGGGTTACCTTTGTTCTGGCCATTGCCACTCTGTCAGGGTGTGGAATCCATGTTTGCTTTTTAGTATCGTGAAATTAAGGTGTCATCAGCCTATGAGGTCTTAATAGCAGAGGTGGCTTTGGCATCTTGAGGTCTTTAGCACTACTTGTTTCCTTCATGGAAGACAGTGTTTTCTGGAAAGCTCTGAGGGCAGAAGTGAGAGCATGCATGTTGCTTTGCTTTCCAGATAAAAAATAGTAATGACATAAACAGCAAATAGTTTTGTTTTTTTTTAAAGAACAGTTATATTCACAACAAAATTGAGAGATAGGCACAGAGCATTTCCATATATCTCCTAACCCCACACATGCATAATCTCCCCTGTTATCAACAACCAGTGTGGTATGTTGCAATCGATGAGCCTACGTTGACACATCCTAATAACCCAAGTACATCATTTACCTTAGGGTTCACTCTTGATTTTTTACATTCCATGGATTTGGACAAATATATAATGATATGCAGCCATCATTTTCATTCCGTACAGAGTATTTTCACTGCCCTATAAATACTATGCTCTTCCAAGTCATCACTCTACTCCTGCCCACCCTTCACCATAATGATAGCTTCTCAAAGGTTACTATGTGCCAATAAATGTTTTGCAATACCAATGAGAAGCAGACTTTTTCATTACCTTCACTTTACAGGTGAGAAAACGGAGACATAGAGAAGTTGAGAGGCTTGCACATCTCATGATTAAGTCTAGCAGGTGGAGAAAGAGGGGGTCTAACTTACAGATCAGCAGTGTTAACCAATACCCTGTGGTTCATCTGCAGAGGTTGTTAGAAGGAAGTATAGATGACCCAGGTCTGAAGGAGGGGAACCATTGCTAGGAAAACTGCTTTACTACTTAGATCTCAGTTCCTTTTTGTATGTGCCAGGCTGGGGTGTCGTAGAAAAACTGTTCACACTTATTCTTGCTTTTGTATTTTTTTTTTTACTTTTTCATAATGTAAAATATAGCATTTAATAGATACATATTTCACATTTTTGTTTCAAATTGCTATACTTTTCATGAGTATTAAAAGCATATTTTCTTTAATCACATTTATAGGTGTTATCTATTTAATATTGGAGTGAAATTTACAGAAAAACTCGGCAATTTCTTTGCAATGATTCATATATATATATATATATATATATATATATATATATATATATATATCAAGAGAAACATTCATCCCTACTATAAGTGCTTATGTTCATCATCATAACATTTCTACTGTTTTACTTATCTGCCTTTGAAAGAAAGCCATTAAGTTATATTTCTCCTCATTTTATTGTCAACAGATAATCTATAACCTGCCATATAGTGTTATAATGATTTTATTTACATATTTTCTGAACAGGGAGAATTACTATTATTTACCATAGAGTAATCATATTTAGAGTGCTTTAGAAGGAAATATTTGTTCTCTATACTATCTGCCAAATATTTTTTATTAACACTGTTTTAAAATGATACATCTCCAAATATGTTGCCAGCCCAGACTTTTTTTCTGTGCACTAAGATATTTCTGATTATAATATCTCCTGTGGTGGACACTGTGCTGTATTGTCCAGATTTCTTTTCAGGACTAAAACACCTCTTACTCTAGTCATAGGAGTGTTCACAGTGGACAGCTTTCCTCAGGGACTGTCCTGGCTGAAGAGAGGCATCTCACTCAACTTCATGTTCCTTTCCTGGGGAAGCTTAATATTTCCAATGGCTGATCAATATAGGGGTATAACGCCTGACACTCTCACTCAAATGGGGATAATTGTGAGGGTTGTTTCATTTTCTGAACTTTCCATAGGGATGCCTGGGGCTTCCATTAAGTCTCATTGCTGCCCAATACTGCATTTTCCCCTTCCCTTTATCCTGAGTTGATTTAAGGGCATTTTCTATCTTGCATGTTAATCGCAAATATTGGTTTTGGGAAAGAGGCTTTTATTGTATTTCCTAAACAAGTTAATGGCACCATCACCCACTTTAATACCCAAGGTAGAAATCTGGGAGTTGTTCAGGACTGTTCTTCATCACTGTTATTGCTTTGGTTACCAGTCCCCTTGACTCAAGTTCATTTCCAAATACTTCCTCTTCTCCCCATCCTACTGCCACTTTTTTGGCTCCCATATTTTCTGCCTAGAGCAGCAGCTTCATAACTTATTGTAGATTTGTAGCAGATGCTGTCAGTGCGCTGCTACATCCCTTGACATTCACTCTTCTCAGACTTGCCAAAGGCTTGTTACAGTTCGCACCTGCAACTCTGTCTGAGGCTTTCTCTGGCCTCTGGAGATGGCTGAGTTTGTGTTCCAGGAACTTATGGGAAGTTAATACTCCCAGTAGCAGCCATCAACCACTGTTGGGTGGGAGTTGGTAGGTAGATACTCTGCTGGGAAACTCTGAGGCATATGTTACATGGTCTCCCAGAGGTCCCCTATGGATTTAAACTTTAGTTGCCCATAGCTTTAACCTTATCAATAATGTAAACTTCAATGATACCCTTCCTGTTCCAGCCTTTGTCACTCCCGTATCAGTGTTTCCTGGCATCACCTCCCTTAGGAACTGGCTGTGACAAGAATCTTACCTGAGCCTAGGTTGCCCAGAAGCAGAACCCGAGATAAAGATTTAAGTGCAGGAAGTTACCTGAATAAAACACAAATGTGACTATTTCATTGTCTTATTTGAAAATTTAGGCTGTCAATGGTAAAGTTCAAAGTTCTTAGCATGCCATCCAAGGCCCTTCATGACATTCGGCATGATCTTTGCTGATTCATTGAGCTAGCAGATCAGAATCATAGCCCTTCTAAATTATTCGTAATCATCTCTTATTTAGAAGGTAAGTCCTTGAGTAGCAAGTCTATCTGGTTTAGGCTAAATGTGGGATGCATCTGATCCCTCTAGAAATAATTCAAACAAAACTTTATTGAGGCAAGAAATAAAGTAATAAAGTAGCCTCTATTCTAGACACACAAAAATATGTGCTTCTCAATGGCACTTCAATGAAAAGTTTTCCCACCTTCATCCTCTTTTAATGGGATTTGGACTAAAATCTCTCATTAGTTTTTCACAGTTGAACATTTCTTCATAATAAAGATTGATTAAATTTTAGAGTTCACAGGAAAGCCAGGGTGGAAAAACAGGCATTCTTTCTTTTCTGAGTCTTTAACTTGGCCACTAGCATCCAAGTGGCACTGAAACCCAAAGCTCAATTTATTAGATTTAAAAACAAGGCAAGGTGTTACTATTAAATGAACATTTATGAAACACCTACCATATGAGAAATACAAAAGAGATATTTTGGGCCTGGTAAGAAGGCTTGAAGGAAAAGGGAGACTAAGTTTGAATAGATATTAACTAAACTTGAAAATTATGAATCTGCCTTCTGTTTTTTTGCTGAATTATTATTTAATCTTGTTCATGCTGTGAAGCATTGTCCACTTTACACATCTACAATAATAAAAGATAAATGTGCAAATTGATTGTCACTTCATGACACCTCACTAGCCAATCAGGAGTGAGTATGCAAATTAACCCAACAAAGATGTCTGTGGCCTTGTCCACCAGCTGTTCCAGGCCTCTGGGCAGCAAACATGCAGGCTCAGAGAGGCTGGGCGGGGCAGGATGTCTGCTATGAGGGGGAGGGTGGGGAGCTATAGGAGCGATTCACTGGCCAGAATGAAGACTGAAGGCAGCGGCCAGAGCGAAGGCCTGGGTCCCAGTGCCGGAGGAAAATCAGTGCCAGCAGCCAGGGGAAGGAAGGCCTATTGCATGAATCTTCATGCAACGGGCCTCTAGTAAGACAATAATCTTACATTGAGTAATTACACACAAATACTATTTCCTCAGGGTGACTTTCTGACTCCATTATCTGTTTTCCACAGTGTTTTAGAGTTTTCTTTAAATATACAATTACTTGTTCACTTACTAGTAAGTTCATTCTCCCTTGCTAAATTAAAGTCTCAGAATGGTTGGGACCGCATCTATATTTTTTAGAATGATATTCTTAGTATCTACTGCCTGACACATGATGGGGACTTGATAAATATTTGTTGAATAAATGAATACTCAAACATGACAGATCAAGGGACTGATCTCAGATCTGACTTCCCACCCTTATGTTCCTTACAATGCATACTTTTAGCAGATAGAAAGGCAAAGATAGTATAATGCATATCTATAAACGTGGTGCTTAATTAATTATTGATTGGCAATGTTAAAATAAACAAGCAGCCACTGAACACTCTGATCAAATCTGTTGGTCTTTGTATCATTTAAAAAAAAATGTTTTTCAGGCTTCATGGACTGTGGGGCAGAGGGGATTCTGAGTTAGGAATTCACCCATGTGGTCAATTCAGGACACGAGTTTCTTAGTGATGGACTTTATATACAAACTATGTTAAGTGTACAGACTGCTGTCTAAAATCATTCACCCAACCTTTCATTTATTTATCCCTGTCTGAGCTGTTAAAAATTTTTTATTTCCTTTGACAGTCGTTAACACTGTGGCTTGGTTTTTAGGCCAATCCCTGCATGGCTACAAGCCTTCATGGCTGCCACAATCCAGATAGTAAATGTAGATAACATTTGGTCAACTCCCCCTGCTCCCTCAAGAAAGAACCTCTACTCTCCAAACAGAAACCCCCCAAACTATAGGTTCTTCAAATTTTAGGAAGAAACATTTTCGCAGGAGCCTTATGTAATGATTTCTTCCTCAGGAAAATATGGCTCAGATTGGGTCACATCCTTATATTTTAGTGCAAAGGTGGTTGGCAAAATGCAGATCTGGCATTTTGAACTTTTTTACCCACATTCCTTCCTTGTGGGTTCTGTTTCTCTTAGAGAGTAGCTGGAACATAGACAACCAAAGGTGTCTCCCATGGGAGCTCCTACTCAGTGGAATGCGCCAACTTAAATGTGTATTAAAAGGTTTAATTTTATAGTAGGTTTTGCTAATAACTGAAGGGAGATTTATTCATTTAAATAATTTAGTGGCTAAAAAAACAACACTGCCCCTGAAACTGTCTCTAATATGCCCTAATTTTTTCCCCCTAAAAATTAGTTGTGTTAATTACATTGCTCTCTTTTTGAGCAGATGGAGATCCAAAGAGCAGCTGTTCTCTGTAAGAGAAAATGCTGGAAGATCAACTGGAGGTTCAATTGAAGGTCCTCTAAAAATGCAATTTTTCTCCAGTTTCTTATCTTTCACAGACTGGGTTCCTAGAATTTCCTGATTTTATCATGTATTTCTTACATTGTCCTTGCCTTTGCTCCATCCAGCCTCTTAAAATCTTACCAATCCTTCACAGGAGGAAAGCAATCAAACTGGGTCTTGAAGTCTTTCATGATTCCCCTTCCTCTAATTATATTGTTTTCTTATTACTTATCACCATGTGACCTATATTATTAGAGCTGTGTTCCTAACTTCCTCACAATCTATGACTTCAAATGTTCCAAAATAATAGTCTTATTTATCTTGGTACTTTTATAGCTTAATACCCAGTGTACAGTCAATGCTTCTTTCCTATAGCCATAACTATTTGCAATATTACTTACAGACACTATTTACTGAAGGGAAAAATTGCAGTTTTTATACCCCTTGAAACAGGATTGACTTGTGTCCTGCCACAGTCATTGGTCAACACAAGTTAATTCAGAATCAATGCTTCAAGAATCTATGCTCTGCTCTTATTTTCTGTCAGATTAGTCTAGGCTTGTTTTCACAGCATAGCAGAAGAGGAGTGTGGGGGTGAGTGGAGAGAGATGAGAGAGATGAGAGAGGTGAGAGATATATCATATAAAGAACTGGAGCACCAAGCCAAGATAGCAGAGCTGCACATTTATGAGTCCATCAGAAACCAGAAAAAAAAAATCCATATAACCTATGAACACATGAATAATAGAAAATATACTTTTAAGCTGCTAGGCTTTAGGGTGGTTTGTCATACAGCAATGACCAACTGATAACATGCTCAAGAATTTATTGCTTTGAAACCACCTTTTGTAATTGAATAAGAATTTTCATTCCTGGCAAAGAAGGAGCTAATGAGTACATGGCCCAAATTCTTCATGGTAAAATTATCATAGATATTGAGCAATTTAACACAAAATGAGAAGTAAGTCAATAAGATAACCTTTAAAAAAGTAAATGGAAATGTGATCTTTAAGTTATTCTAGCTGTGAAAACAAGATGAAAAAATTCATGTACAAAATAATTTAATACTATGTACTTTTGTACTTTTTGTTCTTGAATAAAAGATTTTGATGTGCCTAGAGAGAGGGTGGTAATAACATTCAAAAGTCAAATTTATTCAAAATGCCTTTCAAGCACTCCTTTATTGTTATGCTAATTAAACTTAATTCATAAATAAAATATCAAGTTGAGATGTATTAGGCAAATGTGGTCTATTAAGGAACACTCAGGTTCATAACTCCTCCCAGTTGGCCGAGTTCTTAATACCAGTTTTCTGCCAGGTCATAGGGCTTATTCTCATGTTAAAGAAACAGGCATTTGCCAAGAATTCTGACTTAACTATGTCTTTACAAACTATAAACAAATCATCTTGGAATCTCTCTGTATACATAGAGGGATTATCAGTAGCTCAGAGGCCCCTAACTTAAAATTTCAGGTTTTAGGTGACAGGGTCAGAATGCTAACCTGAACTAGGAATATGAAAGCTAATTTTAGACTCTAACATTTCAAAACCAGTTAAGTGAGAAAATTTCACTTTAATCAGAATCTGAACAGATGTAAAGATAACACTGTATTTATTTGCTCTTCTGTGCCTGGAAATCAACTCTTTATAACTATATTAAGATGAGCCAGAGAGACAAGGTTAATGAAAGATTTAAATATGCCCAGGGTTGTACTCTTGCTAGAATTCAAGGAAGAGGCAAGCACTTAAGCAGTGTGGTTCCCATTCCGAGCTCTACATGTGCATCCAGAGAGGAAATTTGCTTGGAGGAAAGACCA
This sequence comes from Pipistrellus hanaki, assembly GCF_964339955.1. NCBI lineage: Eukaryota > Metazoa > Chordata > Mammalia > Chiroptera > Vespertilionidae > Pipistrellus > Pipistrellus hanaki. The sequence goes on along the minus strand of NC_140503.1, from coordinate 58,348,684 downwards.
GGGACTAGAAAGCAAACCTAGAAATGTTCACGGTTGGAGGTGTTATTACTATAATATTTCTTTGATATGGCACCCCAGAGTCTGTTTTTCCACGGGATGCTAGTGAATTAAAATTCAGTGAACAATATTTACTGAGTACCAAATGCTTCTGGGGAAGAGTATGTTGGTGGGAGGGGCAGGGAAGAAAATATACTACTTTATCCCTCCTAAGAAGTTTATTGTCTTTTTAAATGGGAAGGTGAATTGTAAAATTTTTCAAATTTTAATGTTTTTCATCACCATTTATACCCTCTATTGCCCTCTTCCACACACCCCCGCCCCAACTCGCAATCACCACACTGTTGTCCGTGTCTATGAGTTCTCTCTTTTTGCTCAGTCCCTCCCTCAAAGCACCCCACCCCCCTACACACACACACACACTCAAACATACCACCACCACCAGAGCTATCTGACTGCTTCAGTTTGTTTCACTCATATGTGGAGGGTGAATTTTGAAGGACATTACTTATTAAGCAGCTTTGTGCCTCCTGCTCACATATATCTTCATAATTAACTCCTCCCTCTTCGTCCTGTATTAAACAGTAGGCATGATGGGCAGAGGCTCTGAGTAGCTATGTAACTTGCCCAAGGTCATTGGGAAAATAAGGATTCAAAATCAGGTGTGACTCTCCAACCCATGTTCTTTCCACTACAGGACACCACAGAAGAGCTAGAAGAGTAGTTTTTGTGACTCTAATACTGTATCTGTGAGAAAGCACATATACATTTATGTAGGTGTTTTTCCAGGGTGGAGTGCTTCCACCAGAAGTACAATTTCCTGAGTGCTATGCTAGGGCTTTGTTGAGTACAATTACATCCAATCTCTTATTGTGGGAGGCAACATATTTTTATTTAAAAAATCCTTACGTATCAGCTCATATGAGTCGATGGGGGAATAAGGTGGGGATTTTTTTCAGTTTCAGGTTTTATGGGGCTTAAAGTGGTGGAATCCAGTCCAGACATAAAAATAGTCCAGTCCCATTGATCTTGGGGCTGAGATGAGTTATTGGGCTAAGATACATTAATGAAGGAATATTCAATTAGTCGGTGAAGGCAAATTTCCCAAGCATAGGGTGCTTTGATTATCCTATCAGGAGACATTCCTCAGAGTCCTTTCTATTGTGAAGATGATTAATAATAAATCTTTTGCCTCATGTAGTTTATGGCAATTTAAAACTGCTTTTTATGTCTGGTGTCCTTTAAAAACACTTTTTACTGAAATGTAATTCATATGCCATAAAACCAACTCATTTAAAGTATCCAGCTCAATAGCCTGTAGTATATTCAGCTATGTAACTATCACAACTAAGTTTAGAACACTTTTGTTATCCAAAAAATAAATCCTGTACCAGATTTTGAAATCCTTCAGTTGATTAATATTTGAGTTGTTTTTACTTTTTGGCTATTGGGAATAATGTTGCTATGAGCATTTGTGAATAAATTTGTGTGTGGACATGTGTTTTCTTTTCTCTTGGCTTTGTACATGGGAATGAAATTGATGGGTTGTATGTTAACTTTATTTTTATCATTTTAATAAACTACTTATCTATTTTTCAAATTGCTGCACCATTTTACCACTAAAAATTAGTGAAGTTGCAATTTCTCTACATTAACACTTGTTATTGTCTGTTATTTTAACCATCCTAGTGCATATAAAGTTGTATCTCACTGTGGTTTTGATTTGCATTTCTCTAATAACTAATGATGTTGATCATTTTTCATATGCGTATTGGACATTTTGATATCTTCTTTGGATAAAAGTCTTTTCAAATCCCTTGCTTATTTCTAAATTGGCTTATTTTTATGTTTATTACCCGAATATATAAAAACCCAGTGTCTGTAACTTCCAAAATGACCAAAGGCTCCACCAACTGGAAATCAGTCCTTCAGTCAGTGCTGGGTCTGGTCCAGCACTGACTGCTGAGGGGGCTGCAGATCAGGTCTAGAGAGAGGCCTGGAGAGAGAGGCATGGTGTTATCCATAGCCTTTGTGGCAGCTGTTGATGAACCCTGTCTCTCTCTTTCCCTCTGGGCCTCCGTGGGGGCTGCTGATCAGCCCCGCCTCTCTGATAAGGCCTGGAGATAGGCCCAGAGATGCTGACTGGCATAGAAACCGACCAATTGGAACCAAAATTGGGTGAACTGTGAGGAGCCAATGGATGCCTAGGAGGTGGGGCTTCTGATGCTGACTGACATAGAAACTGACCACTCATAACCAAATCTAGATGAAGTGCAAGGAGTCAATGGCTGCCCAGGAGGTGAAGTTTTTGACACTGACTTGCATAGAAACCAACTATTATAATCAGAACCTAATCTGGGTGAACTGTGAAGGCAGAACCTATCTGGACTGAAGAAGGGTTTTTAAGGGCAACAGCTGTTTGGTGTAAGGTGTAAGAAAGTGGTTCAATTTTTTAAATAACCGGTTTGGCAGTATAGTGCATATGGCTGGCTAATAGTCCAGATATAAGGATTATGTATTTTTGTATGCCAAGAGCATCTCTTCCTGCTATAAAAGGCTTCCCCCGACCTCTATTTAAGTAATCCTATCCTATATAATCTATCTATACTAATAAAAGGGTAATATACTAATTAGATCAGGTTGACTTGCCATCTTCCAGATGTCTAACTTCCTTCCAGGCAAAGTCATTGGGGTGGGGGCTGAGATAGAGGTACTTGGGGTCATCAGGCCAGCCAGGGAGGGCAGTTGGGAGTGTGATCAGGCGAGCAGTGGAGGGTAGTTGGGGGTGAGATCAGGCCTGCAGGAGAGGGCAGTTAGGGGTGAGATCAGGCCATTAGGGGGAAGCAGTTGGGGGTGAGATCAGGCCTGCAGGGAGGGCAGATGGGGGTGAGATCAGGCCTTCAGGGGAGGGAAGTTGGGGATGAAATCAGGTTGGCAGGGGAGGGCATTTGGGGGTGATCAGGCAGGCAAGCAGGTGAGCAGTTAGGAGCGAGTCATTCCAGATTATGAGAGGGATGTCCTACTGCCAGTTGGATAGGGCTTAAACCAGCAGTTGGACATCCCCCAAGGGGTCCTCTATTGGAGAGGGTACAGGCTGGGCTGAGGGAACCCATCCCCATGCACAAATTTATGCACTGGGCCACTAGTTGAATTATAAGAGTTTTAAAAATGTATTGTAGATATAAGACTCTTATCGGATATTTTTCAAATGTCTTCTCCCATTGTGTGGTTGTCTTTTCACTTTCTTGATGGTGTTTGCAGCCCATCAGTCTTTCATTTTGATTAAATTCAGTTTATATATTAATTTTGCTGCTTGTGTTTATGGTATCATATCTAACTTGCTGTTATCATATCTAAATTGCTTAACCCAAGGTCACATATATTTACTACTATGTTTTCTTCTAGAAATTTTATGGTTTTAGCTCTTACATTTCAGTTGTTGATAAATTTTGAGTTAATTTTTGTGTGTGATATGAGATAGGGGTCTAAATTCATTATTTTGCATATGTATATCTATTTATTCCAACACCATTTGTTGAAAAGGCTATACCTTTCCTCATTGAATTGTCTTGCTATCCTTGTAGTAAATAAATGAGTTTATTTTTGGCCTTTTAATTTTGTTTCATTGATATATATTCATTCTTATGCCAATACTACACTTACTTGATTAGTGTAGCAGATTTTGAAATTGAAAAGTGTGACCCTCTAACATTGTTTGTCTTTTTCAAAATTAGTTTCCTGAGTCCATTGTGTTTGCATATGAATTTTAGGATCAGCTTGCCAATTTCTACAAAAATATCCAAGTGTGAGTTTTGATAATGATTGGGTTAAACCTGATCATATTGAGGAATTATGCTGTCTTAATAACATGTTTTCAATTCATGAACATGGGATGTTTTTACATTTATTTAAATCATCCTTAATATCTTTTCCAAAAATTATTGACTGTATTATAAGTGCCCCCCCCCATTTTCCCCTTCCTTTGCCCCCCTCCATCCAGCCCCTGCCCCACCTCAGGCCTTCCCCATATTATTGTGTCCATGGGCTATTTCCTATATGCATATATGTTCTTTGGTTAATCTCTTCCCATCTTCTATATCCCTGTCTCTATTGGTCTCCATTTTGAGGCTCTACAGTGCTCTTCTCTTTTATCCTCCTCTTTTTTTGAGGATCAACTATACTCCTACTGGAGGAATAGAGGGAGAAAACACTGTTTAATCCTGAACACTCCTCCAGTTCATGAGAAGCTCTACAGCTATATTATATCTGTGAGGCTTCCCTCCTATTCACCTCACTGAGCCTGCCACAACATAATGATTGCCTTAGACTCCTATTTATAGGATATGACCAGCCAGACAGCTGTCAACATTTTAGTTAATAACTCATAGGTTTATAATCAAGATGTTATCAGGCAAAATTTACATTCAAAAACTCATAAACTCCTTTTATTCCAACCACTCCTGAAATGACTAGTTCCACCCAGGCCAGCTTTGTGCAGGTGCAATTTCACTGAAATTCACTTCTTGTCTTTTTGAAATCCCATGTACACAGATAATAGTGTGGTGAAGGCCTAGGACTGGTGGGTGCAGGGTGGAGGTAGTCAATGGGAAAAAAAAGGGACACCTGTAATACTTTCATCAGTAAAGATAAATAAATAAATAAAACACACACAAAAGAGAGATTCTTTGAAAGTGTCATTGTTTATAAATATCGTAAGTTTCCAGATTTTGTGTGTATACTAGGGAGGGTAATGGTACCAGTGCCTTATATTTTATATCACAAAATTACAAACTCAGAAATACATATCCCAGAAACTTGTAAACAAGTAAATAAATTTAAATAAAAGCCAAAATATCACACATATTGGGGCAAACTTCTTTGTATAAATATTTCTTCTAATTTATAAATACTGATTAAATTCTTGCTTTCTTTCTGGGACTTAGAATTGTACTTGTCTGTGATATGTGACATTAGTCTTGGCCATGAGATTTACTTTAGCCAATGAAACATGGGTGGAAGTGGGAAGGATCAAGCACAAGTTTTATGGGCCAAGGCATAATTTTCTATATTTCTTCCATCTTACCATAGTGATTATGGAGTACTGAGAATTTTTTTAAAATCAATCTGGCTCTCAGAGTGATAATGATGCTACCTGTTGATTTGCACTGAACATATAGCATTAGAAAAAAATATACATTTGCCATATAAAACCTTTTGAAAATTTTCAGTTTGCTGTGGTTTACAAATCAGGACAGGCTAGGTGTCCTGATTTGTGTTCTAATATATACATGTTCACATGTATGCACAATAAAAACAACAATAATCAGGTAGCACACAATGGAATGAGCTTTTTAATTATGAAACAGGGATCACAGCAGTGTTTAAGGCACATAACAACTTGCTGAAGATCACACAGCCAGTAAGTGGAAAAGCCAGGATCCAAATTTCAGAACCCTATTTCTAACACCTCGACCAGTGTTTCTTTGTGTGGACATACTTTGTTGGTGATTCTTGGTTTCCTATCAAATAATCCATAGGGGAGCTTTATATTTTTAATTACTCTTTTCATATATTTCATAAGTTTTATATTTAACACTATTAATTGTAAACAGTTATAATACTTAAATTATATAAAATGCATCCCATTGTAATTAAATATAAATACATTTTAATCTATCTTCACTGTTTTTATATCTACAGTTTACTAAAGTTTGCACTTCCACAGTAGTGCAGTGAAAAAGCAGTTCGTAAAGAAATAGAAGCAAATGAAATAGCATTACTGTAACTCAAAGTAATGCTAAATTTGTAAATACTGTATAGTATCCCAGTGAATATAAAAGTGAATATCTATTGAAAATCTCGATTTGGTTAGTGTACTGATTTTTCCATAACCAACTAAGGAAAGATAAGGATGAATTTGAATATTGATTTTATTGGATAGAACTATGGTGCAGAAACCCTTAAAACTTTTACATGTTTTTTTTTTCTTTAAGCAAAGCACAGTGACCACTCTAGCAAAACAAACAAAAAAAATAGGAAATATATAAAATAATATTTTCTAGAAAAAAATTGATTAATTGATGCTAAGAAAAGAGATCAGAACATCAGAAACATCAAAGTTGTGATACTTACTCTTGTGAAGAAGCTTGTAAAACCACCCTTGAGGTTGATAAATATAGCTTATCCTTTCTGTATGAGCTTTAGATACAATTTCTTTATTAAAAAGATATTTTGAGCATTGCCTTATATCAATGGCATACAATGTGGGAAAGCATTTACAGTCACTTAGGTGCTACAAATAATTTGCTTTTATAGTTGGACATAACCAATTCCAGCAAATGTATATAGCACATAAGGAAGAAATACCAGGCACTGCTTTTTGTTTCATTTATCACTAAAAACCCATTTTGTGAGCTGTGTTATCGAGGAGAAATCTTTTCAATGGTAAGCGAGGGGGAAATGGTTATGAGTATAACAAAGCAGAGCATTGCTACATGAAGTTGCACTTGAATCAGAGCCACATACTTCTTTATTCATAGAGAATAGTTGTGGATCAGTACAATGTGTGAAGAGTATCCTTCACTTGCTTCATCAGAACAATGTTCTACCTTTCCAGATCAGGGTCTAAACAAAAATCAGATGGCACACTCAAAAGAGGAAAATTCAAGGAACGGTTATTTACAAAGGAACCACAAGGGACACTGCACCAACCCAGGGCATTGTAAGAGCCAACTCACATTTCAGTGTCTTCACGCCTTTGTGTAGGCACAACAGACTTCATATAATGACTACATAACTATTGTTGACACAGGTAAGGAATGTAGTAGTGTTGCTGTATCAGACTCCTTTTGTGTAAAGTCTCACATTATTATTGGATCGCTTGATTCCAACAATGTCTATGGCCAAGAATTTCACACCAACTCTGATCTGCTTCACTCCAACATCAACATCATCTAAAGTTTGCACTGTGATTCTCTTGCTTCCTGCTTGGGTTTTCTGATGTCATTCATGTAGGACACTGTGAGAGCCCACTGGACATTCCATTCTCAGCTCGGAAGTGAGGGGGAGTTGATGCCCTATGGAAAAATCCTCAACCAAATGGGGGGTGGAAGTCAATGGATAAATGGGTTTCAACCCTTGGGTAAGCAGTTCTGGGACGTACAACTCATACTCTTCTGAAGGTTTAGCATCAGCTGCCTACAACAGTAAATCCATTCAATACTGAATCCTTGACTTTCCCTCTCTCTCTTTCAATGTAGACAACACTCGGAAGGAAGGTTATTAACCTTCCCCAAGAAAGAAACACAGTTCCTTACCCCCATGCCATGAGTAGCCTAAATGCAGGCAATGACATCTCTCAGAGGAAAGGGCCTATCAGAACTTTTGGAGGCACAATTGTCCCCCTCTAGGTCCAGACTTCCACACATTAAGTTGAAGTGGTTCAGCACAAACAGTGAGAGCAGGTGAGGTTGCCTTAGCATATATCCAGGTAATCTATACTAATAAAAGGCTCATTTGTCCTCCATAGTTTACAAGCTCTTCATTTATCCTCCTCATATTCTCCAGGAAAGTAGCACCTGATTAAAAAATATTCCTGAACTCTCTACTGAAAAATCAAAATAGGAGGTAGTGTCCTAATATTTATTGGAATTGTAGATACTAACAAGCTCACAAACTAGCTCTAAAGTTTACCCCACAGTAGATAACCTGGCTTTCTTCTTTTCTAGCAGCTTGTAGAAACTTTTTTTTATCCTTAAACAATGATATTTCAACATGGATAATTTTTTTTATCAAGGCCTTCCATGGTGAAAAAGTCTTTTCTAGTGTTTTTAATAACTTTTTCCTCCTTTATTTTTTTCTGAAACTCCCCTTATTCAGAAGAATGACCGTAAAGATTCAAAACCCGGTGTCTAATCTTATATTTTCCATGTTTTATGTGTAGATACCTGGGAATTTAAAACAATGCAATTTAAAATATAATATCTTTAAAGTAGCTTTCTGGGGGGGCAATATTTTAGGTGGGATTAGAAGACTTTAAAATATCACATTTTATTTGCTTCATTTTAGGCATATCTTATTTGAATTATATTGCTTTATCTGCTGTTCATTGATAGAATAGCTGAGTTGAATTTACTTATGTTTGTGATAGTTACTGGTATATTTAGATATATCTAATAGCTTATTTTGTATTGTCTTTATTTACTACTCTTTTCTTTCTTACCTTCTCTTGGCTTGATAAAATTCTATTTTTTCCTCCACTGATTTAAATGTTAAACATTTTAAAATTATATTTTATAATAAAGTCTATAGTCATACTGTATATAATTACTGGTGTTTCCTCTTTAGGAAACTAAAGAAAGTAAATCAAATTTACTCCTTTTGTCTTTTCCATTAATTTTATAAACTTATCAAATAATAAGATTTCAGTTATTATATTGATCAATATTTTACTTAGGTTTTTGCTCACCATTTGCTTTGCATTCCATTTCTTCTGTCCTCTTGCCCATAGCAGTTATTTAACAGAGTTTCCATCCCCAGATCCCATTGAAAGAAAGAGCTTAGTCCTTCCTTACTCTTGAGTAATAATCTAGCTGATTTTTAAAAAATGACCCTTTATATTTACTTCAGAATTCTATTTTTTCCTATAATGTATTTATGTGATGTCTTCTGGGAATGCAATTAGACTAAGATAATCTATAGACTATCATAAATAGTCTGTACTTTTTCTAGATACATATTTATTTTTATTCTGTTTAGACCTTGATTAAAAGTTTGCTAGGAAGGAAGAAAAACACATCTTTAGATCGGAAGTCATATCATCATATGTAAATATTGCTTAACTCTCATTCCTGGAAGTTCTGTTAGATATATGTTGGGGCTTCTTTTATATTCCCACTTCTCTCTCTCATATTTTTTTGTATGAATTTCTTAGGGATAATTATTCATTCAATTGTCTTGCATCTGGAATTTATCCCATATATGAATGACTTTAAGATAGACTCAGAGAGACCTGTCAAGGCCATTTTTCAGAGAACAATAAATTAATAAATAACGCACTAGCCATCACCAGAACATCACCCAATGTAAGTTGAAGTACACCAGTAAGAAGTAAATATGACTATTATTTATTTTAAACAATATTTTCCTATAGTTGGAATTATAAAATCTTGTTCAAATATGTCTCAGCATTGGTCTTTTAATATACTTACATTTTAAAGAATATTTTTAATCCCATATGAAGGTTTTCATCTCAGAAAAGTTTTCATTTATGTTATTTCACTGCTGCTATTATTTCATTATTCCTGAATAATATGCATAATTATATACAGTATTATAGAAATGGGAGAAATGGATATTGATTTTCTTTCCTCATTGATCCTTACCTTGACTCATTTCCCTGCATTCAAGGAAAACCTAACAAGTGTGTCTTCTATGTCACCGAATCCATTATCAGAAATTTGAATGCTATTCAGATCTCCTTCCAATGCAGATTTAAATATTTTACATTTTTAGTTTTTTAAGGTCAATTCTTGTCACATCTGTTGAATTTCTTATAACTTTTTGTTTCTGTTCCTTAGGAACCACATTTTCACATCTTTTAGTGAGGATGACAAACCATTTTTCCTCAAACAATATTCTACATTTTATAAAAAAGTAATTTTAGAGTTTGTTCCTCTTGAGTTTATAATAATATTCTTTTTTTTGCAGTATGATTTCCTCTTGTTAGAAGGAAATCAATATGAGACCTTTCTTGACTAAAGACACATTTAAATGTGTGGTGTGGATTGCATCAGCCCTACTCAAATCCCATGATCAGATCTATAGTTATAAGGGTGGCTCCCTTCCCAACTATTGGTGTTTCAAATTTTTGTCTTTACCTCAGTTCAATTTTTATAGAAGTGTCCTACTCTACCCTCACTGCATGGTTATAGGATATTTTATATTCAGAGAAATATATCTATTGGAATGTGGGCAAGAGAGGTGAAGCATTCAGCTGCTGGCAAATTCTGGGATTCTAACACTTTCATTTTCTATTATTTTTTTGGAGTGACCATTTTTGAATATATATAGAAATAGATACTGATGGGGGCCAAAAGGGACACAATACTCTACTTGGAGGTAATGATTTTTGAAGCAGAGTCGGCTGCTAAATAATAGTGTTATATGACTCTTTAATCTATAATCTAGGGGCAGACTTTGGGGACGCTAAAACCTATATTTACTTCCACGCTGGTGGAGTCCCTCTCTAAATAGACTTTGTGTCTTTACAAACGTTTATTAGAAAGTTGAGAAGAACTGCCCCAGAGACTATCAGAAATAATCGTAAATCCCTAATTAGTGCTCTAAAGCCTGCTTGTTCTTTGTTATTCTTAAGTTCCCTTGTGGTACTTTTCCATTGTTGTTCAAGTTAATTTCTCTATAATACAATTCTGATCTTCACTTCTCTTTTCAAAGGTTCCAGTGATTATATTTCTGTAGTCAATGAGTAAATTTGTACAGCTATCAGCAAAAGGAACCGATATATAATCAACTTGTTGAATAGAAGATTGTGCAACCCAAAGTTCTTTGTGAGCCAGAGACAGAAAATGATGTATAGTTAACTCTCGAAATTAAATAGCATTTGGCTATCAACATTTTGACCCTAGTTCATGTCTTTGCAAAACATTCCAGGACTTGGTGGATTGGACATAATAGCTTATCTGAATCACTCTCACAGAATCAGCCTCCAAATACTTCACAGAGATAATTCTTATTTAGTTGTAGCAAGAATAGAAAATTTTCCAGTATTCTTACCACAATAAAAAAAATTAACAACATAAAAAATAAGTAAAAGTCTGGCTTAGGTTAGCCTGTCATCATTTTGACTATTTCAGCAATCTCCAGGTTGTTCTGGTGGCATCTACTCTATAGTCTTTCTAGCCCAGCCTCCATATTGCTGCCAGAGTCATCTACTTCCTTTGTTCTCCTTTAATTTAGGTAATTTCAAAATTCCCATCTTCTACCTCAGTTATTCTGTCTTCCACTTGCTACTTTACTGCATGCTCTCTACTGCTTTTTTAAAGTTTCACTCATTGAGTTCTTCAGCTCCAGAATTTCTATGTCTTTAGAAAGTATATTATTTTGAACCTCGATTTTTTTATGAATTTGTTGAAATTATCTTTTTGAATTATTTTGTAGTTTGTGAATTTATTCAAAACAGCATTTTAAAATTTTATTTAAAATATTTTTATTTTTTTAAAATTAATGTTGAAAGTATTACATATGTCCCCTCTCCCCTATTGTCCTCTCCCAGCCTGTTCCTGCCCCCCCCGCCCTGATCTTCAACCCTCCCCTATTGTCAGTGTCCATTCTTTATGCTTATATGCAAACAAGTTCTTTGGTTGATCTCTTGCCCTCCCTTCCCTCAAAGTCCCCCCTCCCCTGCCTTCCATCTGAGGTTTGACAGTCTGTTCAATGATGCTATGTTTCTGAATTTATTTTTGTTCATCAGTTTGTGTTGTTCATTATATTCCACAAATGAGTGAGTTCATGCGATATTTATCTTTCTCTGATTGGCTTATGTAGCTTGGGGGAAAAATTAAAAATCACACACACATATTTAATAATCTTTATAAGAAAGTGAAATTGACCAAAACCTCTGGTACCAGGCTTTTTCTTTCTTTTATTATTATTGTTGTTGTTGTTATTTGAAAATCTTCACCCAGGGATATTTTTCCATTGATTTTTAGAGAGAGGGGAAAAGAGTGGGAAAGACAGAAAAATATTGATATGAGAGAAACACATCGATTGGTTGCCTCCTGTATGAGCCCCAACCAGGGCCTGTGCAGGGGAGGAGCCTGCAACCAAGATCCATGACCTTGACCAGATTTGAACTCAGTACTCTTCAGTTCACAGGCTGATTCTCCATGTACTGAGCCAAACCGACTAGAAAAACCAAGGCTTTTTCTTATTACAGTGAGTCTTGGTTAGCCACGTATGGAAGACTGTATTTTCTAAGATGGCTGAAACCCTAAAATGCCCCAACATCTCTTCTATTGAGATGTGGGATTTATGGTCCTTTCCTTTGAACCTTGGTGACTGTGTTGGGAGTGGCACTGTGTGACTTTCGAGGCTAGGTCATAAAAAGTTATATACGTTCCCTCTGGTCCTCTTAGGATGCTTGCTCATGGAACTCAATCACCATGTTGTGGGGAAGTAGACAGATCACAAGGAGAAGACACATATAGGCTTTCTGACCAACAGCCCCAGCAGAAGTTCCAGGCAACTGTTAGCACCAACTTCCAAAAATCTGGCAGGAGTCGGGGGAGAAGTGAGCATTAGATGATTCCAGCCCCCAGCCTTCAGGACACTACAGCACAAAACAGAGATGAGCTGCAAAGAAATCAGAGACAGGATTTCCTGATCTTATTTAAGGACTGCACAGCTGGAGTTACAGGAGGATGGTGTACCTAAGTGTCATTCATGGTGACCTTGTGACAATCACTTTGTATGACTTGTGATAGGCAATGCTGCAAAAGCACCCATTTTCGCATCTTACAACTTCCCATCATCAATGTTCACTTCTCACTCACATTGCAGTGCAATGAAGGTCAGGTGGCTCTCCACATCATGATGCAGGGATCCAGTTTCCTTTCATGTGGAGGCTATTTTTTCTTTAAGGATCTCCTTGGAATCTGTTACTGAATCATCTTCATTTAACTGGACTACCAGTAAAGAAACAGAACAGAGAATAACAGAGAATACCATTTGGCTTGCCTGTGAGTTCTACTTCTGCCCACAGCCAATTGGCCAAGAACCAAATACATGACCACATCCTAACTGAAAGGAGTCTGAGAAAGGTCATTTTATTGATTTTTTAAAGGAGAACTTTTAGCCAGTTTCTGCCATACACTGCCTCAATTTCTTCTTTGTGGATGGGAATAATAATAATATGAAGTTCCCTAGGTAGCTGTAAGGATCAAAATGTAAGCAGTTCTCTCAACTCTGAAGGAATTGAAGGAACCATACATATTTTAGGAATATGCTGTTTCTCATCAGAGAAAGATAGCTGAGATGATGGATACTTTTCATTATCATTTTAGGGTCCCCATCAATAATGGACAATGATAAGTCATTGCCCCTCTCCTGGACTGTCCTATATCTAACCACTGACAACCGCTGCCCTAATACCAACAATTATTTCTCCAGGGGAACAAAACAGTAATTTTGAATATCAGCTAGAGCTAGATTGTAAAATTCCATTGCATTGAGCTCAATTATTGGAAAATCATTATCTTTTGGTGATGACACATTTCCTTGATTTTTTGTGTTCTTTGTAGATTTGTACTACTATTTTTTGCATTTGAAGTAACAGATACCTCCTTAAACCCTTGCTATTGCCTTTGATGGGGTATTCTGTTCATTGATATAATTAACTGGATACATTTGTTGTTGTTTTCCCCCCTTCTGTTCTTTAACTGTGACAGAATTCTTAAGCATTTACATCTCTGGTTCTTACAACTCACCAAGCTGGCTACTGGAAACCTCACTTTTGTTTTCAGATCACTCAATTTTATGCTTTCTGAGTGTACTTCCTGTCCAACTGAGATTGTTCTTGCTACTGCTTCAAATCCTTTGAGATTATTTTATGAACCATGTACTATAACCCAACAACAGATTTCTTTTTGGTGATGCCCTGCTACTGTTTTTAATTTTTAATGGAATTTATTGGGGTGACTTTGGTTAATAGGTTTTAAGTATTCAATTCTATCATATATCTGTATATTGTATTATGTGTTTACCACAGCAACCCAAGTCTCCTTCCATCACTATTTATCTCCCTTTTACCATCTTCTACCACTCTACCTGCCTTATATCTGATCATTTCCATACTGTTTTCTGTTTCCATCAGTAGATGAGTGGATAAAAAACAAACAAACTGTGGTACATTTACACAGTAGACCTCAGCTATAAAAAGGAAATATTACTTTTTTGGGACAGCATTAAAGAGTATTATTCTAAGTAAAATAAGCTACTCAGAGAAAGACAAACACCATATGATTTTACTTACATATGGAGTAGAATAAAATAAAATTGAAACAAATTTGTAGGCATAAGTAACAGACTGACAGCTGTTACAGGGTAGGGGGGTTAGAGGATGTGTGAAAAGGGTGTCCCGCTACCTTGATTTTCCAATATAGTAGGACAGAAAATTTCAACAGAAAGCTTAATAGTCACTGAACATTATTTAGACCTCTTACAGTACTCGATTATAGACCACACTTACATATGAAGCTATAGCATTACCTGGTAGGTGGAATGGACTAAACTGAGATGTTTAGATGGTTGTGGGAGCCTGTTGAATATGAAAGACTAACTGGTTGACTTACCCAGATGTCTAAGCGTCATTGTGCTGTGCATTCCCACCATGGTTCATTTAAGATGTTGACCATGGTTCTCAAGGATTCTTGGCAGCGTCAGAGCAATAATAGTAATTGTTATTGCATCACTACTTGAGGCACTCGCAACTGGATGAAGGAATGACCCAAGATACTGCTTCAGTGTAACATCGAGAAATAACCAGGATACATTCCCCTTCTCCCCACACCTTGTTTCAAGTAGTCAGAATAGAGTATTGCTGCATGTACCAAGGTGGTGCTCTCATCTCTGTATGTTTAATATAAAAATTGGCAGGAGCAAAATACACTCACACAAGCACACAGAGTTTGTCCCATCTGTAGCAGTAGCTTGTCAACCATCAGTGATTTAAGTAAGCATCACCCTCTTGTCCTAATGAAATACATATTTCTAAAATATTCATAGTTTAATTAGGGCTTAAAAATCAAAGCAAAGGAGTTTTAAGTATTCGAAGAGAAGAGCAGGCTCATCTTTATGAGATGTAATTTCAAAGATATGGTACCATACATTTATAGAAATATAGGTAAGAATTTTATTAAGTTTTTCAAAAGTAATATCCAGCCTAAAATTTCATCAAAAGTTTTTCTCTTTATAAAATTGTATATGCCCCTTATCAGGAGAGGGTTCAGTTTTGGAATAAATTCTTTACATTATCCTACAAACTGACCATAACTCCTGCACCAGAATTTTCACTTTAAATATTGCCAGATGTCATTTTTCTTGGTAGAATTTTTCATTCGATAATCAGGTTCTGTTACTTATTTTGTAGTCTTTGTTGTGGGTTCATTAATTGGATGACATTTAAGGTTGCTGTTCCGATCTGAAGGGTTAGGGTGGCAGAGCTGGCTGGAAAGTAGCTGCCTTGCAGCTCAAACATGGCTCACAGAGGAGTGACAGCTGCTGCATGTCAGGCGTCAGGTACAAGAAAATGGATTTTCAATCTGGTGGGGCTCCATATGGTTGGTATCTGCCTGTGATGAGGGCAATGGTGAATCCCATATTTTGGGGAAACTGTGCACTCATTTCTAAATTTGTAGCTGTATTAAAGCCAGCTTTTGGTCCTTCAATTATTTTCTTGGTAACATTTACCCCCCTGGTTTTGGTACTTTCTCAATAGGAAGACTAGAAGCCACTGTGGTTAGAAGCCATTGCTTTTCTTTCATCTCCTAACACCACAGAGTTAGGGCCAGGATTTGCAGTCCTTAGCAAGAGTCATGGTGGTTAAAGCATCTAGAGCCAACCTAACAAGATCCATAATGGTTTTGTCTCTTCACACTTTTTCTGGATTCCAAGACAGCACAGTGCTAATAGGGTAATGCAACTGGCTTCTACAGTAGCTTCCCAAAGTGGCTGGATAACAACATGTAGGCATAGTGTTATTATTACCCCGTGGGACAAACTTCATTGGCGGGGAAAAAGGAGTGGGATTTATGATCTGCCTCTTTTTTTCTGTCTCTAGTTTCTATTGAGTTTTGAGGCAAAGTGGTTTGTTCCACATGGTCTGTCTAAAATGTTTACCATGGGACTTAACAATGAGCTCTACTTTATTATTTTATTCCAAAATTGTTGTCAGCTTGGCAGCTACCTCCTTCCACATTTCCATGCGTTCCTTCTCTGCCTCATATCACAGTTGTGGCACTGGGATTACACCTCCATCTCTTGAGAGTTTGAACCAATCCCATTCTCTCAGAGTAAGAAACATGTCTAAAGCCAGGTAATTATGCTTCAAAGTGCTAGATAGTAAAAAAAAAAAAAAAGAGGTATCTGTGAATGCCTGGCCTCCAAGTCACTGCTTAAAACTCTGAAAAGGCCCACTTTTATAGCTTTTATTAAAAAGGCACTGAAAGTCTTAAATTCTTTGGCTCTCTGCTCTTCTGCCTGTGGATGTTTCTGTTCATCTTGAGATTCCTTAAGAACCCCTGATTAAGGTTTGAAAAGATCAGTATCTGGTCTGTTTTTTCATCTGATGCTGTCCTTGCAGTGGATTATATCTGATTACCCAGAGCAATTCTGGAAACTGTCCTCTTAGGATGTGGAGACGAACCCAGGAGACCATGAAGGCAAGCTCTACAGCAGTGGATCTGATAGGGGCAGCAGGGTTGGAGGATGATGCTGAAGATCACTCCCATTTATTCTACAAGTCTCATCGATCTTTGTATGACTAATACAATTCCAATTCACTAGTGTTTTGTGTCCTTCCTGTCTACCCTGATTCTACTAATTTTTCATTGTTGAGGCTTTGCTCCAGATAACAGGAATCTCCTCCATGAAATAGTCTAATTGAGTGAGAACTTAAACTACCTTGAGAGTTCAATTTACTCCTTGTCAGTTTTTCAGATTTACTGATTTATTTATTTATTTATTTATTTATTTATTTATTTATTTATTTATTTTTACACCAGGAGGAGGCTCTAGAATGGAATCAGAAAGGAAAAGCATACAATGAGAGGTAGAGGGAAGATGAGTATAACAGATGACAGCTTGATGAGATCTATAACTTTTCTGCCTGATCATCGATACAATTTACATTCACTTATTTAAAGGAAATATTTGTTAAGTTGGGATGCAGGCAGAAAGGGTTAGGCATGATGTAGGACTGGGGATGCCACTCAATTCAGCCATGTACAGCTAATATTTCAGTGGAATGGATTAATCCAGCTTATTTATATACTGTAAATTATTCCTATAGGCTGAGGCTGAGGGAATGGGACTGTGTTTATGGGACTAGGTAGTAAGATGTATGTAGTGGGGTCATGTGCCATCCACAGGCCCCTACAGGAAAAACAGATTTACTACCATAGCTGCTGGGAGTGTTGTGGAAAGACAGTGAATCCTTAGCAATTGGCCCACATTGAACACATTCCTAAAAGTCATCCTCTCCTTTCAGAGTGGCCAGCATTCAATATATCCTTGATGTGGAAGTATAAAGGCTTGGACTTCTTGCTCCAATTAAGGAAAATTTTGAAATATCATCCCAGGTTTAGAAAGCCTCATAGTTTCAACTAAAGTTCTGTGGTGATGGCATTGCCTTCATTCCATAGGCATTGATCCCAAGAGCTTTCTGCTACATGCTAATATTCGTTGCAGGTTAGAGTCCCTGGGAAGCACACTATAAGCTGATATTTAACTTCAGAGTCCAGTTTAGGGGGCTGAGAACCCAGATGTCTTTAGGATTGTGATATTTTACAAGGTACAAGCTTCTTCAGAGTGAGTGTGCCAATCCCAGGGAAGTTATGGGAGTACAGAACAGCTCTCCTTCCACTTTGGTTCTAGTTCCCCTTTGATTAGTTAAGGGAAACAGAGAGCCCTCATTTCTTTGGAGTGGAAATGACACATTTCTAAAGTCAATTTCACTCACTTTCAAATACTTCTCACACAAAACTCTTTTCTCTTTCAACTTTCAAAGCTAATTTACTAGTATATCTCTATGGCCCCACATATGCTAGACCCTAGGATTCAATCAACACTGAAGCAGGAAGAAAATCTGGCTTCATATGGACTATAATTTGTCATGCTGACAGATTGAGGTCCTTTGAACCCCAAGCCAAACTTTACTGGATGAAGTTAAATGGTGGCACAAATACACAGTGATAATATGGCTCTTTTAGCATGAGCATCTATCTTGAGGCAGACTTTGTCACTATTGTGCATTTAAACCTAATCCTATGTATTGAATATTTTCTCTTGGCCACAGAATTCATTATTTTTGAGGTCCTATCTACTTGGGAATATTTCACCTTAGGAACATGAGTCATCTCAGTCACTCTTGGGAAGATGAATCAGCGTGGAGGAATGGAAGTTCTTTGCCTATTTGAGAACCCAGATCTTTGGGACATAATCAAGTTTCATTGGCTTATGGGAAGGAGGTTGCTAATTTTTGTTTATTTGGGGATCTAAAAGAGAGAGGCAGGGGAAGCAGTTTTGCCAGGAGAATGAGGTGGACTTTAATGTGGGAATCTAACACTAGATGGACTCTGCCATTTTGAAAGGCATGATGTATCTCACCAATTACTTGAATTGGAAATAAGATGATTGTTTCTTTAAAAATATCTATTTCCTATCTCTGTCAATTGAAAAGCACCAACTAGACACTTTGATCAACCCATTAATAATCAACATCCCCGTTGCCCAGATTATTTGAGTTTCTCAATATTCCAGGTCCATTCTTATGCCCTAGGTAAGACTAGAGTCCTGCCACAAAGTGGATTTAGCTACTTTTTCAAGGAGCCATGTATTCTTTAAGTGGAAAACATCTTGTCAGAAAACAAGGAAGCTGTAGATTGTGGAAGTTGTCAGTGATCCATGAAGGTCTTTTGGATTCCTCTTGCTGTTTCTATAAGACCCTCTACTGGCCTGTCCCTGCAGCTTCATTCAAAGCTGGCTTTGCTTAGTTAGTTATTCCTCAGCACTTTCCCTAACTTGAAGCAAAAGACCTGAGCTTTCATAGTCCTGCAGCCATCATGGCTCCCTAACATCTTCTTCCCTGACCCTGACCTGCTACTCCATTTCCTTACTGGTTTCTCTGGGGAGCATTTTCTCCCTCGCACCCCCACCCAGAGTTTACATGTTTGTTTGTTTATTTATTTATATATTTGAAACTATTACAGATGTCCCCCCCCCACCATTGATCCCCTCCATCTACTCCCATACCCTTCCCACGTCTTCATCACATTTTACTGTCTGATCACAGGTTATGCATATATGTTCTGGGGAGCATTGTCTTTTTAAAAAATATTGATTTCAGAGAGAGGAAGGAAGAGGGAGAGAGATAGAAACATCAATGATCGACTGACTCCTGCACACCTGCACTCCTGACTATTGGGGATGGAGCCCACCACCTGAGCATATGTTATCCCCAGGAATCAAACCTTGATGTTCTGGTTCATGGGTCGATGCTCAATCATTGCATCATACTGGCCAGGCTGGGTAGCATTTTCTTAATGTGTCACTTGTACATAAGTTCTTACCTTAGGGTCTGCTTCTTGGAAACTCAGGAAAAGTCCTGGGTACTCTAGGATCAAAAGTGCAAAGTTTTTTTTTTTTTGTTTGTTTGTTTGTTTTTTTGGGACAAATTGTTGTTTTCTATGTGTAAAATTTAGTAGGGTCACATTCAGTAGGTGGTAACTTAGAAACTTAGACCACAGATACAG
Organism: Pipistrellus hanaki; assembly: GCF_964339955.1. Classification (NCBI taxonomy): domain Eukaryota; kingdom Metazoa; phylum Chordata; class Mammalia; order Chiroptera; family Vespertilionidae; genus Pipistrellus; species Pipistrellus hanaki. The sequence continues at coordinate 58,329,140 of NC_140503.1, read as the reverse complement.
AATGGAGAATCATTTACTTGGAAGTTATAAATACTTTTGAGGCTTGTGGTTACTTCAAGCAGAATGTGAGTGAAAATTTATAATTATAGAAAATACCCTGGGATCTAAAATAGTGACTCTGAAATCTGTTCAATGAAATCTGATATTAGACTCCCTAGGAGGACTATGATTTAGGTTATTTTGGGAAATATAAGGTGAATCTGGAAACTTTCCAGAGAAGAAGAGATGGGTTTATTTTAGATGTAAATGAAACAGGATTTGGCTGCTATGGTGCCTTTTTGTTGTCTTTATCATCCCTGCATTTTCGGACCTGGAGGCAATGTCACATGTGGCTGCAGAGTGTCAGGGTGATGCCACCTGGAAGAGTGTGAAAGGGCTCCCCAGGGGGTGGACCTATACCGTGAGGAAACAGGAGAGAACTGGGCAACAGAACTTTGTACGAAGACTGCGTGTTCAAAGTACATTTTCTCCATGCAAACTCCCCCCCCCCCAAATTTGGATCACATCTATTGGGACAGGTGATAATTCTCAATGGCACACTGTGAGGTGGTGACCAGCCAGTAACCTGTCACATTATGTCCTGGCTTTTCTTACTTCTTTCCCCCCCTCCCTTATTTTTATTGCCCTGGCCTTGAACCATCCATAAGATGTCATCAGTTAAAGATAAATCTGACTCCAGCTCTGCTTTCTAGAGGAGGCAGGTTAAGATATATATATATATATATCTATATATCTATATCTATATCTATATCTATCTATCTATATATATATATATATATATATATAATTTATTTGGTGGCAATCAAAATATATGAAAAAAGAAAATTCTAAGGACATTGCTAAGAGAAAATGATTGAGTCTAGAATTCTATACTTAAATTATTTAACTATAAACACAATATAGAACATTTAGAAAATATGATTTAGTTTATCACATGTTTCAAATCTGAAGGATATGTAAGTATATTTTTTATTTCTCAGTTTCTAGGAACAGTAGTGAAGGAAAAAACACATCAAAGCTAGTATTTAAATTCTTATAGATAATATGGTTGTAAAGGTTAATATAATCTTTACAAAATACCTAAAATAGATCCAAATTTAAAAAAGAAAAAATGATGTAATTATATTTTTTACATAAATGACATAGAAAATTTAAAGTAAAAAGATATGAAAAAAGTATCAGACAAATAAATAGAAAAGAAGCAAATAATTAATTTTTAAAAATATTAATGCTATCACAAATGTATAAGTATTAAAGGAAGCTGAGAGGTAAATTGAATATCCTACCAACATAAGTCAACTATTTATGTAGAGAATGTGCCAAAATACACAAATTTTTAGGAACCAAAAAGTTGAACAAAACCATAGGGGTTAATAAATTCTTTCAAATTAGTGTTTCGGGTTTCTTTAGATATAGTCCCAGAGGTGGAATTGCTGGATCAAAAGGTAGCTCAATTTTTAATTTTTTGAGAAATCTCCATACCTTTTTCCATATGGCTATACCAGTCTGAATTCCCACCAACAGTTCATGAGGGTTTCCTTTTCTCCACATCCTTGCCGGCATTTGTCATTTGGGACTTATTGATGATAGCCATTCTGACAGACGTGAGGAGATATCTGATTGTGGTTTTAATTTGCATGCCTCTGATGATTAGTGACTTTGAGCACCTTTTCATAGATTTTTGGCCATCTGTAGATGAGTGGATAAAAAGGCTGTGGTACATTTACACAATGGAATACTACTAGGGCCTAGTAACTAGGCCATAGAAAAAGAAGAAAATCTTACCTTTTGCAGTAGCATGGATGAACCTGGAAATTATTATGCTAGGTGAAATAAGTCTCTCAGTAAAATACAAATGCCAGATGATTTCACTTATATGTGGAATCTAGTCAATAAAATAAGTTAACAAAATATAAACAGAAGCATTGATACATAGAATGGGCTGAAATCTGTCTCAGGGGAGCGGGATTAGGGGGATGGGTAAAAAAAGTGAGGGATAAAACTATATATATATATATATATATATATATATATATATATATATATATATATATATATATAGTTTATCTAACACATAGACACAGACAACAGTATGGTGATAGCCAGAGGAAAAGTTGGGTTGGGGAGGTAGAGGTTGGCAAAGGTGGGGATTAAGGGTAATAGGAAATGATTTAACTTTGAGTGGTCAAAGTGTGATGCAGTGTGCTACTGATGATTTATTGAGTTGTAGACTTGAAACCTGTATAGTTTTATTAATTAGTGTTACCCCAATCCCATATAATAAAAGCTTAGTATGCAAATTGTCCCCTCTACTGGGAGTTCATCCAGGAGTTCGACCAGTAGGCGGGTCTGGCTGGGGAAAAAGAGGGAGATCCTGGTCAGTGGCGGTGGGTGGTGGCAGCAGCAGTTGGCTGGGGGAAGGAGGAAGGGAGGGAGTACTGGCTGTCAGCCAGCAGCCACTAGGGACCCTACAGTGCATGAATTTCATGCATTGGGCCTCTAGTAAATTAAATAAAAAAGAAAAAGGAAAAAGAAAGAAAAACTGATAAAACCAATCACACTCTAATTTTAACACATTTCTATTGGAAACCAGAAGATCAAAGTAGAGAAAAAAATAAATGATTTGATCAAACAACAACTTTGCCTTATTACACAACTAGAGGCCTGGTGAATGAAATTTGTGCACAGGTAGGGCCCATAGGCATTGTGGCAATCAGAGGTGATCAGGTTCCTGCCTTCCCCGCCTCCTCCTTCCCTGGCTCCCTCAGCACCTTGCCACTGTCACTGGTTGCCTGCCTGTTCTGTGCTGATCCCTGGTGGTCAGTCATAGCAAGTGATTGAACTCCCAGTCTCCTGGTTGAACTCCTGAGGGGACACTTTGCATATTAGCCTTTTATTATATAGTATTTGACTAAGGAAAGTCAACAATTTCAAAAACAAAGTAGAAAGTACAATGTAACATTTTAATTCCATTGTAATAAATTAATAGTATGGTGATGAACAGAGGGAAAAGGGGTTGTGGGTTAGTAAAGGGTAAAGGGGTTTAAATACTGTGTTTCCCCGAAAATAAGACATCCTCCAAAAATAAGACCTAGCACATGGAAAGATAAGACATCCCCTGAAAATAAGACCTATCGCAACTTTGGGAGAAAAAATTAATATAAGACATTGTCTTATTTTCGGGGAAACAGGGTATATAGTGACAGAAGAAGATTTGACTTTGGGTGGTGGACACACAATGCAATCTACACTAATAAAAGAGAAATATGCAAATGTGCCATACCTCCATGATGCCCACCAACCAATCAGGAGTGAGTATGAAAATTAACCCAACAAAGATGGTTGGTTAATTTGCATATGTAGGCTTGGAGCGAAGACTGAAGGCTCCAGCTCCTGTGAAGACTGAAGATGACTAAAGAGGCTTGGCTTCTCTGCTGTGACCAGAGCAAAGGCCTGGGTGCCGGAGAAAAACCAATGCCGGCAGCCAGGGGAAGAAAGGCCTCTTGCACGAACCTTCATGCAATGGGCCTCTAGTATACAATAATGTATTGTAAAATTATGTACTTGAAACCTACACAATCTTATTTACCCATGCCACCCCAATAAATTTAATGAAAAATAAGTAATTTAGTAGTTAATAAGTAGTAAAACATAATTCCTGAAAATTAAATAACCTAGGTGAATTTGTGTAAATTTTGTTAAAAATCCATTCAGAAATTAACAAAATGAGAACATTATTTTAAGGATGCAGTTAAAAAGAAGAAATTTTTCTAAAATATTATTCATTACAGGACAGAAGAAAAATAAACATTTAACTCAAGAATCTAGGGGAAAGAATTAAACCAAAGAAAGTGGATGTAAAAATCAGAGACAAAGGAGTAATTTCTAGGGTTGAAGAGATTAGGGAAACCAATATATGATCAATAAAACCTTGAAAGCCACTTCTCTAAAAATATCAATAAAGAGACATTCCTGAGGCAAAATCAATTTTTTGCTAATGAACTTGAAAATATAGATAAAATGCATAATTCTCTAGGATGAAATTGACTCAAAAAAAGATGAAAAGTCCCTGAAGGCCCACTAGTGGGAGTAATGGGTTACTATCACATCTGATCCAAGCCTGCCTGACTTCTGGGTTTCTCTTTGGAAACTACAGTGTTAAGGTCAGTGTGAACTGTGTGTGCTGTGAACCGGATCTAAGTGACAACTCTGCACTGCTGTAGATGTGAACTTGTGGTCAGGCGTTGGTCCTACATGACTAGAATGTGGTTAAAGCTGTGGGAATTAGAAGCTGTGACTTCTATATGTCAAGGTGATCCCTACACACCTTGGCTCTCTTTCAGGGCAGTTGTATACACCTGTTATGTATGAAGGGCAAAAGAAACCACAAACCTGGGTAACTGTTGGCCCTCTGGAGAGGTAAATGTGTTTCATTCTTTGAGCTGCATCTTTCTGTACAGCTAAGTCAACACAGTATTGGATTCAAGCAATTGTGTCTCCTGAGTCTGACTGCAGGTTAGAATCTGTAATGGCCACTAATATCATTGATGACTATTACAATTAAAGCATGAGGCCTAGATGCTTTTAGTAACCAGTTTTAAAGAACCTTCAGGAAACAGACATTTTTTGTTGCTTTTGTTCCTATTATTTAAATAGCACAGAGTAAGATGCAAAGCTTCTTCTTCTTTTTTTTTAAAAACATATTTTATTGATTTTTTACAGAGAGGAAGAGAGAGGGATAGAGAGTTTGAAACATCTATGAGAGAGAGTCATCGATCAGCTGCTTCTTGCATACCTCCTACTGGGGATGTGCCCGCAACCAAGGTACATGCCCTTGACCGGAATCAAACCTGGGACCTTTCAGTCTGCAGGCTGACGCTCTATCCACTGAGCCAAACTGGTTTTGGCAACATGCAAAGCTTCTTAATTCATTTAGTAGGTCTAGCATAACTGTTTTTTTTAACCTAAATAAGACAATTTGAACACATAAAAGTATAGGCCAATTTCACTTTTAATGAGAGAGAGAAATCCTAATAAAATATAATTGTAAATTTTGCTAATTTTTCAAATTAAAAATATACAATCTATTTGAACAGCAGTTATAATTCTAGGGATTAATTCTAGAGAAGTACATGTAAAGATACCTGGGTAACTCATTATTTAAAGTATTGTAAGTATGACAAAAATGAAATCAACCTAAATTTCTACCAATAGGAAAATGATTAAATAAATCACATAATATCCATTCTATACAGTTTCATATAGTTCTTAACCAGCTATATAGAGTTATGAGAATTTTATGGAAATGTGCATGTGTGTGTTTCTATACATACTTCATTTAGAGCATGGGAACAAAGCTAGAAGACTCAAGTTTTTGTCCAGGCTATGCAACCTTGTGCAAATCGCCTGACTCTTTTAATCCTGAAGTCCTTTGACTCACAAGTATTTCGTGAAAATTAATGGAGGGTTTTATATTCAAGTATTTTTAGACTGTAATATATTCTCCAGATATTAAAGATGAGAATATTCAGCAATAGTAAAGATTATGATTTTTAAATGATGGCAAGTTCCCAAGATTACCTTGCATTCAATTAATAGCCAGGTAAAAGGAGCATTGCCCATGTCAGTAACACCAACTAGAACAGTGACTGCACATTAGGAGGTACTAGAAGCATTAGCTATTACGCCACACTGCCTTTATAGACCATCTTCAGATATCACATCCATTTATTTGCTTTTAACTTTCACTCAGCCCTAATCATTATCCAAAGAGAATGGATGTAAGTCTGATCTAGACCAATAATGATATCCTCTAAGACTACTCTCTAAGGCTTCATTTTGTCTGATTATGGCTTTTATTTGGGGTCAGGGGAGGGTCCAGTTAACCATTTTCTCTTTAAACTCTGATAGGGCAATTTAATTGGTTTCCTAGTGGAACATTAGAGGGATAACTAAAAGACATAAATATTTACAGTTTTGAGTTAAACTAGAGTCAATAATGATAAAGTAGCCAGCCATATGAGAGAATACTAGAGTTGTGTGCCGTACAAAGTCTATCATCAAAGGCAATTTTTAAGGGGATGGAGTAGTTAGATTCTGACCTCAGTTCTGAAAGAGTGTGTTGAATGCTCTCTGTGTTAGGGTTACAGGATTTATTGAATGCAGGAGATCTAACAAGTAACCAGTTACAGACCTGAGCCTCTGACATTGATGTGATTCAATTAGCTAGTGAGTGTCAGATGTAAAATCTCACCCCTTGCAGTGGCATTTAAAGAATCAAAATGGTTAAAAACCTTTAAGGAAACTTGCAGGACCAGCAAGGTTCTGCAAATGGTTGATTCTATGATTTGAGCAGATTCACTGTTTAACTTTAGTCTCATTTTCATCTGATCCAAATTATCTGAGTAGCTACAGGTCATTTCTTTTAACACCCTAATTTTAAGAGTGGAGAAGAAGAGAAGAGGCTAACTTGTTAAAGTAACTTACTTCCACCTTTAATGAGCTAACCTCAGATCAGGGTTTTCTGATTCTTAGCCTATTTCTTTGTCCACTGAATAAAACTAGCCCTAGCTCTACTTTCAACCACATCTGTTCTGGGGTGAATTGTGTTCTCCTCAAAGATATGTTGAATTCCTAATCTCCTGTCTATGACTGTGAACTGATTTGGGAATAAAGTCATTGCAGATATAACTAGTTAAGATGAGCTCATACTAGAGTAGGGTGGCCCCTTCATGCAATGTGACTGGTAGTTTTATATGTAAAAAAAATTGGACACAGACATATATTCAAATTATGTTGCCAAAATCAAGGAACACTCTAGGCTACCAAAAGCTGGACCAGACAAGGAAGTGTCCTTCCCTTGAGGCTTTGGAAGAAGCATGGCGCTGCCAACAACCTTGATGTCAGAATTCTAGCTTCCAAAATGGGGAGAGAGTTCATTTCTGTTGCCTTAAAATTTGTGGTACTTGTTGTAGCATCCCTGGGAGACTAATACAACATCCAAAAATTGATTTTGTGGCCCTATATGATAGTGCCATATTTATGCCATAGCCAGTGGCCAGGTTTCAGCGGTATAGCAGTAGATAATTTAGAGTAAGTGTTGGGCGTAGTTGACTGAAGCTGAAGGCCTGATGCTTAAAAAATCAAAAAACACAAAAACACAAAAACAAGCCTCAAACTTGCATCTTGAAAACTTTTAGTATCTTAATAATATAAATATAAATTTCTGATTGCTTATATAATGCATTCAAATGGATTACAATCAATTGGACTTGGTGGGTATACATACTGGCTCAATGTTTGACAGGTCTGATTACTCCAGATTGTCTAACCATCATGCATTCCACTATTATTTACATTCTAAGAACTGTCATCCAGGAAACAGCTCTTCCATAATTATTATGACCCTTTTCAGACTTGAAGGTCTCCACTTTTATTTTAATAGCAGTATAAATATGATTATAGAAGGTGTATTTATGTATGACTGGACTTTAATATAGTGAAGTCAACTACAGTTTAGCCCAAAATATCTGATGACTGCCTCAGGTGCCTCTGTTTAGAATAGCGTGAGGAACGGGACAGACATGGCCTTTCCTGTATTTAATGTAACATGGGGAATAAGTTGACCATTAAAATAATTGCTGTTTAACCACAGTGATGACAAGGTTTATGAGGATGAGCATAAATGGGGAGCAGTACGTGTAAGTGAGAAAGCCTGAATTGGTTGGTAGAGAAAGACAGAAAGGCATCTGAGCAATTGGCACTGCTTTGTTTCTGGAGAATGAGTAGGAAGCTCACAGCCCTCATTCAACACATCAGTAAATCCAGCGAGCTCTCCCTTCACCCCATACTTTTCATTTAACAATGTAATTGCTTGCATTGCTAATGCTGTGATGGCTGTTCCCTCATGCCACCTCAGCACCTGGACTTTTTCAGTGTGCTCCTTAATGCTCTCTTGCTTCACCCTCGTCCCATCACAGTCTATTCTTATCAAAACAGCTAGAGTAATTCTTTAAAAATATGACTCAGATCATGTCTGTCTTCTCTCCAAACACTTCAATGACTTCCCAAACTGGAGTAAAATCCAGAGCCCTCACAATGGTCAGTGTCAATAAGCCATCTTTCTGACCTTGTCTTCTGCCCTCTGCCTCCCCCACTGTGCTCCCGCCATACTGGCCTCCTTTCTGTATTTTGATGTCCGCTGAGGTTATTTACTTTTGCTGTTTCCTCTGCCTGGGACGCTCTTAACAAGATGGCTGATCAGCTCACTCATGCATTCCCGGTCTCTGTCAATGGTGACCTTTTTAGCAGGGTGTTCCCTTATCTTTTAATATGAAATGACAACACCCTTCTTTGCCTCAGTCACTTTCTTCCCTTTCACCCTGTCTTATTTTTTTCTGTATAGAACTTAGCACTGTCTGACAAAGCTTTTACTTGGTTGCATTTTGAAAAGGAATAAGATGGGAGTGAAGGGGAAAATCCTATGTAGGCAATTGTATAGTTTGGAAAGGAACTTGTTGAAGGAATGGAAAGAAAACAACTGTGAAGAGAGTGCACTGAGCCATGGGAAAACAGCTAAAGAAAGAGGTGTGGGCACCAAATCAGGTGGCCTATAGAAAGCAAATTAGGATAATGCCCCAAATCCCCATGAAAAACAGGTAGACACTGAAAGTTTTAAATGGGGAAAGGATGATACATGTACATACTCCAAAGACCACTCCAATTGTGTGGAGAATGGCTGGGAAATTACAAGTTTGGAACAGCTCTTTATGTGGTCGAATGGGAGATAAAATGTGTCTGAAATCAGTGGGGTAGGATGGAGTGATAGAGGGTCTGTGGACAAGGTCAGAACTGCTTGGGGAAACTGTCAAGACTTCCTCTAAGGGAGCAAGGGTGAAGATGCTGCCTCCTGCTGAGCCAGGGAATCTAGAGATGCAATAGGTTTATGTTCTGACACTAGGAGCTGGCAGACAGGCCATGAATTCAACTTTAGACATATTGTCTTTATCCTAGAACTCTTCTGACAGCCAGACCTACTTTTCTAACCCAGTTGACATTTCTACTCACATATTTATAGGCATCTCAAAGCTGATAACACATAGCCTGTAGATGGTATTTGAACTTGTAGAGAAGCTATTCTAAGGAGATGTGTAAGAAGCAAACAGATGGGAGCCTAGGTCTGACCCCTGAGACATTCCAACTTGTAACAGAGATCCGGTAGAAAAATAATCCCCAGAAGATGCACCCATCCCAACCCCTTAGAGATTCACTCTAATCATTTTTTGACAGATGAAGAAACAGATGCCAAAGGCAGTGAGGCAACCTGCCTGATCTCATGGGCAGTTGAACAGTGAGATTAAGCAAACTCTGGATTTGAGTAGAGTAGGAAAAGTAAAAAATAAGATGTTTTGAACTCATAGCAGAGTTCTTAATTTATATTACCACCATCACTTTGGACAAAGAGTTTTTGATATGTTCCTCTCTTATTCCATCTGAAATCTGTGTCCATCCTCATTAGAAATATCTAGAAATGGTACTTCCATTTATCTTTCCCTACCCCCAGAAACTCCCTCTCCCACACCCTCCCCAGACTAAAAAATTTCTACAAGTTACAAAACATTTTTTCATCTTCTTTTTATAAATTATCTAACATTTTACACGTGTCTTCTTTTCCCCAATTGACCCCTCCACCCCCCGCCATTCCCACCCCGGGCAAGCCCCCACTGCCCCAGTCCCTTGGTTATGCTAAGATACATGCATACAAGTCCGTTGGTTGTTCTCTAACCACCACCCCCCTCCTACTGTTTGCCTCTGGATCTATTCTTTTTTTTTAATTTCTTTATTGATTAAGGTATTACATATATGTCCTTATTCCCCCATTAACCCCACTCCCCATTTATGCCTTCACCCCCTTATTGCCTGTGTCCATTGATTAGGCTTTTATGCATGCATATAAGTCCTTTGGCTGATCTCTCCCCCTTACCTTCACTGTCCCCTACAAAACATTTTTTAAAAATATCTATATACCTGATATCTCTATCTATCTATCTATCTATCTATCTATCTATCTATCTATCTATTTATCTACCTATCATCCATCATCTATCTATCATCTATCTATCTATATCTATCATCATCTATCATGTCTGATTTCTCCTTTTTTTAGATACCGATATATGAAGCTCAAGTGTTTGCAACTCTTACCACTGTCATTATACAACAAATTGTTGATAGATATGTATTTAAATAGAATATTCATAATGTGACAGACATGCATTTTTTTAAAGTTCAATCCCAGAGACTTTTCAATGTGTTCTATGGGGAGCTGTAGTTCTCACTGTTCTGGATAAAGAACAGATTCAGATCATTATTAGCATTCTGCTTCTCACAGTAGGGGAAACTTTTGCAATAACTTATGCTCATCAGAGCTCTCATAGACCTTTACAAACAAGGCTTGCTGAGCCCTTGCAAGCTGTTTCTACTAACTTTGTAAAGGATGCAGGAACCAGCTACGACAAATCGCCACCTGCAAATGTAGATCCCAGAGACGACTGCCAGATCAATGTTAGTGGACCCCCTCAATCTCCTCAAAAGAACCGTATCTCTCTTCTTTAGAGTTATCACAAAATTATAAGTTAGTACTTCAATGCCCTTAACAAAGAGTTTTAAGTCCCTCGCTCTTCCCACAAACAACATTTTAGTCAAAATGTACTTGAGCTCCAATTGCTTGGTGAAAAATAGGTCACTGCTAGTCATGTTTAGCATTCTTCTTTCTTCCCCTTTGGGATAGAATCTGCCTTCAGACTATTTTTCACACAGAATAAGGATTAGTGCCTCTTTATCAATGTTGTCCATATCCCCACTCACTATACTTTATTATCACTGCTGGAAGGTGCTTCTCAGAGACTGAGTTGCAGAACTATAAAAAAATAAAAAAAAGCTTCCCAAAGCCAGGGAAAATTGAAATGTCACTCTTTACAAGGAGTTTTAGGAGGGAGACTGAGTGTTTACTTCAATATAGACCATCCATTCTATGGCCTAGTTTAGAAACTTTCAAAATCAATTTTAAATCTTTTCTTTAAAGCTCTCACATCTCCTCAATAGCATCCTTTTTTTTTATTATGAAATTGCTTCAACCAGGCAACTCAGGATAGGGTGGGGCGGGCTTGGTGGGGGGTGGGGTGGGGGGGGTGGTAGGAGGTAGGCTGATGATTGATTTATTGTCTCACTCTTTCCCTTGGTCCTTCCTACTAGCCTCAGCCCAGCACACCAGTCTGGCCGCTGGCCTGGGCGCAGGCCCCTGATGCACTAAGTCTGCCTGTGGGTTGGCAGGCATTTCCCTTTGTTTGTGCGCCTTTTGCTGCTCTAATAACCCTCCTCAAGGCCAAATTAGATTTATGTGGAAGGGGTAGTCAGCTAGAGGCTTCAGAATGACTATGCTAATTAGAAACCAAAATATAAACAGCAACTCCACATGGATGTATTAAATAGGCCAGCATGCTCCACAGCAAATCAGATTAAGAGAAATCCCATTATCTCGCTCAGGGCTTTTGCATTTTTTGTTCTGACCACCAGATTTCATGTTTGAACAGAAAGAGGGTCCGAATATCTTTCATTACAGGTCTGGTTCTAAACTAAAGCCTCTTTCCCCTTTACCCCAATTGATAATGCTTCCAAACCACTATTCACAATTAAACTAAACTCATTTCCGCCCCCTTCCGCCCCCCCCCCCCCCCCAAAATCTAGCATAGTAAGTGTATGTATCTCCCTCAAAAGACTTTTAGATTTCATCTGTCCTCACCAGCTTGGCTTCAGTGTAAACTACTTTACCACAAAGGGTTGTCAACAGCTCTCTGAAAAGCCCCATGTATCCTTTGAGAGGTTGCGTTTATTATTATCTGCTACAGGAAATGAATATTTCATCCATTAATCTTTAACCTTGTGCAGTCCGGCTGATTCTGCAAGGGGATGTAAAAACAAAAGTAGCCCGTCTCCTTTAAAATGAACCAGCACTAGTGCTTGGGGAGTTTTAGGCACTTAATGTGAGAGGCGACAAAGCAGCTGGGAGGGCAGTCACTTGTGCAGCCAACTGGCTTTGTTCCCTCGAAGACTTGTATCCAAGTTGGATGCCAAGAAGGATACTTTGTGATAGAAGGATTTGTTGAAAAGACATCAAGTGGAATAGCTCAAAATTATTCTTTAAGCTTTAAAAAGGAGGCACCAGTAATATCCTTAACACATTAGACACAGAGTCATTGAGTAAACTCTCTGTGATGCAATAGATGCTTCTTCTTTCAATTTTTATGGTTTGCAAAATTCATGAGGTTAATAAGTATTAAAAATCTCATTATTGTTCCATATCAGATAGGGATGTAGCTCGAGGGTGTAATAAACTAGTGCTGTTGCAGAAGCTCCATCAAAAAGCAAGACAGCACTTACCCAGCATTATAAAAGCCTCTATATCTCTCTGCCCACAACTTAATGTAATGAAAAATATTACAAACGAGGTTTCTGAAAGCTCACAATTCAAATCCTGAAACTCGTTGACTTCACACATAAAGTTAGAGCAGGTGGTTATTAGAGTTTGAAAGAGATTCACTGTCAGCATAGTGTTCTTGGTTTAGCTGCAGATATACTGGGCAGTTGTATCAATAGCCATATTTTCCTGTTTTTGAAAATCTTGTATGACTTTGCTGAAGCCATGCTAGTTCTAAGTACTTAGCATGGTGCAACTGTTACTCTTCTTCCCAGTATAGATGTTATAAATCTAGAGTGATGGGGTTAGATAGCTGCCTACTTCCTTCTGGAAAGAAAGGTAGGTTTTCCAGCATTCATCAGCAATGACTGTACTAATTCCCTTTCCTATACTTTTCTCCTCCAGCTCTCCCTCGGAGCCTGCATCACTCCCAGCTAGCTGTTGGCTACACTATTGCCCTCAAATGTTGCTCTGCTTTAATAGATAACTTAAGACAAATTACCACTGGAGATTCATTTGTGGGGGGGGGGACTTAATTATAAAAGGCAACCAGATGTGTGTGGGGAATCCTACATAGAAATTTAAGCTACTTTGACAGAACATGAGGTATTTGCTCATCAGCCCTTAGGTTATTCTAGAACAGCAGGCAGAGAAGGTAGACTTGTAAGATATATTGCTTCCCTACCCATGACTTTTTGCTTCTTAAAGAAGTCCTTGTTTTTAGAGAGCAGATATGGCTCCATCTGTGAACTCAAGGAGCTTAGGCCCTTATCCCAGCTGATGAATCATGATTTGTCTAAACCACTCATGGATATCTATTTCCTCAGATTGATGGAAGTGCTGGGGAGGAGAAGGGCAGGCAGCACAGCTCAGTCTTGGCAGATGAGCTATCGGGGAACACGTCACTTTAATTCAGAAATGGAACCGTCCTCAGCAGAGCCCTAGGAGGGAGAGAGAGGCCTCTGGCCCCTGCCTCATTCTTCCTGCCTGGAAGTCAGATGAGATGCATGGAGGTCATCTTGCTATCACCAATTGAAAGCTCAATGTGGAAAAAAAAGAACCTGGGCCCATGCCATTATCATTGAGTTTGCCTCTAGAATTCTTATAATTTGAGAAAGATAAACCTCCATTTTAAAAGTACCTTCAAGCTTTCTTTAATTTTTAATTTTAATTTTTATTTTTGTACCAGGAAGTATTCCTATGTAATATAGTACCTGACAGGCATTAAAATTCTCTGGCCACATTTTATTATCATGGTCAGCGCAGTGTTTTTAGAACTGGAATCCAGTGCTTTCACCATAGCTGTGTATAAAGAAGCAGCAGTCAGATCATTGAATTAGTCAACTTGGGCTGTAGCATAAAATCCCACATCCTGGGTGGCTTAAACAACAGAGATCATTTTCCCACAGTTCCAGAGGCTGAAAGTCTGAGATCAGGGTGTCGCATGCCTGGGTTCCGGTGAGGGCTCTCTTCCTGGCTTGCAGATAGCCTCCTTCTTGTTCCTTACATGTCAGAAAGCTCTGGTGCCTCTTCCTTTTTTTTGTTTTTTTTTTGTTCTTTTTACAAGAGTATTAACCCCAATCATTAAGGCCTCATTCTCATGACCTCATCTAAGGTCTCATCTCCAAATGCCATCACATCAGAGTTTAGGGTTTCAACATGTGTCTTAGGGGGACACACTTCAGTCTATAGCAATCTTCATCTCTACTATTTTCCTTCTTGGTTCTCAGGAGGCCTTGTATTTATGAGATATGTATCAATAAATAGATACATCCCTAAGATCACAAGGCTATTCCCTTTGCTGGCTTCAAGGGATTGTTGGAGTTTCTATGAAAAAAGGGGATCTATTCATGCTTACCAGGCTTGCATTTGTCCAGCACATCATCATATATGCTGCTTCCTCAGGAGGGTTGCACATCATCATACTATGCAGCTTTTTTAGGAACCCATTTTCATGGGTTAAATCTAATGTATCCTATTACTTTCCTTTTATCTAACTTTTCTGGGTTCTTAAAGCTATTCTTTCCCCAAGGCCTAAGGTTGGAATGTCTCCCTGTGTTGCTAGACCCAGATATTATGGATTGTATTTTGTTTCCCTGTATCCTGTCCATAATTTAAGGAATATCTAGTAAAGGGATTCTTCATAGAGTACCTCATTAGGTATCCCAGCTTGTTCCTATTAAGGCCCTGACTTTTAAGTCTATACATAGCCAAGGTGTAAAACTGCCTAACCCTGGCCTTCGCCTGCCCATTTCAATGGTTTTCTCAACATGATTATCATAATTTTTGGTCAAACCAAGCTATCATCTACAATGCTAGAAATATTGCTTTCTGCAGGGTGTATACTGTAAGATTCTCTTCTTGTACAATGTTTAGGTTCCTATGTATCTATTTTCTAACTATCAAAATACAAATCCAACAATTCCCTTTATTTACTAGATAACTTCTTCTTGCAGCCTCTGTATTCTAGTACCACTTGGGATTTATTATTCTCCAGGCATGACTTCTTACTCATATGGGACTTCCTTCTTCTCTACATTGTTTGAGCTCCTATATCTTGAATCCTAGATCTTATTTTTTTATTGTTGTTATCATTGTTTATAACCTTGATTTCATAGAATACATCTTCTGGTAGCATCTAAGAAAAGGTTTATGAAAAGTTCATCTTAGTTGTAGATCTAAAATGTCTTTTTCAACTTGGATTTCTGTGCCTATACAAGCCACCCATGAAAAGTGAGGGTAGCCTGGCAAGGGTGACTCAGTGGTTTAGTATCAACCTATGAACCAGGAGGTCATGGTTTGATTTCCAGTTAGGATACACACCCTGGTTGCGGGCTCAATCCCCAGTGCAAGGAGAAGGACGTGCAGGAGGCAGTGCATCCGTGATTCTCATCACTAATGTTTCCATTTTCCCCCTCTCCCTTTGTTTCTGAAATCAATACAAATATATATATTTTAAGAATATGAGGGTAGAATTATAAACTTTTTCTCAGAATTTTTAAGGAATTGCTTATGGTATCTAATGTTGATGTTGAGCTTTGAAGGCACTCTGGTTCTCATTCTTTTTTTTCTTTTTCTTTTTTGTGTGTGTGACTTGTTTCTCCCCTTTGGAAAAATTTAGGATCATATTGCTTCTGTTGGTGTAATGATATAACTTTGTCTAGATATTCTGAACTTCATAGGCTATTAAATTATTTTTAAAGGGTAGTTGACTGTGTTCATTTTTTATATTAGAACTATCATCTTTAGGAATGAAATATCAATTTTGATGTACAAACACAAAAGAATGAACCAGTTTATACAGTAATTGCCACACTCATCTCAAACAAACATATTGGGTTAATTCCACATCTATGTACAAACTTGTGATATCTGAGAGATTGAGTCTACCATGTACCTCATATCTACTGTTATAATAAAGATATTAGTTATTTTTTTTCAATGACAAATAATGGTCCATCATGCTCAAATTCCAGTGTCAAGTTGGCAAGTACACATTTTCCCATGTGGTTAATAGTAGAACAATTTTTAAGCCAAAATGATCACATTACATTAATGCTATTAATTAGTATATTATTATTTAGGGTTTTAAAATGAATTTATAAATTTGCTTTGGTTTTATAATTGAATAAGAAGTCTTCATTTCAATATATGCTAAATTCCTATAATGCGTAGGACACTGCTTTGTTTAGCACCAAATACCAAGTAGATAGCACAAAAATTTCCTTAAGTTTATACTCACTGTTGTAAATGCTACAGACTGAATATGTCCTCCCTAAATTCATATATTAAAATCTAATTCCCAAATATGAGTGCATGTGGAGGTGGGGCATTTGGGAGGTGATTAAGTCATGAGAATGGAGTCCTCATGAAAGGAATTATAAAAAAGACCCCACAGTATTGCCTCACCCCTTCTGCATGTGAAGCTCCAGGAAGTAGACGGCCTTGTATGAACCAGGAAATGAGTCTTTATCAGATACCCAATCTGCTGGTGCCTTAATCTTGGATTTCCCAGCTTCCAAACTATGAGAAATACATTTAGTTTATAAGTTGTTTATAAGCAACTGTTGTTTATAAGCAACTCAGCTTATGGTATTTTCTTATAGCAGCCTGAACTATGGCAGTAAGCTTTATGAGAAAGAAGTTTAATTTTAGCCAAATTCTTAGAATATTATGTATATCTTATATACACTGAGCATATAAAATGTATGTATGTGCATATTGAAATATATAAATGCAAGTTAACACTGGGTGACTACAAGAATGTTACCAGTTAATGGAGTCTACTGAAGTTTGAGAAGCAATTTTATTCCTTGTATTTCCATAAGTACTTTTTAAAAACTTCTCAAGCTTTCCTTACTGATTCAGAATAGAGAGGAACCTTAAAGATTCACTAACATTCTTGTCTTACTCTAATTCCTGTTTTAAGCATCAGTTTCTGCATTGATAAAATGAGAGGATGCAGGCTTACATCACGAGATAGGGGGAAGGGTGTGAGAGAAACACGTCCTCAAAAACATGATATTTAATGCCTCTGAGCATTAAATAGTCCTGTAATAATATGTAGTATTTACTTAGAAAAGGATAGAATTAACATCCTAACGGAATCTACAGCTTCATGGGTAACTGTAGTTCCCATGGGTGACACCGAGGAACCATGCCTGATTGTTTTCCTATTTTGGTAAGAACAAAATTAAGAGGAAGGACTTGGCCCTTGTATTAAAGGTTAGTGCAATGACTGCTTCTCTTCTACAGATTGATGACTTGACCTAATTTCTTATGGACTTCCTTACCTGTGGGTTCAAGAATTGAGGCAAAAACTTACCTGGTTTCCAGGAAGAACTCCCAGGGCATAATCAGCTTTCAACATAGTGCTTTTGTCAAAGGAAAAGACACACAAATGCAGGTATAAATGCAGTTTTGATGAAACACAGCATGCCTTTTTTTCAAATGGAAGGGACATCTGCTAATTGGCTATTTGTATATGCTTCCCTTCACTTCAATGCTTAGAGTATAAAACAGATTAGGACCTTTGGGAAATGGGGTTCATTCTAAGACTCCCCACTGGCTGTCCTATATAGAGTTAATGACTAATGTGGGTGGAGGCAGTGACCAGCCTCCATTTCATCTTTCCGTTGTCTGCCAGAATAGCACATAACCTATTCCAGGCATCTGGGGCTGGAGGCAAAACATGCCAATTATTTTTATTGATCTACAACCTTTATAGGTGGGACACCTTGCTGGGCCAGCATATGGAAATTTAGATAAGGAAATGATTGCAGAGACATGGAAAGGGCTTTGCTATTTGGAAACGAATATATGGGCCTTGAAAAAATGAACAAGCACTTGGTATTCCAGAGCTTAGGAGCGCCAAGACGAATTATGCAGTCGCTGCAATGGAAATTGATTACTAAGCCTTCGATGAGTCACATGCCTGAGGAATTAAGTACTCCAATCTATTATTGTCAGTATCCTGATGGGTCAACCAGACTGTGAATGGGAATTTGCATTAAATTGATTTGAGTGTTTTTTCTTGAACCAACATCACTCAATCAAGGGACACATTCAGACAGAGCTAGATAAGTCTGACTGAATTTGATTTGGAAAAGCAGAGTAGCAAGGGATTAGCAGGCAGGATTTAAAAGCACCATAAATCTGCACTACAGGCTGGCCTGGGAGAAGCAGGTGAGCAGTCTCTGTACCACAGATAGGGTATACAGTAAAAGCAAATCTGTTTTGCAGTTCTGTAGCATGCAGATGCAGTTGTGGTTTACAAAAATATCACATTCAAGTCATACAGAGGATGACTTCTTGGAGGATTTCAGATCTAATTCAGAAATGCCAAAGTGTTTGTCATTCATCTCAGGATTTCTAGTGTACATTTGCCATGCAATAAACTTTTGACCTAAGGAAAGTCACTCACTGTACATGCAATGAAACTTTTTCATAAAGAGGGTAAATAGACTTAGATAACCTTAGATCCACTTGCATTTAACATTATATGATTCTGTGAATAGAAAAATATGATCAAGGGCCAAATTTCACTCAAACACTTGATGCTCTTTGGGCTAGATCTGTGATGCTCAACCTTTCTCATCTCATGGCACACATAAACTAATTACTAAAATTCTGCAACACACCAAAAATAGGTATACTTTTGATTCATTCCTATTGGCTGGCTATTGTTGTGTTGGCTGTTGTTATTTTTTAAATTTGACAGTCTAAGGGAAAGGTCAGTGCCCTGACTAAATAATCAGGTATTGCATGTTTTACAAATTCCTTCAGCACACTGGTTGAAAATCGCTGGGTTAGATGCTTGTATTCACAAGGAGCCTCAGCAGAACATGTAGTCTGTACCAGCATATAGCTGATGGTTTAGGGAAGGAGTGATGGGTAAGAAAGTTTTGAGGTACTGAGAATTGATAATATTTGAATGCTAAAAGAATAGATGAAGCTCATAAAAGAGCATCTGTTGATATTTAAAATGATTCTGACTAACAAATTATGAAATAAGTAAATGAGTTCCATTTTTATCTGCTATTCATCACTTACATATATACACTAATAAGGATTCAGATATTTGTTTTGAATGCTGAGGAAGGAGCATTAAAAATGTGTCAGTTAATCTCTCAAAGTAATAGAAAAATGTGAATTCTTAGAGAGCCTATGGTATCCTTATGTCTTAGCCTATTCTAACTAAATAACACCAGGTTGAAATTGTATTCTGATTGAAGGATACTTAGAAGGAATATAACGGACTAAAATTCACCTGTACTAACCACTAAGCTGAAAATTTGGTAAAGATGTGAGGGTACTGGTTTACTGATGAAGCAGGATTTGTGGGAGTAATAGCTGACCTCTTATCAGTGTTGAGAGTCTCTTCCATTTCCATCTTGTCTGTTTGCAGGGTTGCCATAGTAACACTATCAGGATGTCCTTACTGTTGATTACAGCTTGTCAAAAGTCTGAGAGGTATTGCCACCTGCCCCTTTCATGGCTCTTTCTGCCATTTCAGGGTACAGAAATCAGTAACAAGGTATGAGTCTTTAATCATTCCGGTATTCATAGGATATGCATCTTTGATGTTTTAGGCTACATTTTTGCTGGTTTGATTAAAATACTACTTAAAGATCAATATTTTGAAGTTACTTTACCCCTTGAAGTTCACTCTTAAGCAGAAGTCAGTGAAGTTTTGCAGATAAGCCATTTGCATAAGTGCTCATTGTTTGAATATGTTACCATTTGAAGATATAGAAATCAATATTTTTTGCAGCACTGTGTATTCGGGTTGTTCAATCAAACTCCATTCAACTTGAACCATGAGTTCTGTTGAAATGTTGTTTGAACTAGAAAGCTATTAAAGTCGAAAACAGAACACTTAGGATAAAATTACTGTATGATAATTCTTTAGTGAGTGTATAGGGTGTACTGAGCCCAGAATAATGAAAATTAGGTAGAAGCCAAGGAAAAGAAGTTGAGAACCTATTTTCAGGGATATAAAAGTTTAGTCAGGAGATGATTTTAAAGTAGTATTAAATGTGTATATTATCCCCGCCCATTAAATGTCTATAAAGGGCCTGGGAAAATTAACCTAGAGAGAGCACTTTCATGTGTTTCCAGTACAGAGGGGAGATGACCCTAGATTGTCAATATTCACTGGGTCTGAGACACAAATTTTAGGATGCCCCAGGAGTGTGCAGAATATTCATACTGCAAGGGCAGGATTTGAATGGAAGCAAATGGTGAGGATTCCTGAAATGCAATGTGGAGTAGAGATAACAGCATTTTCATGAAGCCTCAGCTGAATCTATGACTTGTATCTGAAGGCCCTCTTCCTCACTGTGTCCTCTCTCCCATTTCCTGACCTCAGAGAGAAGATAAACCTCTGGTCAGTGTTTATACAAATGCCATGGTCTGAGTTTCTAGTTGTTTCTACAGTGACCTTCAAAGAGAAGAGATAGAAATAGGCAATAGCATAAGCTCATTTTTGTGGTATCTCCTACTTAAAGATGATCTCTTTTCCTGAACAATAAAACCCCTTTAACTGAGGTGCTTTGATGTGAAAGGTCATAAAGTTTACAAGTGAATAAATCCATGTTTATGCTTCTACTATTAACTTCATGGGGAATAAAGATACTCAATAAATCTAAAAATCTGCAAAAAGCAGTCAATGCAATATTATGTTCTAGGTTCTAGAATATTTGTATAGTAACATTATTCATAACATAGACATTAGTTTAAGTCTTGGATAACTATTATAAAGCATTAACTTATTCATATATTTTCCTCTGAAGCATCTGAGCTTTTGGTTACCATACTTTTCTTGGGCTAAGGTTGTAGTACTTATTCATAGTCACAGTTTGGGCAATTGAGTCCCAAGAAGTGCCCAAGTGATCCTCCTGTGTAAGAGCAGTCCTACCTCCTTCTGATAATCAAGCTCAGTTTCTCCTGCCAAGATTGTGAGTCTGTTTTCTTTGCTTGCTAGTCCCTGGATACTCTGAGGCCAAAGTATCCATGAACCAATTATAGAATATAATTCAGTGGGATGCCTAGTATGTCCTCTGTGAAAGTGTTAGCTCTTTGAGCACCAGGACCGATTCATGTTGTGACTTTGCCAGGAATTACAGGAAAAAGAAGCATAAATTTAGGCTCCCCTCCCCCATTGAGTCATTGAGAGTTAGGATAAGTGGTTATGATTGCATCTGTTACTTGGTTGAACTTTTGATAGTCTATAGCCATCCTCAAAGATCAGTCTGGGTTTGATAGGGTGAATTTCACAGATACAATAGGAATCATCATTCTTGGATCCTTGAAATCTTAAAGATATACTATATCCACTATCACCTTTTCCAAGATGTGATATTGTTTTTGATTTGCTACTATGGTCACTTGTTGGGTAGCTTTAGAAGCTTTTACTTAGTATGTGGAAATAAAAGTTTTACCGTGGGGAAGGTCATGGCCCCAACATTCAGGAGTTGCACCATTTGTCAAACATACTAATTGAAATAATACTTTCTGGAAATGGAAAAATAACCATTAGAACAAGTTGAGCCATTGTAAATTGAACTTTATCTAGGACTTCATTTATTATTTGGCCCCTATAGGTCTCAACTCCAACAGGGGTCATCAGAATATTTTGAGTTTCCAGCATTCATTATCACTTTGTACCCCTTTTCCAACAATTCTCAAAATATTGGGAGTTCTTTTTCCCCCAATATATAGTTTCCCTGAGTGTGTGCCTAAAAAACCTTTGGTAAAGAAATCATTACCATATATACCTGTTGTGGCTTTATAGGATTCTTCATACTAGATATCTGGTCACCTCTTCAATAAAAGGGTTCTGGCTCTGAAAACTGGTATAGGAATAGAAACTGCACAGTGAATTGTGACTTTTTAATGGGTTTCCTTCCATCAGCTTCCTTGTCATCCATCATTGATTTTCTTTGCTGATACAAGTTGAATAATGGCTGTCGTCCATTGACTATTTCCATGCTTTTCTGTGAGTTAAGTCCCTGTGACTGCCACTCTATTCTTGCCATTCACCATGATAATTGAGACCCTTTGGTTTGGCTTCTATTATTTGGGGTCCTACTATCTTTACCTTATAAATTCTCAAATATAATTCCTGACCTATAGAATAAAACTATCACTTCACATGTTAATGAGGCTGGTGCTCTCCCCAACAGCACATTCCCCTGGCCTTGGAAAATAGTGTTTGCAATGGGCTTTTCTGTGGAGCATAATAAGGCAGGCAGGCAGGCGAATAGTTGGGAGCCAGTAGTTCTGGATTGTGAGAGGGATGTCTAACTGCCCATTTAGGCCCAATTCCACTATGATCAAGACTAAAAGGAAATTGGACATCCCTCAAGGGCTCCTAGATTAGAGAGGATGCAGGCTGGACTGAGGGAACCCCCCACCCCACCCCCAAGCATGAATTTTGTGCACCAGGCCTCTAGTGTGTGTGTGTGTGTGTGTGTGTGTGTGTGTGTGTGTGTGTGTGTGTGTGTATAGCAGATGCATAAGCATATGTACTAAACATTCTACTTGGTTTCTTTTTAAGTTTACATAAATGTTCTCATACTGTGCATGTATCTTCTTGACCTTGCTTCCTTCTGCCTTCTTTTTACAATTTTAAAGAACTATTCATGTTTTATGTAAGCATACATGGTATATGTGTCCATGTGCACATTTGTGTATATATATACATGCATGTACACATATACACATGTGTGTGCATATACACACACAGATACACTACCTATATCTACTGGGGAATACAGCATTATAGATTGCAGCCCAGATTATACATTTTTAAGCTGACTTCCAGGTTGATTTTCTATTTTGCACTGTTATAAAGTTTGCTATAATGAAAGTAATCACACATATCTCTGGAGAATGTTCCTAGAAGTGTGTGTAGGGGGAGCTATTTGGTAATTTTTCCTAGGAGGCTATTTCACTCTCCAGGTCTTGGAGCAGTTTGGTAACAAAGTTTGTAAATTTCAACTCTAGGTATTGTCAGTCTGACAACTGTCTGTATCTTAAGGTTAATTTATTTTTACTTTCCTTGATAACTATTGGGGTTGAAGATCTTTTGTGGCTATTGGCCATTTTTATTTTCTCTTGTGAATTTTTCTTCATTGTTTCTGTCTATTTTTTTTATTGGCTGTCTTTCCCTATCAATTGCTAGGAATTGAATACAATTTAATATAATTCTGTGCTGTTCTTGTTGCAATTATGTTCCCTTGATCTCTGGCTTATAAGCTTTATATTTTAATGTGATTACATTTATTACATTGAAAAAGCAAATAGTTTAAACACATTTCCTTTATGAGTTTTGTTTGTTTTTTCTAAGAACGCCTTTTAAGTGAGTTTATCAAGATATTCATATATATTTTTTTCAGCTTTACTTTTCACATTCAGGTCTCATGAAAAACTGTTTTTTAAAGAATGAAACTCATTTTAAGGAATAGACCCTTGTTTTATATAGATTGAAGTGAGTATAAACTTAATGTCAAAATGAGTGAAAAGATTTGGTAAAGATTTCTCGTCAAAAGTCTAGACTTGGGGTACTGATATGCCAAGGTTATAGGTTTGATTCCCAGTCCAGATATATCCAAGAATCAACCAATGAATGCATAAATAAATAGAACAATAAATCTCTCTTTCATTAATTTTTTTTTAAGTTTTAAAATCTGGACTTGGTGGGGTATTATCTGCTTTCCATGATCCTACCTTCTTCATACCATAGACCAATACACACATTTCCTCTACCCAAAATAGAGTCTTGGTTGTTTATTGCTATTTTCAGAAAACATTCAAATCTATAATAAAATTTATAATTCTTGATTAATTCAGGTTTTCTACCTAACAAAAAATTATCAAAACACCAAGATAAATTATGCTAATAGGTTTGAAAACAGATGGCAAGGACAAATTTGTTCATTGTATTCTTATGATGAATCTTAATCTCAATTGTATTATCCTTTTTTATTTCCATTTGGCTAGACTAGAGCTTGTCTACTTTAAGAAGATAAGGTTTTATTCTGAATGTTTACTAGTGATTTCCTCCTTACAATTTAGAAGCACTACATTTAAGTTTTAATTCTGAAAATAAACAAGTTATCATTGGAATATTTTAAAACATTTATATAAAATAATTTCAGACTAGCAAAAATACTTCAATAAATTAGAAGGAAATATTTTTAAGAGCAGAGATCAAAAGAATGGAATTTTTTCTTTGTTGGCTTTCCATATTTGTTTCTAAGTCTTCACAAAGAACAAAAGAACTCTAAAAGCAAACTTGTAAGACACAGAAATGTTAAGCACCCTATAGATTGGAGTGCTTATTTTATTCATAAACATTTCAGTGTATGTTTCCAAGAGCTGATTTATTAGATTTGCTTCAAAGTAATATGGAAGTAGTGAAGTAAGTGGGGTATAGATGAAAGAAAATTAGCTCTGAGTTAATAAATGATGAGTACATGGGGTTCATTAAACATAAAAATAGGCAAATTAGTAAAAGATCTTTTACATTTATTGTAGAAAATTTCATTGACTTCTTATTTAATTGCTTTGCAGTCAGAAACAATGATCTAGAAACAATTGTTTGGAAACCAAATTTTTTTCATATATTTGAATAAAAATAAATAATATATATCTATATATATAAATCAGATTTTACCAGTGTTGTATTTTTGTTGGCTGCAGGGTTCTTGTAGATATGTTTATTGAAATAATCATATTAATTATTCAGATCTTCTCTATACTTGCCTATTTATTTAAGTCAATTTGGGAGGAATATAAGGAGAAATATAAAAATCTACAATCACAATAAAATCTGTCAGTTCTTTATATTGAGGTGATATTGTAAGCAAACAAATTCATGGTATATTTTCCATGAGTAAAAATGCATTGTTAGAGATAAACAGCACATATTGACATACCACTACTCAATCTTACATTAATATTTTGATACTAGCAATCTTTCATTTAGTATTTTCTAGGTGTATCGCTTACCCTAGTAAACTGATAAGTAATTTTTAGAGAGCCATTCTGATTATCTGTCTTTTAAACATATATTTAATAGTTACATTTGATGATACCACTGTTTTATGGTTTTTGTTTTTTATTCCCCTCTTTTGTTGACTTATTGGATTGATTGAATCCTCTATTCCTGTTTTCCTTTTCTGGTTTGGAATTTATTGATTCTATCTTTAGTATTTTAGTATTTACCTTTATGTGTCATCATAAATGTTGACTTAGAGGAAGATTTATTTTGGATTGTGTGTCGATCAGGAGGAAGGTAAAGATCAAAAGAATTCTAATACATCTTATTTTCACCTCCCATGTTATTGCTGATATTTTAGTTCTATACTGTTTAGCCTCCTGGTCAGACATCTCTCATGCACTACTTCACACCTCGGCCCCATTTGTCTTACATCAGCTGATCCTGCAACAACAAGCTCCTGTGGACCTTATCTGACTTTACACAGATGCAGCCTGACAGCATCTCATTGTGGGCCAGGTACCTCTTGCTTCCCACTTTGGGACCCTTCTTGGAACCCTCACATAGTCATCCTGGGTGAATAAAAAGTTAACATCTCAAAGGGCAAACTTTTGCTCATTCCCATTAGTCAAATACTTAACCACTAGCTCCACTTTCTCCCTCCTTCTATGGAAGGTCCCTAAATGCTTTTATATCACTTTTTGGGAGCGCCCCCTGGGCTTGAGAAATCAGCCATAGGTTTGTTTATATTGGGTCTTTCTCTTTTCCTGCTTCATTTCCCTTGTCACTCATTCCTACTCTAGGACCATCCTCCCCAATAAAATAGTAGTATATAAGTTTCCTGTTTTGGGCTCTGATAATTAAAGTTTAGGTCTCTGAGATGGGGTCAGTGGGATGGATGAGATTGAGAAGCTTAAAACCTTAGAATAACAGATATTGTTATAGCTCTGCCCTATAACCTTGAGCCCTAAGTTTATCTAGAGCAATGGTGGATAGTTCCTATGCATACTGATAGCTTGTCATTTTAATACTTGCATCTGTGTTCCTCTACCTAAGGGCTTTTTCTGGTGTTTTGGGAGCTTAGTAAACATATGTACAGAGCAGCCCAGAAGACAGTTCCCAAGGGAACCATCAACCAATGAGAAATGGAAGTTGGCAGATAAATATCCTAGCTTTCCTGCCCCCGTGGTGGACAAGGGC
Source organism: Pipistrellus hanaki (assembly GCF_964339955.1). Classification (NCBI taxonomy): domain Eukaryota; kingdom Metazoa; phylum Chordata; class Mammalia; order Chiroptera; family Vespertilionidae; genus Pipistrellus; species Pipistrellus hanaki. Next base: position 58,302,960 of record NC_140503.1, on the reverse strand, counting down.
ATATTCTACAGGGATCCCTAAAAGCAGGTCAGCTCTGGCTACTCAGTAGTAGCTCACTCAGCAATACAGTCTTTAGTGCATCTTCTCCCCTTTCCGTCACTTTGTCTCATTCTCTATTCTCCTTTACTGGATATAGGTACATTATTTGGGAAGTGACCCCCTAAAATACATACTTGCCTTAGGGTATATATTTAGAGAGGTCCAATCTAAGATAACTCAGATTCCCTTGCACCCACCAGGAATGCATTCAGAATTAAGAGATCATTTCCTTTTTGGTGAATAATATTCACAAATATTTCAGCTTGCACATGAATATGCTACACTTGTCTCAAACTACAAGTTCAAATCTTTGGGAACTTGAAAAAAAATATCTCTACAGGTATTACATGAGGCAGTGTGGTGGCTGATGTGATATGTTGCCCAGATCCTCACTCAGGGATGATAGACTGATTCCCAAGCTGCTGAGAGTGCTGAAGGCAGACAGCCCTGAATCAGCCTTCTCTTGTTCCTCGGTGGCACGGAACAACCTTGTCTAAAGTTGTGCCACTTTCCTGGAGGGACTGTATCCAATAAAAGATTGTGCCAGGGTACAGAAGCCTAGCTCTCTTGTCCCCATTGTGAGCAGCTTTGAAGATCTTCCTACAGGAGTTGGCTGACATCTTCTCTCCAGACAGAATTATACTTTGATGTCTTCTTCTTCTTCCTAGTCCTATTTGCTTCCCCTGCCCAGTGGAGGATCCCAAGAACACTCTCTAAAAGACCTCCTGCCTGTGAATCTCCATCTGAGACCCTACCTCTTATAGATTGAGTTCCCAGAAAGCAGGGAAAGAAAGAAATACAATGAACAACTTCATGTCTCTCTCTTGCTTTAGTTATCACTTTCTCTTAAAGAAACTCAACCCTATGGAGTATCTTATGGAGTGAGTGAGACACAGGAGGGTAAAAGGAAAGTATAAGCTGAATCTGAATCTCCAGATGCAGTGTGACCTGGAGGATTAAACTTAAGTCTGCAAGATCTAAAGTCAGCATTAGGTGTTTACGCTATGTCTGGTATCCTAGTAGTAACATCCATGTTTTCCACACCTTCCCCATTTGACAGTTTTTATAAAAAGAATTCTCTCCATTTTACATTTAACATGGCCATTTGTAAAGTATCTCGATAAAAACATTTTTTTTTAGAAAACTTACATGCCAAGGGTTAGAGGCATGCCTGCTTAGAGAAAGTCTGAATGGCAGAGAAAAATAGGTCAATCGTGCTCCCAGAAATTGATTGCACTAGCAGGCTGTGATCTTGGAGAGTAAGGGAGGTATAGTAATGTTTGAAAGCATGCCCACAGAGTTGGGGCCACGAGTCTAGTTGGGGTTAAGATAATTCTCTGCTTCCCTAACTGCACCATTGTGGGTGGTAATGAGGAGAACTGATCCTTTGTACTTTTGTATGGATGAATGGTTGCATTTGCTCAAACTCTTTAAAAGTTCCCAGTAGGCATGTACAAAACAGGAGAAAAGGGACATATCAAACTGAGCCTGATTTGTACATTCATCCCAAACTAGCCTTCAGAGGCTTTTAAGGCAGATATGCTCAGGGGTGAAACTCTTCTCCCACCCCTAACAAAACCTCACTTAAGTGACCAGAGATGAAAATAAGGAAAAGTCTGTAGTGTTAGCAGGTAAAGAAGAATACATGACATCAAGTGGATTTCTTGAAATTGTTGATAGCTTATAACCAATGGGATGGGATGGAATGGAAGTCAAGATTGGCCACTGCCTTGCTGTTGTGAATTAATAGCAATGACTACTTAGGAAAATGGGAGCTCAGTCTTAAGTCAAAACCAGCAATACTTTTTTCTGATATGGTTAGGTTACTAGGAAGAGGGTGAACCTTAGAGTTCAACAGAATTGTTAGGAAAGCTATTTAACCCTGGCACAGCAACTAGAAACAGTGAAAGCCACACAACCAAAGTCTGTTTATACACTCACTTCCCTCAGGCTCAGGTTCTAATGGAAACATCAACAGAAGAATGTTAAAAGATCTAAATTTCTGGAAAATGTAATTGCTGAGATCTATTTAATCCAAGAAAACTAAAGTCACTTATGCAAAATTAGAATTTTTCAAAGTACTAGTCTTATGCCTCACTTTATTCTTAATATAAGAGCTGTTATTAACAAATTATTGATCATTTCTCATTAATTCAGGATTAAACAGGCAAATGTTATAAATGATATTCAGTAAAGCGAAGAGTTTGGGGAAAGAGGTATTTCCCTAACCAATAAACACAATTAGTTTGACTTTTTTGTCTAAGTGAAAAATTAGAATTGTGAAACCCATAGAGCTAAGATATTTAGGCTGCTAATGATAGACTATAATGAGGGGGAAACAATCTATCCATCTTTATATATTTATCTTTCTTCCATAAATTATTAAATATTGAATAAGTTTTTAAAAGGATGTATGAATTTGACAACGAAGCACCTAACTCACTCACTCATTCAGGAGGTCTCAACTGACTGAAGGCCTTCCGAGGGAGGTGAAGTATGACTCCCTAGATTTAACCTCCTCCCTGTGCTCCCAAAGCATTTGAACATCCTTTAGTACCACTCATCTCTCATTCTTGGAATTAATAATTATCCTTTATTTTCCCCGGGTGAACACAAAAATCATTCAGTCAGGGACTATGCAATGTCTTTCTAGTCTAGAACACAGATGGCACATACCTTGTGCAGCTTTAAACGTTTTCCATGATTCTCTTTATTCTAGATTAGACTTTTGAGAAAATAGACACTTTGTGGAACAGTAAGAAAATACAAAAAAGATAGATATGAAATGACTACATTTATAAAGAGAAGGCAATGAAGCTATAAATTTTGAAAATCATTAGAAGTAATAAACAGTAGAATGGACACTGAATGTCATTCTTCGGAAACTCTCTCAGATTGCAGATGAGCAGAACCCACCTTAAATTGGAGACTAACATGACTCAAATCTTAACAGTGACCTGCTGCAGAGGCATAAGTAATGAGAAGAAATTGTATCCTTTGTAATTCCTCTACTCTTGAACAACCTTAAGTGAAAAGCCATGGTCCATAGCAACACTTACTGAAATCTTCTGCCCTCAGACTGCCCGTCTCTGTGACACTTTCCCTCACCTCCACAGTGTATACACTTTTATTCAGGGCCAAGGGCTTTTTCTCTTCTCCCTTTCTTTGGTTTTTGATTCTTTGATTTTAGGGAAAAGGCTCAGTTCATCCATATAAAGGAATAATAAACCTTTCTATAAACTTTCCCCTTCCTTCCCCTTTAGGTAAGAGCATTTACACGCTCCTTTTTGGTGGGTTGGTGAAAGAAGAAAGGAAATCTTTCTCCTTCCTTAGGATAATTTTTATATTGTTATAGATTGAAGTATGTCTGTTTACTTATTACTTCTTTTCCCTTGTTATAGTTTCTTCCTGAACATCTGTTCTGTCTCCCATCACTATATTTCATCTGGCTAATGTCTCCTCTCTGATCATTCATCTGTCATGTACCTAAGAAGTGAATAGTTAAGAATCAGGCAGGGATAGTCTATCAATCCATAAATCCTTTCAATATTCCTGCCCCCACGGTGCTCTTTCCTGGATTTCTGAAGCACTGGTGTATGGCTTGCAGAAGGCATGGAATGCAGCAGCTTGTAATCCAGTTCCATCAGAGAACCATAAGCCTTTGAGATGAACTTTATGGATCCCTAAGCAGGAAACCTGGCTAAGCTGAAAAGAAATTCCCCGTGTCTACACTTATATCCCCAACAAAGAACCAGTGCTTAGCTGAGGCTGGGTTTTGCTGTTCTATAGCACTGGGAAAGAGACAGATTATGGAGAGAGTTTACCTTGCTTTAAACCAGCCACCAGAAACATCTCTGGTCTCCTGTAGAATCAGGTCATAATAGAATATAGAAGTCAAAATCCTTAGGCCTTGCAGTTTGCAAACACGCTTTGTGGGCATCACTGTTGTTATGGGCAGTAGGTCTCCCCAGATGGCCACAGAGAAGATGGGTCACTCATGTTATATAGTCTTTGGCATAGTAGATGGAAAGAAAATGGAGGGTCAAACTGGACAATTGTCCTTATGCCAGTAATCTTAGATAAACAAGACTACCATCTGGGCCAGCATGGAAATTAAAACATCTGCCTTATGACAGCTTCTCCCATTCAACTGGGTTAGAAAAATCAGGAATTCATGAATTTGTTGCTGCTGTTGCTGTAAGGCAAAGACCAGTCTGAAATTTGTCTATATTCTTTGTCATCCTGCCTGTAGGACCAGGTTCAAGGAATCCAGGGTGTTTTTTTTTTGTTGTTTTTTTTTTTTTTAAATATATTTTATTGGTTTTTCTTACAGAGAGGAAGGGAGAGGGATAGAGAGCTAGAAACGTTGATGAGAGAGAAACATCGACCAGCTGCCTCTTGCACACCCCCTGCCGGGGATGTGCCCACAACCAAGGTACATGCCCTTGACCGGAATCGAACCTGGGACCTTTCAGTCCGCAGACCGACGCTCTACCACTGAGCCAAACCGGTTTCGGTGGAATCCAGGTTTTTTAAGAGGATGAATTTTTAGTGAACTTACTGCCTCATTTGGACCTCTGAATATTAAACCATACTTTTTGTATATTTCAGTGTGATATTGAAGACTGGCTTCTATATCATGTTATAATTAACTTATCAAACATGGCTTTTTCCTCAAAGACTGGGCAGCCTTGTAGAGCAAAAATTTTATAGGCCTTGGAGTCAGTCTAGCCCTAGGTTCGGATCTTGGTCTCTATGACATCCCCAGTCCTATATAATAAAAGGGTAAGATGCAAATAGACCTAACGGCAGAACAACAGTCAAAATATAATATGTTAATGATATGCTAAGACTGCTCAACCGCTCATTATGATGTGCACTGAGTACCAAGGGGCAGATGCTCCAACTGGTAAGTTAACTTACTTCTGGGGTCTGGCTGATCGGGACTGAGGGAGATGGGCTGGACACAGCCTGGAGCCCTCCCGCAGTCCTTCCCTGAACTGATTGTGCACCAGTGGAGTCCCTCAGCCTGGCCTGTACCTTCTCGCAATTCAGGACTCCTCAGGGGATGTTGGAGAGCCGATTTCAGCCTAATCTCACAGTCCACTCCCCTTGGGAGGGCTCCAGATGCAGGGCTCATGGCTGGTGAGCACTGCTGCAGCAGCCTGAGCCTATCAGGATTGGGACTGATTGGGTGCAAGCCCATGGCAGGCACAGTGGGGTCGGGATGAGTGGGAGCAGCAGGTAGGAGCTGCAGGTGTCATTGGACTGTGGGTTTTGGCCTGATCCCTGCTGGCCACCTAGAGGGACCCTACCCATGTATGAATTTGTGCACTGGGCCTCTAATATCTCCATAATAAGAAATAGAAGCCAGTTTTAATTTCCTCACTTAAAAATAGATATACCAAAAATGGAAGGTGATGGGAATATAAAACACTTAGAAGTGACCATTTATTAGCCCTTTGCACTCCGAACCATTCTGGACATTGGCTACCAGCTACTCGATACTACTTTGCGGCGGAAACGTGCGTTGAAATAACTCAATTCCCCGTAATCACTAATAAACTGCAATGTCCCCTGAGAGGGGACATCCGAGTGATATGCTAGAATTCCAATGTCCCCTGAGAGGGGACAGCGGAGTGCAAAAGGTTAGTAATAGCGCTAAACCAGTGATTCTCCCATCTTAGCCCTGTCTTATGAATATCAAGTTTAAATTATTAATCAGTGAGTGGAGGAAGTAACTCCCAATGACCAAACGCTCACGAGTTAATGTCCAGTTACCTAACTTGGTGCAAACAAATTTCTGATATATCTCTCTCAGTGAGATGTTACCTCAAGATCCTATACAATGGTATCAGTTTATCGGATTGCGTTGGCTCAGATAAATCTTCATTACCTCTGAATGCCACTCCAGATATTAAGTATATAACATAACTTTTGATTACATACCTTGTAGAGCAAAAATCTTATAGGCCTGGCTAAAAAGGGGTACATTAAAAGATGACCAAGGCTAGGATCATTTACTTCAAGAGATCTGAATCCTTCCTCTCTGTAGAGAAATTGGTATCTATTATCTCTTCATGTACCTTACAATCCTATCTAATAAAAGAGTAATATGCAAATGACTGTCACTCCAACACACAAGATGGCTGCCCCCATGTGGACACAAGATGGCCAGGAGGGGAGGGCAGTTGGAAGGGACCAGGCCTGCAGGGGAGGGCAGTTGGGGGTGATCAAGCCTGTAGGGGAGGGCAGTTAGGGGTGACCAGGCTGGCAGAGGAGGGAAATTGGGGGCAACCAGGCCTGCAGGGGAGAGTAGTTGAGGGGCACCAGGCCTGCAGGAAAGGGCAGTTGGGAGGGGAGTTCCAGACCAGCAGGGGAGAGCAGTTAGGGGCAATGAGGCTGGTGGGGATGGCAGTTAGGGATGACCAGATCAGCAGGGGAGGGACTGTAGGGGAGGCCTGGTCTGCAGGGGAACCAGGTCAGCAGGGCAGGGCTGTTAGGGGTGACTAGGCTGGCAGGAGAGGGCAGTTAGGGGCAATTGGGCTGGCAGGCAAGCAGTTAGGCATCAATCAGGCTGGCGGCAGGGGAGTGGTTAGGTGGTGATCAGGCTGGCAGGCAGAAGCAGTTAGGGGCAATCAGGAAGGCAGGCAGTTGAGCAGTTGGGAGCTAGCAGTCCTAGATTGTGAGAGGGATGTTTGACTGCCTGTTTAGGCCTGTCCTACTAGAATCAGGCTTAAACAGGCAGTTGGACATCCCTCGAGGGTTCCCAGATTGGAGAGGGTGCAGGCTGGGCTTAGGGACACCCCCCTCCTCCATGCACAGATTTTAGTGCACTGGGCCTCTAGTTATATTGCTTCTAACTTGATAAAGAAAATCCAATATGGCTAGAGTGAGGTCTAGACCTTCTGTCCTTAGAGTGGGCCAATTGTGTGCTGGGAATGGTGTAGTCACAGGGCTTGATTATCTCTCCAGGGGTCTGGCAGTAGAGATAACCCCAGACTACTTGTGTTAGGGGAACCAGCTGGGCCATAACTTGTTCCCTTGCTCCCTCAGCTTCTTTGCATATTCTAACTAGGAGACAGAGGAGTGATTTGTGAAGAACTATAGGAGGCTTTTGACATAGTCTGGCCTGGTGTGCCAGAGTGAATGGGACAGCCTCATTTCCTGTGTTCAGTTACTGATTATTCATCTAATTCTTTTTGGGTCCAGTAAGAATAGCACCCGAGCATGGTTATGAGCCTCAAACTTGGTTAGTATGGCTTTACTAGACCTCAGAAAAATATTTTCCTAGTATATTTAAAAAATTTCACAGCTTTATTGAAGGGTTTATTTATAACAAACTTTATGCGTTTAATGTACACAATTTAATAAGTATACACCTGTTAAACTGTCACCACAATATAAATAATGAACAAATTCATTATTGTAAAAAATTTACTGTTTCTTTGCAATCCCCCACCCTCCAACTGCTTTGCTCTGATACTATATATTAGTTTTCATTTTCTAGAATGGAAAATTTTTTATAATGGCTTCTGTCATTCAGCATAATTTCACTGAGATTCGTTCATATTGTTAAATCAATAGTTTATTCTTTCATATTCCTAAATATTATTCACTGTATGGGTATACCATAGTTTGTATATCCACACACCTGTTGATGGATATTTAGGTTGTTTCCAGGTTTGGCTGTTATAAATACAGCTAATATGAGTGTTTATAATATAAGATTTTGTCTGGACATATGCTTTCATTTATCTTGGACGAATATCTGGTATGGGAGGGCTAGATTATAAAGTAAATATATGTTTAACTATTAAAATAAAACTGTTAAACCTTTTACCAATATGATTGTACAATTTCACCTTCCTATGTGCAGTGTATGAGAGCGAAAGTTGTTCCATACCCTCATCAACTCTTGGTATGGGTCAGGAGTAGAATGAAAAAGTAAGCTGTACCAGCACCCCTCCTGCTTGGAATCAGTTCTAAATGTACTATTTATAATGTGTAAGGTTGGATAAGCTGAGCAATAGCTCATTGTGACTTAATGAGTCAGCAATAACCCAGCTTGTAACAAAGGAGACAAATGGTCACTTGGTGGTCCCAGGTCAAGCATTCCATCTCCACCAGGCCCTGTTGCAGGTGACCTGGCCTTGCTTCAGAACCCAAGGAGCTTTCTCCAAAAACTGTACAAGAAATCATTTCTCACCATTGGCACAATCGTGTCTGCTGAGTCATCTGACTGAAGAGGTAAAGCTGCTTTCATTAAGGCATGGCGCTGTAAGAGAGCAAACAGCACCTTTCTGCTCTGGACCCCATTTAGAATTGGCAATATTTTGTGACCCCTTATTCATAGGCCAAACCAGTATCTCAGGTGAGGGATTTGGTGTCCCCAGGACCCAAAGAGGCTGACAGGCATTGGACTTCCTTCCTTGTGGCAAGGCCTGCAAGAGGCAGCAATTTGTGTTTTACTTTGGGAATGTCTGGGTACATTCCTAGACACTAGATATCTAAAAACTTGATTAAAATGTTAGATTCCTGAATCTCAGAAGGGTTCTTCTCTTCCAGAGAACATTATTCTTATCAAAGCCTTTAGTATAGTAGCAGGCTCACACATCCTGCCTCATCAGCATGTTTTCATGGATGTCATGGGTTAATGTGAGGTTCTTTACATATTCACATGATCCAGTTCTCTTATGAGTATATTATGACAGCAAGGAAGGGTTATCAGAACTAACAAATGCTTTTTTTTCTCTCAATTAATTTGAATAAAGTTTTTCCCAGGGCTGTTTTTAATAGTCTTACCCGAATTGGACATAAAAAATACATTCACCTAATCAATAGCTATATATAATTTACTCATTAATCTGCTCTCTCAAAGATACTACCTCCAGCAAGCAGATACAATTACGGTTTCTACTTGGCTGAGTTTGCAGTAATATATAGTCATTTTCAGAACTCATTCTTGCCATAATATAACGAGGCACCCCATAATCTACCGTGGAAACTCAGGCATTTTAATGTTGCTCAGCATGGGTTATCATTTTCTCTAGGCTTCTAAGTGTCTCTTCCTATTTTCTATGGGGGTGGGAGAAAGAAAGAGTGTTAAATCTTATGTACCAAAGTCAATAAATTATTGCTTATTCAGTTTTATATTCCAGTCCTCTTGATCAAGAATCTCAAAATCCAGTGCTAGGGATACTTCCTTGGCCAGCACATGAAGACAACTTACTTTTTCCTATAGCTATAATCTGTCTCTTCCTGATGCCCCAGATGCCCCTAGCCTTATTATAATGGGAAAACCCTAACTAAACACCTGGGGGAAATTTCTGATGGGAGCTACTGCTTCCACATATGGGAGAAGAGTGGGGATGGAGATGGGTGGGGGCTAATGCCAAAAATGAGTGTTGCACTAGTTCTGGAGGCTCTAGGAGTTTAGGGAAGTCCAAAGAGCCACAATAGACAGGGGACATCTACCCAGACATGCCTATCCCAGTCAGATTTCTAGTTGTTGTTGTGTTTTTTCATAATCAAGGCTCTAACCTTAACAGATCTGCTTTGGCTTGGTGTTCAATCATCTTAGAAGCTCAGCAATCCTAACTATCAGATCCTTAGTCCATTTCTTGGCTGGGTCCACTCCTCCACTGTAGAAGATAAGAGCCTCTTTGAAAATTGTAAGAGAAAAAACAAATAAGAAAACAAGAAAAAGGTAGTAATACTGTAGATGCAGTATCACTCTCTCCTAGCTTCCAGGCTGACAGTAGAATCTTTGCTCCATAGGGGATCCTTGGCTTGCAATCCTTTTATCTCAGAGAGAAAAAAAAGAAAGATATAATCTCAGAATTTAGGCACATTTACTGATATCACACATTTACTACCTCTGAGGAAAATATCTGAGAAAATCTTCAAAGCACTGAGCAAACAGGAAGACTATCATGGGGTACAATGTAGAAAGGAAACAATAGTGAATAATAAACCTTGAAATAGAAATAAATCTGAATGGACGTTAGGCTATCTGTGAATGCATAGCATGCATATCAAATTAGGACAAACTGTTAGAATAATTGCTGTAGGCTATTATTAAAATTACTATACTATCTCAGCAAAATTGAGATATTGTCAGAGAGGCTTGGAGGAAGATGCCAGCAATGAAAAGGTAAGTAAAAGCATTCAAAATTCTCAAGGGGGGAGTCAGTCAAAAGCAAGGGAGAGGGGGGTAGAACTGAAAGTACACTGGGTAGCAACTATTCCCTCTACTAAGTTATTCTTATTTTCATAGTAGTTTATGAGAATGGTAAGCATTAGTGAACTGGGCAAGTATATAATGAATTCTAGAAGCCTGATGCACAAAATTTGTGCACGGAGGGTGTGTGTGTGTGTGTCCCTCAGCGCAGCCTGAACCTTCTCCACTCCTCTGCCAGGCTGATTGATGCCTAACTGCTCCCCTATCAGCCCGATTGCCCCCAACTTCCCTCTCCTGCTGGCCTGGTCCCCCTATTTGACCTCCCCTGCAGGCCTGGTCACCTCCATTGCCCTCCCCTGCAGGCCTGGTCCTCCCCCACCCCCTACAACTGCCCTCCCCTGCAGGCCTGGTTCCCCCCAACTGCCCTCCCCTCGCAGCCATCTTGTGTCCACATGGGGATGGGCTGGGCATCTTGTGTGTTGGAATGATGGTCAATTTGCATATTACCTCTTTATTAGATAGGATAGTAAATTGGTCAAATATAAAATGTTGGAAAAATAATATAAAGATGAAAGAAAAAGTCAAGTATTTATTATACTAAGTTTCCTGGACTTTTAAAAATAATATATTCAGAGGAAAGGCAGGAGAGGGTGGGTGAGTGGTAAGAGATCAACCAAAGAACTTGTATGTATATCTATATAACCCATGGACACTAACAATAGGGTGGTGAAGGCCTAGGATGGAGAGCAGGGGCAGGCTAAAAGAGGTCAATGGGGGAAGGAAAAGGGGAATATGTAATACTTTCAACAATAAAGATTAAAATAATAATGTTTTAATTTTCCATTACAGTTGATATATAATATGATATAAATTTCAAGTGTACAGCATAGTAATAAGATAATTATACAACCTGCAAAGTGATCACCCCAATAAGTATTCAAATTAGGAACTATTAGAATAATTTCTCTAGGCTATCATTAAATTACTGTACTTCTGACACCATACACAGTTATTAAAATAGTATTGGCTATAGTCCCTATGATGTACTTTACATCCTCATGACTCTTTATAACTGTAAATTTGTGTTTCCTAATCCCTTAAATTATATGGTATTTATTTTTTTCTACCTGACTTATTTTACCTAGCATAATACCCTCTAGTTCTATGTTGCAAATGGCAAGATTTAATTCTTTTTTTGTGGTTGAATAATATTCCACTACATATATAACCTCTTTTTTATTCATTGGTCTACTGATAGACACTTAGGTTGCTTCAGTATCTTAGCTATTGTAAATAATGCTGCAATAAACATAGGAATGCATATATATATATTTTTGAATTGATGTTTTGGATTTCTTCAGATAAAGATCCAGAAGTGGGATTGCTGGGACATTTTGTAGTTCTATTTTAAATTTTTTCCTTTTTTGTTTTTCTACAGTTCTGAAATGGTTGATTTTTAGTGTTTTTGTTCTTTGCTTGTCATTTTTATGGGAAAGTTCACTAAGGTGATTACTCTACCAATCTGGAAATAAACCTTTGTGTAGCCATTTAAACTCTTGTCCAGCAGAGTTTGAGGGACGATGTGACTCACTGGTATAGATGCCTGAGGCAAGTGGATTGGTTGAGCTGAAGGAAGGCCCACCTTCCACAAGGAGCTGCAGCAAGGAGGAACTAATTCAGTTGGCTGAGACTCTATCCTATCTTGGTTCATTGACAGCTAGAGAAACAGAGAAATCTGTAAAACTCTGGACATGGTAGGAACCTCAACAAATGATCAACAATATTATTTTAGCCTGAGTAGTAGAGGAGGGTACATAATTAGCTACTTTATTTATTTTTGTAGCAGATGCTATTGGAATTTTGGGCAATATCCCCCCTGCTTGACGGGCACTTGGGTTGCTTCCACATTTTTGATATTGTAAAAACAATGCTGCAATTAACCTAAGGAGAATATATCTATTTGAATTAACATTTTGGATTTCTTTGGATATGTCAACTTTAATTGAAAATAAAAAAGTAGAGAGAGGAAAGATTTCAGCTGGAGAGTGGACCTTGGCAAAGAATATAGTGGACCTGGTGAAGAATCATGACTGTTCATTGGGAGGACTGTGTTCATGTGAGGGCAGTTGCTCAGTTGACTTTAATTCTGAGTAACAGCTACTTAAAGTTGCCACCTGAAAAACCATTTTTTGTTGTTGTGACAAACAACTGAACAAAACTGAAAATGTACCTTTCTAATCTAAACAGGTTACAGACTTGCCATTTTGCAAAACACTCCATCATTTTGTGGGTAAAGAGTAAGCCAAAATATGGGTTTCTTCATTTTCCAGTGATGTTACACACTAGAAGAAACTTGTTGTTCCTATATGCGAATGGAAAGTTCGCATAGTAATTAGAAAATAGAAATATAAATAAACACAGACCTACCCAATCTCTTGTAAAGAAAAAAACCCCACACAACAGAATGCACTTTTGCATTTTACCTTAGAAGGCTACTCTCTGAGGCACTGAGCAACTTTTTTTTTTTTTTAATTCTCACCAGAGAAGCGAGGATATATATACTTCTTCCCCCCCCCCCCCCATTGCTTTTTTTCCAATCTGAGGAGTAAAGAGTGGAAGGGAAAGAAACATTGATGTGAGAGGGACATATTGATTGGTTGCCTCCCACCCATCTCTATCGAGGTTTGGACCAGATCTGCAACCAGAAATGGGAATCAAACCTGTGACTCTCTGGTGCGCAGGCCGAAGAAGCTCTAACCACTGAGGGACTCTTCACTGCAGTGAATTAAATTGTGGCTAATAGGATACTCCTTACACAATGGTTGATTGGAATGAGAAGCTTTTTGTCTTTCAAATCAAGACTGTTCAGTGGCTTCTAAAGTTATATCTATAATGTTAGCTTTGGGCTTGTCATATTTGGCCTTCATTTGCTTTCCTTTCTATTGAATTTATTCAGGCAACGCTGGTTAACAAAATTACACAGGGTTCAGGTGCACAACTCTACATGTCATCTGTTCACCACTCCAAGTTAAGTCTTTGTCCATCACTATTTATCACCACCAAACCCTCCTCATATCCCCTCCCCCAGGCAATCACTACTCTTGTTTATGAGGTGTTTCCCCTCCCCCCTCCCTTCACCCAGATCTGCCCCCCCCCCCCCCATCCAACAGCAGTCCTCTTATTTCTATCATGAGCACAATCAAATGGTACTTGCCTTTCTCTGACTGGCTTATTTCACTTAGCATAATGACTTTTATCATGTTAAGGTTTATTCATTCTGTACCTACCTTCTTAGAATGGATGTTGAATTTTATAAAATGCTTTTTCTGCATCTGTTGAGATGATCATATGATTTTATTTAATTATATTAATGTATTTTTATTTTTTACATTTAGCGATTCATATGTTCAGCCATCCTTATATCTTGGGGATAAGCAATAGCTTCCACTGGGACATGGTGAATGATCCTTTAAATGTGCTGCTGAATTTGATTTGCTAGTATTTCATTTGCTAGTATTTTACATCTATATTAATCAGGGTTATTTGTCTGTGGTGCCTCTCTGGCTTTGGTATCAGGGTAATGCTGGTGACATAGAATGAAATTAATTTTATAAGAAGAGTTTGAGAATGGTTGACATTAATTCTTCTTTAAATATTTGGTAGACTTCACCAAGGAAGCCCTCTGTTCCTTGGCTTTACTTTATTGGGAGAATTTTGAATGCTGATTCAGTCCCTTTGCTAATAATTGGGCAGTTCAGGATTCTAAGAATTTTTCTATTTCTTGTAGACTGTTCAATTTGTGAGCATATACTTATTAATAGTAGCTTGATTCCTTGTTTTATATGGTATTAGTTGTAATGTCCCCTATTTATAATTTTGTTGATTTTGGTCCTGTTTTTTTCCTTGGTTAGTCTCACTAAAGGTTTGTCAATTTTTGTTTTCAAAGAACCAACTCTAGTTTTTAAATTTTCCTATTGTTTTCCTGTTCTCTATTAGTTCATTTCTTCTTCTAACTTTGGTCTTAGTTTGTTATTCTTCTTCTGGTTCCTTGAGGTGTAGATTTAGGTTGTTTACTTGAGATTTTCCTTGATTCTTAATGTGTGCTTATTAGTATGAACTTCCCTCTTTGCCACATATGTCTCTTATGTTGTATTTTCATTTGTCTCAAGATACTTTATTTCCCTATTTATTTAATTTATTTATACGCTGGTTAACAAAATTATATGTTTTAGGTGCACAATGTATTGTGTGTTCACCTCCCCAAGTCTCCTTCAATCACCATTTATTCCTCCTCTACCCTTCTCCCCCTCAGTAATCATCACATTGTTATCCTTATCGATGAGTTTTTTCTCAATCCCTCCACCCTCAATTTAGCCCTCCCATATCCCCATTGATTGTTCAAGAGAAAAATTAAATATTATTTTTCTTTATTTCTGAATTTCCTCCAGTTATTTGCTATGATTTCAGTGTTCTTGAATTTGCTAAGACTTGTTTTATGGCCTAACATATGGTCTCTCTGAGAAAATGTTTCATGTGTACTTGAGAAAAATGTATAGTCTGCTTTTGTCAGAATGTCTGTCTGTTAGGTCTTTTTGATCTATAGTGTTATTCAAATCTGTTTCCTTAGTGATTCTCTGTCTGGATGATCTATACTTAGTTGGATACTTTAATAATCCACTCTCAACAATTTTATTGCTATTTATTTCTCCTTTTAGCTATGTTATTATTTGTTTTAGTTGCTCTGTGTTGGGTGCATAAATTGATAAAGGGGTCAATATATTGTGAATGTTTATGATGGCATTCTTTGTCTCTACCATTTTTAGTTTAAAGTGTATGTTATATTGTTTAAAATATCTTTTTGCCTTTTTCCCCACTATCTGTATGTGTCAAACCAAAGAACTTGGTACACAGTTCTACCTATTGTGATCCACAAGACAAAGTCTTGCCACTTACAAGGGTCTCTGTCTGGAAAAGTAATTTGTATCCCATCCACTGCAGAATACAACTGTCAGCCCACCTGGAAAGGGGACCTAATCAGATCATATAGGAAGTTAACTCTTATCTGGGGAGATAATCAGCAGACCTGTTCATAAAATGCTTAGTGCAGATGGCTGGCTTATCTCTGCAGATAAGCAGAGCCACTAGCCCGGCTCTGGGCTGCTGGGCCAGCAGTTTCCCAGGTGCTCCAGCAAGGCTTTCTGGTCAGCCACCTTCCAAAGTGGCAAAGTCATGAATTAGCTCGCTTGTCAAATGGGGCTACCACAGGGAGAAAAATGTCTGACAACTATTTTGATGTGACTGTAACTCTTTGGTTTTCTCTCTAGGCAATGACTGCCTTATATACATTGCATCAGCTTTTCCAGTTTAATCCATTGTATATACTCAGCCCTATTTATATTTATGTTTTGACCTTTAAACTGAACAAATATAGCTTGATTCTACTGCAGGACATACATAAATTTGTTTATTATGTGATTCATCTAAAGAAATATTTTCATGTGCTACCTCTATTATTCAAAAAAATGTCTAATATACCTTGCAAGCCTCAATATGTAATTTTTTAAAAAAATTACTAGCTCTCATCCATGACAACCTTTAATATCAAAGTCAGCCCTGAAAGGGATAACTTATTTGGGTACATGTATTTTTCATATGGAAGGCTAATATAGTTGGGTAAAGTTTTAACCTCTAATCATAGACCAATGACACCTTATCAATATTAAATGTCACATCATATACAGCTATTTACCTGCTTGTCATTTTCTTGCAGAAAACTATCCTGGACATTTGTGTACTTTTATGAAGTTACAGAGTAATAAGTTGTATGTATACTTTGTCCCAGGCACCTGGGGGAAGAAGGACATTTTCTAATGGAATATAACAGAGTGTCTTCCAGAGTCCATGTTAATGGTATATTCCAAAGTCACATGTCAATAGAATGCAGATATAATAGCAATTATGCTGTTAGTTCAAAAGACAACATTAAGTCTGATAATTTATGAGGTTCTGGTTCAAGATGGTGATATAGGAAATATCACCTGAATTCACCTACTCCAAACGTACAGCTATAGACAGACCAAATTCCCTTGACTAGCTTTTGAATTTCTTTCAAGTAACTCCTAGAAATTTGTTGTGGAAAAAAACACCTTGTCAAACAATTTCACAAATAAGCCCACCTCTGGTAGGGGGACAACTGGAGGGAACTCAACTCCCAGCTTCTTCCTGAGAAGTGAAAGGTTTGGACCTACAGATTTGATGCCCCAATTTTTTTTTTTTTTAAAAATCACCTAGAAATGGGCACCCAAATATCTAGTTCTGAAAGTTAATGGGGCTTGAATCTATGAGAACCACAAGGCTAAAACAGTTTTAAAGGGCTTATGTGGACTCACTATGGCAATGGTCGGCAAACTCACTAGCTAACAGAGCCAAATATCAACAGTACAACAATTGAAATTTCTTTTGGGAGTCAAAAACCAACTTCTGCGCATGGGCCACGAAGTTTCAATCGCATTGTACTTGCGCGCCCGCACATAGTATTTTGTGGAAGAGCCACACTCAAGGGGCCAAAGAACCGCATGTGGCTCATGAGCTGCAGTTTGCCAACCACTGCTCTACAGCTATCCCAGCATGACAAAGTACAGAGGTAGGAAAATAAAACATGCCCAGTAATTACATGAAAGAGACCTATTTTCTTACCTTAAAAGTTTTGCCCTGAGCAGCAGACTGGGGAGGCTGTTAGATGCCATCTTTGTGGTTTCCCTCTGCCTTGTTTCCAGTCACCAGTATCTACTAAAAAGGAGATTATGTATACATTGGGCATCCCAGTTTTTGTGGCTGCTGCCCAGGGGACATACCTTGTTAGCCTGGCTCTGGTGGTCAGCAGGGTGTATGTCCATGGATCCCATAAAACTGTAACACAGAGAGAATACATTTTTTATAAACTATTCCCCCTGGGTATAGTTCAGAGGCAGCAGCCTGAAATGTCCAGTCTTTCCAGCAGAGAAGCTTACTGCTTATCTAATTTAATACACATCTGAAGGCTGAATACAATCCTCTCCACAGATGGGGAAAGCCAGCAGATGCTCCCCCCCCGCCCCCCACTCTGCTTGCCATAAGTTACCATGTCTCAGAAAAAGAAATTTTGCACATGTTTGGCATCTGGCTATTAGGGTGACTGTCCTTAAGATTCATTCCTTGATAACCTGGCTTTGGTGGCCGGCAGGACTGTACCCACGTATATTTTTTAAATTAATCTTCATTGTTCAGATTATTACAGTTCATCTTTTCCCCTCCATTGCTCCCACCCCACCCCATGCCCTTACCCCCCACTGTCCTCGACCATAGGTATATGATTTTTGTCCAATCTCTTCCCGCACCCCCTACAACCCTTTTATCCATGAGAATTGTCAGTCCACTCCCTTTCTATGCCCCTGATTCTATTATATTCACCATTTTATTCTGTTCATTAGATTTTTTATTCACTTGATTTTTAGATTCACTTGTTAATAGATATATGTATTTGTTGTCACTTTGTTGTTCATAATTTTTACCTTTTCCTTCTTCTTACTCTTCTTAAAGAAAACCTTTCAGCCGAGTCTGGTTTGGCTCAGTGGATAGAGTGTCGGCCTGTGGACTGAAGGGTCCCAGGTTCGATTCCGGTCAAGGGCGTGTTACTTTGGTTGTGGGCACATCCCCGGTAGGGGGTGTGTAGAAGGCAGCTGATCGATGTTTCTTTCTCATCAATGTTTCTAGCTCTCTATCCCTCTTCCTCTCTGTAAAAAAATCAATAAAATATATTAAAAAAAGAATACCCTTCAGCATTTCATATAATACTGCTTTGATGGTTATAAAATCCTTTAGCTTTTTCTTGTCTGTGATGCTCTTTATCTGACCTTCAATTCTAAATGATGTCTTTGCTGGGTAGAGTAATCTTGGTTGTAGGTTCTTGCTATTCATTACTTTGAATATTTCTTGCCACTCCCTTCCAGCTTGTATAGTTTCTGTTGAGAAATCAGCTGATAGTCATATGGGTACTTCCTTGTAGGTAATTAACTGTTTTTCTTTTGCTGCTTTTAAGATTCTCTCTTTGTATTTTTCCCTTGGCATTTTAATTATGATGTTTTTTGGTTCTCTTTGGATTCCTCTTATTTGGGGTTCTCTGCACTTCCTGGACTTGCTGGTATATTTCTTCCACCTTTTAAAGGGACATTTTCAAGCTAAAACAAAAGGGCACTAACCAGTACCAGGAAAATATATGAAAATATAAATCTCACAGGTAAAGTAAATCTTCAGTAGAATTCAGAATTATCTAATGTTGTAATGGTGATGAATTAATTACTTATAAATTTAGTGAAGAAGTTTTAAAGGCAAAAATATTTGTTGATGGATACACAAGATAAAATGATTTATATTGTGACAGAAAAAATGTGGGGAGAATAAAAATGTAGAAATTTAAAATGCATTTGATCTTAAACAAACTGTTATATTTTAATTTAAGTGTCATGTTTATTAAAAAAAAAAAACTATAGTAGATACAAAAAGGACCAATCTAATCATACTACAGAAAACCATCAAATCAAAAATAAGAGAGCAAGGTGGGGAATAAAAGAATGGCAAATAAACAGCCACATAATTAACAAAACACCAATAGTAAGTTAAAACCTAACAATAATTATATTAATTATAAAGGGAATAAATTCTTCAAATAATGACAGAGTGGTTTGTGGATAAAAAAAAATACAAGACGCCATTATATGCTCTCTACAAGAGACTCACTTCAAAAAACACACAGTGAAGGTGTGAAAAAAGACACTCCAAGCAAAAATAAAGAAAAGTTAGGTAGCTGTACTTATATCAGAGAAGATACACTTTAATAAGATTGAATTATAAAGGGTCAAGCCAATAAGAGGATATAACAGTTGTAAATACTTATACACTCAATAGAGGATTGCATAAACATATAAGGCAAATTTTAACAGATATAAAGGGATAAATAGGCAATGATATTGTAGAATAATAGAAGACTTGAAATACACAACTTTCATCAATGAATAGATTACTTAGACAAAAAATTTCATTAAGTAAACATTGGCCTTAAAGGACATATCAGGTGAGTTTAACATTTATTGACCATTCCATCCAAATCAGGAGAATACATATTCTTCCCAAGCACAAATGGAACATTCTCCAGGATAATGTTAAATCACAAAATAAGTAGGTAAATTTAAGAAGATTGAAATCATGGCTAACATCTTTTCCAATCACAATTATATGAGACTAAAAAATCAATATGTATATACACTGAGTGGCCATGTTATTATGACCAACTGACATTTGTAGGAAAATTAGCCATATACTGCATCATATGGGATATGAAAGCTGAAGGCCTGTTCAAACACCTTTGCCGTCTGCAGTTACAAAGATAAAACATCTCAATTTGCACAGGAACACAAGAATTGGACAGTCGAGCATTGGACAAAAGTAATATGGCCCGATGAATCACATTTCCAGTTGTATCATGCAGATGGCAGAGTGAGAATTTGGTGGTAACAGCATGAAAGCATGCACCCCACATGAATGAGTATAATTCATTCTGGTGGGGGCAGTGTTATGGTTTGGGGCATGTTTTCCTGGTGTGATTTGGGTCCTTTAATTCATGTGGAACAATGTCTGAATAGCACAACATTCTAAGTATTGTTGCTGATCAAGTTAATCCTATCATGTTGATGGTGTATCCCAATGGAGATGGCTTTTTTCAACAAGACAATGTGCCATGCCACGGTGCTCATATTATGCAGGAGTGGTTTCAGATACCTTAGGCAAAGACACTACCCACGTCCCTGATGAACACGGATGCAAAACTCTTCAGTGCAATATTAGCAAACTGAATTTAACATTACATTAAAAGCAGTTTATATCATGATCAACTGTGATTTATTCTAGGGACCAAATGGTTCAACATCCACAGAGCAATTCATGTGATACAGCATATTAACAAAATAAAGGATAAAATATTATTTCAATATATGCAGAAAAAGCATTAGACAAAATTATTTTTTTATGCAAAAAGACTCAACAAAGTTGATATAGATGAATATACCTCAACCTAAATAGGCCATAGATTACAATCAGCAGAAGAGTTTTTCCTGCCATCACCTGCCCAGCAATGGATCCATAACATGACAGCCACAGCACTGGCTCCTTTCAAAGGCCTAAGCAGAATTGGACTAGTTTCAGAACATGGTGACCGCATTACAAAAGGAATAAGCCAGAACTATATGTATCTAAAATACATTAGACATTTATGTTGAATTTCTAATGATATTTTACTGCCTCAGAGCTCAGATATTCCCAAATAACAAACATGTTAAACTAGATTCCCTTTTCCACATTTGTTCTGCAGGATTATAGCAGAACATTGTGTTGAATGGAGCTCTTTCCCCTATACCCTCCCCCCGCCTGATCTAAGCACAGCAGGAAGTTTAATGCCTATTTCCTATGACCTCTACTTTCTTGCTTTAGGACATTCTCTGAGGCCATGTAGCACTGCTGGCATGGATGCCCGAGGAAGGCAGCTTGGCTAGGTTGAAAGGAATATTCCTCTGCCAAATCTGAGGCTCCATCAAAGGCTGAAATTTTTATCCTATCAGAATCATGAGATTTATAATCAATTAGAATGTCTCCTTGCTCTGAGACTAGATAGTAAACTTGGAAATGGGGTACTTATAATTAAAAATATCATAGAATGTTGGGGACATCAACATCTGTGCAGCAATGAGGATACAGTAGACACCTGCCAGAATCAGATGTTTTCCTGATTTATTCTACCTGTCTTGCTTCAGAATGAGCTTGGAATAACAAGAACTGGGAAGGAAGCTTATGTTGCTGATGTGACTGATTCAGTTATTGTTCAGCCTATCATTTCCAGATTTTTAGAGTTGAGGAGAAGCCCCTGACTTTTGCAGTTACTAACTAGTTGATATTTTGCTTGTCTGAGTCTGATGGCTCGAGAGACAAAGGCAGTTTCCTTCTCACTCTGGCATTCTAAGTCCTATGAGGTTGTCAGTACTACTTGAGTGGTCTCATGCATGGCTGCATCAGAATCTGAGTTACATATAACATGTCATATCAGAAAATTCTCCAAACAACTAGCTGAGCATAAGGAAAGCTTGTTCTCTTCCCTCTACATACTTCTCTATGTTTACTCACAGAGGGGGATCTATGACATTTCACTGATCTCAGGACACCAGGATAGATAGACCAAAGGATTATCAGAGCATGAAATGCAAACCTTGCTGAGATTTGAAGTGATTCATTAGCCACTCGACTGTCTCCATTTTCACCAAGTCTCTGGAGAAAATCTATCCAGAACAAGGAGGATATATTTAAGGCACTGATGTCTGGAATAAGCTTCATTCTTCTCCGCCTTATCTTTTCAGACTTTTCAGGAACTTCAGATATTTATTGCACTTTATCTGGGAAACAGGTATCTCATTTATTCTCCTAAAGGGGAGAGTAGCAAATTGGAGGTCAGTCAGTTTTGTCTAGTATTCACATGCTAAAAAAGTGCCTATTTAGAATGCAGTGGTCATTTCCTTTCCCTCATATCCAGACTATTAGATATTAACACACACATATGTATATGTATATATTAGAGGCCTGGTGCACAAAATTCATGCACAGGGGTATGCCCCTCAGCCCAGTTTGCACCCTCTCCTATCTGGGAACCCTCAAGGGATGTCTGACTGCAAATCCCTCTCACAATCCAGGACTGATGGCTCCTAACCGCTCGCCTGCCTGCCTGCCTGTCTGCCTGTCTGATTGCCCCTAATTTGCACTTTTTCCTGCTGGTGTGATCACCCCCTAACCACTCCCCTGCTGGCCTGATTGACGCCTAACTGCTCCCTTGCCAGACTAATCACCCCCAATTGCCCTCTCCTGGTGGCCTGATCATCTCCCACTGCCCTCTCCTTCCAGCCTGATCTTTCCCCCAACTGCCCTCCCCTGCCAGCATGGTTGCCACTAACTGTCCTCCCCTGCAGGTCTGACCCCCCCCCCCAACTATTCTTCCCTGCAGGCCTGTTCACCCCAACTGCCCCCCCCCACACACACCCTCGCAGACCTGTTCACCCCTAACTGTTCTCCCCTGCTGGCCTGATTGCCCACAACTTCTCTCCCCCCCCCTGCAGCAACCTCCACTGGAATCCACCTCCTCCATGCTGTCCAGAGCTGTGGGCCCCCCAGGTCTCACCACACAGGGTGGCTGCCAGGCCCTGCCTTCACTTGTGATGACATTATGCGAGGGCATGATGCCACCTAGGCTTTTATTATATCAGATATGTGTATATATGTGTGTGTGTGTGTATGTGTATTTAGGCCCAGTGCACAGAATTTGTGCATAGGGATGTGTGTCTCTCAGCCCAGCCTGGACCCTCTCCAATTTGGGAACCCTTGAGGAATGTCTGACTGCCCCCTGGGATCATGCCTAAATGTGCAATCGAACATCCCCCTCACAATACAGGACTGCTGGCTCCCAACTGCCTGACTGATTTTCCCTAACTGCTTTTGCTTGCCAGCCTGATCACCCCCTAACCACTCCCCTGCCAGCCTGATCAACACCTAACTGCTTCCCTGCTGGCCCAATTGCCCCTAACTGCTCTCTTCTGCTGGCCTGATTGCCCTTAACTGTCCTCTCCTACAGGCTTGGTTCCTTCCAACTGCCAGCCCGGTTACCCCAAACAGCCCTCCTCTGCAGGCCTGGTCACCCCTAACTGCCCGCCCCTGCTGGCCTGATCGTGCACAGCTGTCCTACTCTGCCAGCCATCTTGTAGCAACCATCTTGTGTCCTCATCTTTGACCACATGGAGGCAACTATCTTGTGTGTTGGAGTAATGGTCAATTTGCATACTACCTCTTTATTTCATAGGATATTCATATACTTGCACAGAATTACCAAGGTTACTGAAGTAAGAGAAACAAACTACTTGTATTTGATAAGAGTTTCAGTTTTTCTTCCTTTAGTCTTTGCAACCCTTAGAGATTTAGATATCTGCTGCATTCTAGAAATAAAAGACTATAAAGCCTAGTACAGAACTTGATATATAGCATTTCCCCAATAATATAGTGTTGAATTCAACTTTAGAAATAGACTATGTTGCCAGTTTTAGTTTTTCTGTTATTATTATCAGAGTTCCAAGTTGAATCTTGATATGGAGAGCCTTTGACACCCTGAAAGATGTGGCTTATATTTTTAGCTCACATTTATGATGTACCTCAAAGATAGATCCATAAAAGAAACATTTGCCGCTCGATTAACATACATCTCATGCCTCTCCATCCAAATCAATTTCTTCCACTGTAATCAGACTTGACTTTCTTAATATACTATTTCCTCTGCTATCACCATGGCTACTGACAGTGGCCAAGGTGTGACATGGAAAGTGTTCAAAGAACTGTAGCAAGTGAAGTACAAGACCATATATGGTAGCATTTTTTGAGGGTAACTGGCTTGGCTATTACCATTATAGAATTTTTATCTGGTCTGTTTTGAGTTAACACAGAATTTGAGGCAGTATTCAGGACAAACTCAACCATATAGAATTTTATGGTCTTGCTGTTCCTTCCTTCAAGGCTATTTATTCTGTTCTATCTGGCTCTGGCTTGGTAGGTTCCAACTCATATTGCAATTAACTTTCATACAGATCATGGTAGGTCTTTAAGTACTATGAGGATTAAGTAGAGCCTTAAAAAATTAGACATCTAACTTCCAAAGGTATATTCAAACAATTTATATCAAGTAGCTTCATACTGGAGTGCCTAAGAAGATAAAAATATTCTCAGCTCTAGAAGAGATGAGTAGTGTATGTGTGTGAAAAGGTCAGGCAGATAGGCAAAATTGTGTGATAGGCCTTGTTTTACCTTTATAATGAAATAAATCAGTCTTTTTCCTACTCAAAATTATCCTGTTTCTATAAGGAAACTAACTAAAGTACTTACCAAATGCCAGAAGAAAATATATTTGAGGAATGTTACATAGCAGTGAAAATAAATGACAGATGTATGTGAAAGTACATAAATTAATTTCAATGTCAAGTGAAAACAAGCAAGTTCCAGATGAACCCACACTGTGACAATTTTAGAAAATACATAAATAAGCAAAACTAGAGGCCATAGTTATTTCAAAAGGAAATAACTCAGATAATGATTATCAAGTGGAATATGAAAATGGAAGCAGAGACATGGGGAGGAATGAAAAACAGGGAATATGAAAGATATTTAAAATGTTGTATATTTGGTTCATGGTTGGTTATATAACCTACATATAGAAGAATACACCAAGTATGTCAAATATTATATAGAAAGAAAAACAGCAAGATTTTTATTCAGTCATCCAATAGGTCAACTTTGGCTCTTGACTCACAACTTTTCACTAGCTATCTTTTCCATGTATAATGGCACCTTCTCTTGGTGAAGTTAGATATCTGTTGCCAAGTTAATTAGTCTACTTCATTCCATCTTAAACTGTTAAAGAAATTCTAAAATATTAGCATGTAAATATGTAGCTTTCTGTATTACAATTTATCATAACTGATGGTTTCTTGGTGGCCGCTTGATGTTTATTTAAAGTAGGAAAATGCCTTAGGTAAATGCAGAATTTTCTTTTACCTTCAGTTCCAACAAAAGGAAAAGGGATCCCCAGGAGTAAGGAAAGCCTGGGTCCCAATCCCATTGCCCAAGATGATATGTTTTTACCTGATTTCACGTTACAAAGAAATTTAATCATTACTCAAGTTTCTTGCATATCTGCCCTCAGAAAATACTCCAAAGGTAAGATCAGTCAGAACTATGTATAATCCTTCTCTCTCCACAGTCAAATTTGATTGTATATATATTGACCCTCTTAAAATATGTGATGTTGGGTTTCCCAAGCCTTAAGAATATCAAACAAACCAAGGAAGTATATTAATGTGTTGGTTTGCCATATATAACACTTGCTGGGCTCAATACTGTAGAAACTAGCTCTATTAACCTGGCTAAATCATTTACCCTTCCCTAGTGATTCCATAAGACCTGCCCCACCCAGCTAGCATGCCTTGCTCATCCTTTTCCAGTGATTCCTCCACACAAGCAGTCTGCCTCAGATAATGATGAGAACATTCCTAAAAGCTCCCAAAGATCCACAAACCCTAAACAAACCATGGCTAGTCTCAATGTCCTAGACCTTGCTAAGCTACCCAAAGCCTAGCACAAGTAGTGACTGGTTTCAATTTGCGTTATAACTCCCAAAAGGTAGCTCAAAGTCTGGCATAGCCAGTGGCCAGTTTTGACTTAGAATATAGTCTCAATTAAATGGCCACACACAATTGGCAGCCAGCATTGATTCACCAAATAGCCTCTTCCAAATTACCTCTAAGTCCAGAACAAGTGGCAACCAACCTCGGATCACTTTGTAACTCCCATCAAGGGGCCCCAACCTGGGTGCAAGAGGTGACTGAACTTGACCTGCACCTGATCCCATCTCAAGAGATCCCAGAATTAAGAAACCTATTTGGCTGGCTTCAGATCACACCAGGATACCACCCAACAAATCCCACAAACAACACACCAGAAGGGCATGGTGGCACAATGATGATGATAGTTTAAAGGATCTCTGGGACAGCATCAAGGTTACCAACATGAACATCATAGGGGGATCAGAAGGAGAAGAGAGAGAGCAAGGGATTGAAATATACATAGAAGTTCAGGAAGCTCAGAGTCCTAAACAAGATGAACCCAAAAAGGCCTATATCAAGACACATAATAATTAACATGCTAAAGATTAAAGACAAAGAGAAGATCTTAAAAGTAGCAAGAGAAAAGCAGTTAGTTATGTACAAGGGAGCTCCCATAATGTCAACTGATTTCTCAACAGAAATTGCATGCCAAAGTGAGTTTTATAGTGATGAAAGGCAAAGACTTGCAACCAAGATTATTCTACACAGCAAATCTATGATTTTTATAATAAAAAAGAGCTTCCCAGACAAGAAAAAGCTAAAGCAGTTTGTTTCCAATAAATCAATTATTTAAGAAGAAAATAAAATATAAAAATATGAATAAGAAAATATAGGAAACTCTCAATGAAAAAGGCAAATGATAAAAGCAGTGAATCAATCAACTATAAAGCTAGTGCAAAGTTTAAAAGACAAAATTAGGGAGATCTTGTATGATTATAACAATAAGTTAAGGTATACACACAAATGCACACACACAAAAAGTAAAAAGATGACAAAAACATAAATATGGAGTAAAAATGGTTGTGATTCTAGACTGTTTTTGAATAAATAGGTTGCTACAAACACAGCTTGGTACATATGAAGTGCATGGAAGCCACAGACAAAAAAATCTATGATACGCAATAAATAAATACAAAGGAATCCAAATGTAACACTATAGAAAGTCATCAACATACAAGATAGGAGAATAAGAGAATAGGAAAGAAACAGAGAAGTATAAAAACAATCAGAAAATAATTAATAAAATGGTAATAACTGCATACATATCAATGACTTTACATGTGAATTGACTAAATGCTCCAAACAAATGACACAGAGTTGCTAAATAGATTAAAAAAGAAAAGATCCATACATATGCGTCCTACAAGAGACCCATTTCAAATTGAAAGTCACCTACAGATTGAAAGTAAAGGAATGGACAAAATTGTTTTATGCAAATGGAAACAAAAGCTGGGGTAGCAATACTTATATATAAATACACATTAAAACAAAGGCTGTTACAAGAGGAAAAGAGGGCATTTCAGAATGATAAAGTAATCAGTTCAACAAAAGAATATAACTTGTAAGCATCTGTGTACCCAATGTAGGAGCACCTAAATATATAAAGTAAATATTGAAGGCTATAAAGAGAGAGATATACAGTAATACAATAATAGTAGGGAACTTTAACACCACATTGACATCAATGAGAAAACCGGCCTTAAATGACACATTAAATCAGATGGATTAATTTATATTTTTGGAACATTTCATCTCAGAGCAGCAGAATATACATTATTTTTAAGTGCAAATGGAAGATTTTTTGATGATAGACTACATGTTAGTTCATAAAACAGATCTCAATAAATTTAATAAGTTCTAAATCATATTATCTTATCCAATAAAATGGTATACAATTAGAAATCAAATACAAGAAGAAAACAGAAAAACACACAAACATGGGGAGGCTAAATAACATGCTACTAGAATATGAATAGGTTAACAACAAAGAAGAAATAAAAAGCTACCTGAGGGGGAGAAGGGGAGGGAAAGAAAATATGACTCCAAATCTATGAGACATAATCAAAGCAGTTATAAGAAGGAAATTCATAGTAATACAGGCCTACTTTAAAAAATAAGAAAAGCTGAAACCGGTTTGGCTTGGTGGATAGAGAGTTAGCATGCAGACCGAAAGGTCCCAGGTTCTATTCTGGTCAAGGGCATGTACCTTGGCTGCAGGCACATCCCCATTGGGGGGTGTGCAGGAGGCAGCTGATCGATGCTTCTGTAGCATCGATGATCTAATTCTCTATCCCTCTCTCTTCCTCTCTGTAAAAAATCAATAAAATATATTTAAAAAATGAGAAAAATCTCAAATAATTTAATCTTACTCCTAAAGGAGTAGAAAAAGAACAGGAAAAAACAAAAACCCTCAAAGTGAATAGAAGGAAGAAAATAATAAAGATCAGATTAGAAATAAGTAAAATGAAACCTAAAACCAATAGAAAAAATCAATATAACCAAGAGCTGATTCTTTGAAAAGATAAACAAAATTGATAAACCGTTTTAGCCAGACACATCAAGAAAAAAGGAGATGGCCCAAATAAAATAAAAAATGAAAGAGAGGTAACAACTGACACCACAGAAAAACAATGGATTATAAAATAATGCTATAAAAATTATATGCCAATAAACAAAATGATAAAAACATTTGACATAATTCAGCATCCATTTTTGATAAAAATTCTTAGCAAGGACTTAAGGAAACATACCTCAACATAACAAAGGCCATAAATGGCAAACCCACAGCTAGAATTGTACTCAACACGAAAAAGCTAAATATGTATTCCTTAAGATCAAGAACATGACACTGTTGCACTTAAGAGGCTTCAGAAGAATCCTCTGCTTGGAGACTTGTATTTCCAAATGTTTAGACTCTTAAGCAGATATGAGACCCTTCATCACGTTTACATTTGGGATAGCCTTGTCTGCTCAGTTATTCATCTGTGCAGATCATGCTGGTGCTCCTGTTATATCCTTTCTGGCCACTTAATTTCAACTGTGGTGTAAAGAAACCCAGGCATCTATTGCTGAGAGCACATTACCCACTACCTCTAATGGATGCCATGCATCTTCCCACTTTGTGTCCCTTGCCTTCTGATACCAAATAATCTTGCTGTGTACCCAAGCAAGTGTAGACCAAAAGTGTTGGTTATCACCCTCAAGGGAGCTTTTACCAATTTAGAGACAAGAGCCATTAGATCAATGCTGAAGCCTCTAATAGTACAACTAGACTGGGTTAGATTCTCTATGAGTCTCAGAAAATTATATGGCATAGGTCGTATTGGTCACCTTAAAAATATATTCTTACATTGGCTTTTCTCGTTACTTTCTTTATTCTTCCCCAATCTTCTACTGTGGCATAAACTCTCAAATAAAATACTTATACTGAAGTATTTGTCTCAGTCCACACTTAAAGCAATTGGTTAGAAGTGGTATTAGAAAGCAGAAACACAGGAATGGAAACAGATTCTAAATCACTTGATGGTCAGACAGTGAAAGGAGCCCCATAGCCTAGGCTAAGTTTCTAATAATTCTTGGCGATCTTACAAGCATTTCAAAACTTCGATTCAATCCTTTGGTTAACTAGGATGATGTAGAGGTAAAAAGGGAAACAACAGCAAACCTATTGCTTGAATGGCAGAGGGGTGATGTTAATAAGGATTGCAGAGTTTGCTGTTTTTGTTAACTGACTTAGAAGTACTTAAAAATGATTTAAAAAACACAGATGCTTATCAGCCAACTATGAATACAGGATATGTTGAGCCTTAGTTTCTCATCTCTTGTTGCAGTAGGCAACTGTGCCAGAAGCAGGTTTCTGATTTACTAATAAGTATGGTGAAATTGCAAGAGACTGAATGCACAAGAGACAGCTCTCCTAAGTTAAACGTAGGGCCCAATGATAGACATAAAGCCATGACACATGGATGGAGCAAATGAACAGGGAAACCAAGAACCTTTATAGAGAAGAAGCCACAAATGTGGACTCCATGCAAGTATCTTTTAAATAGATGCTTTGCAAGAAAAGGCTTGACTTCAAAACTTGACTTTGTTTCTCCATATTGCTTCTACTCCATCAACCAGGTGCAAGTTAACTTAGCCTGAGTGGGGGAAAAGCATTTTCTCCATGCTCCAGTTCTTACTAAATTTTGATAATATTACAATGCTATGGCTTCCACAGCCATAATGTTAACTCCCCCCCAACTTTCCTTACTCTTGAGTATTTCAACATCCTTTTAGTGTTCAATTAAGGATGGTCTATAATAGCCCCTTCACTAAGTTCTCTTTAGAATATTTTCAGGGTATGCCTTCTACTTATAGCCTAAATTCTTACTGATAAAGCATTCCTTTAAATCAGAAATAGCCCCCAGAAGATAAGCCTTTAAGTGAGATTTTGGGTTTGAGGAGACTTGAATATCTTTCTTTCAGAAGGACAATGGGACACTGACCATATACAGCATTCAGTGACATCACAGTTCTTCAAAATATTATTGATGAGTGTCTGTGATGGAATGTCAGTCTAGGAAAATTAGTTTGAAAATGATGATAACTACTTGATTGCAATTGAGCAATGGTTAGTATGCAGATTATAGACACAGTATCTTTGAATGTATTGAATAAGTTATTAAAGGACAATAGGTTACAGGCTTAAACATTCAACTGAACTTTCTGATAAAGAATCTCAGAAAGCTTTTCTAGAAACCATAAAGGAATCCATCACCTTATGTACCCAAAGGTGGAAATATGGTTCAGCGTTACATCCAACACCAGTTGTACTGGATATAAAGATGCACTACTTTGTCAAATCTTACACTAACACAGGGCCATTGGTTGGAATGAGATGAGATATTAAGAGCATTTGATTAGACAAAAGAGGCTGAGAATCCAACTCTTGTTTGCGTGGGAAAACAGCCTTTTTCTCATCTAAAGAAATTAGGTTTCCTCTGTGTAAAGCAGTTTGAAGAACATCACACCCTCATTGCTCCAGACACAAAATGAGAACTACATCTTAACATGGTCCTGGGGAAATCTGAGTCTGCTCAGGAGAACATAAAGCTATCTGAAGAGTTTCATGTGTTGCATGGAAAAAGCCTTGAGTACATGTATGCAACAGAATAATACAGGATTTGGACAGAGAGAAGAAAATAAACTTTAGTCATGACAAATTCATCAATATGATAATATTCACCTAAGTTTTGTTATTTAACATATTGACTCAAATACCTATCCATTTCTCTGCTTGTTAATTATAGCCTAAAGGAAACTCCTGCATATTTGGGGGTCTAATCCTGTAATTTGCCTAAAATAATAAAGAATGGACCCCATTTTCTTCTGTAGACAGGAAGATGGAAATGGTGTCCACCTATAAGTACAATATGTATTCAGTCTCATCTTAACTATTTTTCTTGGAAAGGTTCATTAGTAGGGTGATACTAGCATTCTTGAAATCTGTGTGTAAATTTGTTGTTTAATCCAGAAATGACATCTTTGAAAAGATACCTAGTTTTATAGTAATAGTGAAAGCCCAAGATAGCAAGCATACTTTATTTTTGGAACTTATCTAAAGTAAAGGTGGTTATAGTTTCTCTAAGTCATCAGGATAGAGTAATACTGAGAACGTTGACTTAAATGTATTTGTTGAAATAGCTAAGGAATCACAGACTCTCTAAAGATAAAGTACTTTAAATATCATAACCATGTAAACATAAGTGGTATAGATCTATATAATATGGTAGCAACAATAGTTAAAATTTAAATTATTCCCCAGGTCTACTTAGAGCTACTTGATTGAAGAGCAGGCTGGTTCCCAAAACGTGTTTTCTATGAGGTTGGTTGGTTGTGCATCAGAGAAAGAAAAATATTAATTTGCTTTGATATAACACTGAATTCTTGAAACATAAAAATCAACATGATCCTCTGTTCTAAGAAGAGGCTTATGCATATTATTTGATTAATGGACTCCTGAAACAAGTCCATGTTGCAGTAGGCTTACAGGGCCTATATTTTGGTTATTTTCCCTTCATATCTTTATCAGAGGAATGGTTTGTACACATAGAGTTGCTGTCTTTTGGAGCGAGGTCTAACATGGCAGAAGGACCTGGAAGCCTCATTTATTTTATGAAGTCAGTGAGGTCCTCAAATTAAAGTGAGTTAAGAACAATGTAAAATGAGATGGTTAAACTGTTACAAATATATAAAATGTTAACATACACACACAGATAATATACATGTAATTATATAATTTGATTTCATATTCATAATTTGATTTCATATATAAATTTGATTTTATATAACTTACATTATGCACCAGATTTGATTGTATATACATAGATTTGATTATATATACATAAGATTTGATTGTAACCTGATTAAATATATATTTAATTGAATTGCATGTGTATGTGTATATATAGTCAAGTTGCATGGACATGTATATGGATTTTGCATATATATGTATAATAGGCATAAATATATAGATGTAAATATATAAAACACAAAGGAAATTCATTAAAAAATTAATTTTCACCTCCATATTGCTTTGGTTCTTTGGAGAGGGATACCTTCTTATTAGTAATTATACAGAATATCTGTATTCTTAACAATATGGCATTTGGGAAAATTGAGATAAGACAAAACTTTCTTTTACCCACCAAAAAGATAGAGGACAGAGCCTTTGATAAAAGGCTTCATCTTAAGACGTCTGATTCTGGAAAGGATATTCCCCCCCTCTCTAAGCAGGAAATCAAGAACTTATGGGCCCCTGCTTCTGTGAGCATCTGCTTTCCTATCCTGTTTGGGAAAGAAGTGGCCATGACTTTGCCACAATTGTGATCTGAAGACATTGATCAACTAATTTACTTTCCCAACTTTATCACCTTTCCCACTTAAGGGCATAGGAAAGGCATAGATCTTACACATCAGGAACACAAGAAATTCTTGGCTGTGCAAGAGTAGGACTGCTGAGAAATCAATAAGAATCTGGTTGTAGTCTCTGTGGTGCAATTACCACCATGTCTGAAAACTAATCAAAACTCCTGGCCTGGGCCTTGGCACTGCTCAGCAGAAAATGCAAAATGCTCCCTTTGAATTTCAAAATGCCAAATGCCTCCATTAAAATTCATGGCCTCATAGAATATTTAACTCTGGCCTATGTTCATCATCCAGCACCTGGAGCACTGTGGAAGTACAACTGCAAAGTGTTTTGTTTTGTTGTCTGCCTTTAAATCATACACAGATCCCTGAACTGCCTGACGGTGGCCGGGGTGGTGTCAAGAAAGAGGAAGGCAGAACATAATTATTCCTGGAGTGACATGTTTTCTCTGTCACCAAACATCTGATTGGTGACTGGACTCCAGGAAGAGTGAGGTGGCCTCCGACTGGCTCAGGGCATGGTGATAAAGACATTTGGAGACAGACATCATCCATACATGCAGGCACACAGCTGCAGTTAAAGTAAGCTTTGTTATTATAATTGCCAGTTAAATAAATGGATACTCGATGATACTTTCATAATAATGAAAATGAAATTCTGCAAGTTAAAACATTATTAAGGAATTTTCACACAGGCCTTCAGGCAAGTATAGGATGTCAGTTTTATGTGCTGAGATGGGAGAATGAGTAATTATTTTGTTTAAGCAGCTAAAAAAAGTGGCAAGAAATAAAAATATGAATTGAGTGCTGTTGGACCAGCAAGTGTGCCTACAGTTCCTTATTTGTCAAAAAGTTTGCATAGAGTCTCAGAAGTTTATACACCATTTTCAGTTAAGGCACAGCATTCTAGCAGACTTACTCTTTCCTGGCAAAAGGAATAATGTTTTCTAGCATGGAATTACTGAATTTTGTCTTTAGAAGTAGAAACATTTAAAACTGCAAGTCCTTTCATACATCCCGCATAGAAAATACAGACACAGACCCTACTGCTGAGAACCTGCAAGAACACTAGTGAGTTAATGGCAAGCAGTTATGCTCAGAGAGAAATCAAAATGAGTTACTGGCAAAAGATCCATTATCAATGGGAAATTAAATCAATAGGTAACACTTGTACTTTCACATATGTCTTTGTAGTGAGACAAAAACTGAGGTTCAGGGTACAAATTAGCTATCAGAATGCTTCATTGGGGAGAAATTATCAGCAACTTCTGTTTATTACTGAAAACGCATGACATATTAAAAGATTTGTCACTTTTTTTTTTTTTTTTAACATTTTGAGTCACAGTGAGCTACAGTATAGACCTGAATCAGGGGTATATAGGGATCAGTAATGAATTTACTGAAGTCTTAGCATGCTATAGTGCTACATCATTTAAAAACAAACAAACAAACAAACAAAAACATTTTGAATAGCTTCTTTCCTTGGATAATCTGGTTCTTGCCATATAATTTAGTGTACATCATATTTCAAGGCATACTCAATAGGTAAGTTTCCAACTTCTATTTTCACTTATTACTGAATCAAGATTAGAAGGCATTCCTGGCTAACAGCTGTCCTCCGTGAACAAGGTAATGAGGGTTGACAGAACAAGGTAATGAAAACCTCTTGTTCAGCAAGTAACACTTGCAGGCAGAGTGAGCCTTTCATCCCAAGAGCTCCTCACCAAGGAATAGTGAAAGCTATTCTTGGGAAGACAATGCATTCAAGTCTAGACTGTATGGTTGCCAGAATAAACAGTAGTGGAATGTTTGCCTTTAAAAAATTTAGGTCTGAATTATTGAAGCTAGAACTGGTAGGCTGAAGTGGAGTTGAAATACCTAGTGGGACCAACCTGAACCTTCCCCCACAGACTACAGGGGCCTTAACTCCACTGACTACCTCCTAAAAGATCATTCTCAGCCCTCAAGAAGGGACTGGGCTGGGATTGTCTCATCCTAAAGGAATCCTAAGGAGAATGAGGACTGAGAAGAACAGGGAGGATTACAGAAGAAAAACTAGGGTTGGAGAGACAGAAAGTTAAACTTCCTTCACTACACTCCTGGATGGCTCCACCCTGTCTCCTTCCAGCAGTATTGCCCCAGCCATTCTGTCCTGTCTGGAAAAAGGCAGATACAATGCTCACGGGGAGCAGAAATGCTGCTTCAAATCTGGAAGT
The DNA here is from genome assembly GCF_964339955.1 of Pipistrellus hanaki. NCBI lineage: Eukaryota > Metazoa > Chordata > Mammalia > Chiroptera > Vespertilionidae > Pipistrellus > Pipistrellus hanaki. The sequence goes on along the minus strand of NC_140503.1, from coordinate 58,268,341 downwards.
TGACTATGGGAACAAAGCTGCATTCCCCAACCCTGGCCATGGCAGACTAAGATAAAGAATTTTGTCCTAAGACTGATAGACAATGCTTTTGAAGTTTTTGGTTAATTTTTCCACTTATTCTCCACACATTGTATTTAGTTCGAGAACTATAGTATCAGAATTCATTTTTTTTTCATTTATCTTTCTTTTTTATTTTTTTTATTTATTTTTTATTTTATTTTTTTAATATATTTTTTTTATTGATTTTTTTTGACCCCCTCCCTCCCTCCCACACATCCCCTCCCTCCCCAGAGTTTTGTGTCCATTGGTTGCACTTATATGCATGTATACAAGTCCTTCGGTTGATTTCTTATCTTCCTCAGATCTCCCTCCCCTCCCCGCTGTAACTTGACAGTCTACTTGTTGATATACTGTCTCTATACCTATCTTATGGTTCATCAGTTTATAATGTTCTTTATTATCCACAAATGAGTGAGGTCATGTGGTGTTTCTCTTTCATTGATTGGCTTATTTCACTCAGCATGATGTTCTCCAATTCCATCCAGGATGCTGCAAATGATGAGAAATCCTTCTTTTTTATGGCAGCATAGTATTCCATTGTGTAGATGTACCATAGTTTTTGGATCCAATCATCTGCTGACGGACACTTAGGCTGTTTCCAAATTCTGGCTATTGTAGATTGTGCTGCTATGAACATAGGGGCGCATATATCCTTTCTGATTGGTGTTTCTAGTTTCTTGGGATATATTCCTAGAAGTGGGATTACTGGGTCAAATGGGAGTTTCATTTTCAGTTTTTTGAGGAAACTCCACACTGTTCTCCACAGTGGTTGCACCAGTCTACATTCCCACCAGCAGTGCACGAGGGTTCCTTTTTCTCCGCAACCTCGCCAACACTTGTCGTTTGTTGATTTGTTGATGTTGGCCATTCTGACAGGTGTGAGATGGTACCGCATTGTTGTTTTGATTTGCATCTCTCGGGTAATTAGTGACTTTGAGCATGTTTTCATGTGCTTTTTGGCCTTCCTTCTGTCTTCTTTTGAAAATATTCTATTTAGGTCCATTGCCCATTTTTTAATTGGATCATTCATCTTCCTTTTATTTAGTTGTATAAGCTGTTTGTAGATGTTGGAGATTAAACCTTTATTAGTGGTAACATTTGCAAATATGTTCTCCCACACAGTGGGCTTTCTTGTTGTTTTGTTGATGGTTTCTTTTGCTGTAAAAAAGCTTTTTATTTTGATGTAGTCCCATTTGTTTATTTTCTCTTTAGCTTCCATTGCACTAGGGGTAGTATCAGTGAAGAAGTTTTTTTGGCATACGTCTGAGATTTTGTTGCCTGTGGATGCTTCAAGTATTTTTATGGTTTCCCGTCTGATGTTTAAGTCCTGTATCCATTTTGAGTTTATTTTTGTGTATGGTGTAAGTTGGTGATCTAGTTTCATTCTTTTGCATGTATCTGTCCAATTTTCCCAACACCATTTATTGAAGAGACTGTCTTGACTCCATTGTATATTAGTGCCTCCTTTGTCAAATATTAATTGAGCATAGTGATTTGGGTTGATATCTGGGTTCTCGATTCGATTCCATTGATCTATATGTCTGTTTTTGTGCCAGTACCAGGCTGTTTTGAGAACAGTGGCTTTGTAATACAGTTTGAAGTCTGGTATTGAGATACCTCCTACTTTACTCTTCTTTCTCAGGATTGCTGTGGCTATTCGGGGTCTTTTATTGTTCCAAATGAACTTTTGGAGAGTTCTTTCTAGGTCAGTGAAATATGCCGTTGGTATTTTAATGGGGAGTGCATTGAACTTATAGATTGCTTTAGGAAGTATGGACATTTTGATGATGTTGATTCTACCAATCCATGAACATGGTATGTTCTTCCATCTGTTTACATCTTCCTCTATTTCTTTTTTCAGTGTCGTGTAGTTTTCCGCATATAGGTCCTTTACTTCCTTAGTTAAGTTTATTCCTAGGTATCTTAATTTTTTTGGTGCGATCGTAAATGGAATTGCTTTTTTAGTCTCTGTTTCTATAAACTCACTGTTGGTGTATAGAAATGCCATAGATTTCTTGGTGTTAATTTTGTATCCTGCTACATTGCCAAATTCATTTATTAAGCCAATTAGTTTTTTAATGGAGTCTTTTGGGTTTTTTATATACAATATCATGTCGTCTGCAAATAAGGATAACTTTACTTCTTCTTTTCCAATTTGGATGCCTTTTATTTCCTCCTCTTGTCTAATTGCAATGGCTAGTACTTCCAGTACTATGTCAAAGAGGAGTGGTGATAGTGGGCATCCCTGTCTTGTTCCTGTTCTTAGAGGGAATGGTTTTAGTTTTTGCCCATTGAGTATGATGTTGGCTGTGGGTTTATCATAAATAGCTTTTATTACGTTGAGGTATGATCCTTGTACTCCCACCTTGTTAAGAGTTTTTATCAGGAAAGGGTGTTGGATTTTATCAAATGCTTTTTCTGCATCAATTGATATGACTATATGATTTTTATCTTTCAACTTGTTTATGTGATGTATCACGTTTATTGATTTGTGGATATTGTACCAACCTTGCATTCCTGGAATAAATCCTACTTGGTCATGGTGTATGATCTTTGTGATGCTCTGCTGGAGCCGATTTGCTAGAATTTTGTTGAGGATTTTGGCATCTATGTTCATGAGGGATATTGGCCTGTAATTCTCTTTCATTGAGTTGTCTTTATTGGGTTTTGGTATTAGGGTGATGCTGGCTTCATAGAAGGAGTTTGGAAGTGTTCCTTCCTCTTGAATTTTTTGGAATATTCTGAGGAGGATAGGTTTTAGTTCTTCCTTGAATGTTTGGTAAAACTCTCCTGTGAAGCCATCTGGCCCTGGGCTTTTGTTTGCTGGAAGCTTTTTGATGACTGTTTCAATTTCTTCCCAAGTCACTGGTCTATTGAGATTTTTAGATTCTTCCTGATTGAGTTTTGGAAGTTTGTATTTTTCTAGGAATATGTCCATTTCCTCCAGGTTGTTCAGTTTGTTGGAATAGAGTTGTTCGTAGTATTTTGTAACAATCCGTTGTATTTCGGTGGGGTCTGTTGTTATTTCACCTCTTTCATTTCTGATTTTGTTTATTTGGGTCCTCTCTCTTTGTTTCTTGGTTAGCCTGGCTAGAGGTCCATCTATCTTGTTTATTCTTTCAAAGAACCAGCTCTTGGTTTTGTTGATCTTATGTATTGTTTTTTTGGTCTCTATGTCGTTTATCTCTGCTCTGATTTTTGTTATTTCCTTCCTTCTGCTTACACTGGGTTTTTCTTGTTGCTCTTTTTCTAACTCTTTGAGTTGTAGAGTTAGATCATCTGTTACTATTTTTTCTAGTTTTTTGCAATAGGCTTGTAAGGATATGAACTTCCCTCTCAAAACTGCTTTTGCTGTGTCCCAAAGATTTTGGATTGTTGTGCTTTCATTGTCATTTGTTTCCAGGATGTTTTTAATTTCTTCCTTGATTTCTCTGGTAACCCAGTCCTTGTTTAATAGCAAGCTGTTTAGTCTCCATGTGTTTGATTTCTTTGGATTATTTTTATTGTAGTTAATTTCCAGTTTTATGCCATTATGGTCTGAGAAGATACTTGATATGATTTCTATCTTCTTGAATTTGAAGAGACTTTGCTTATGTCCCAAAATGTGGTCTATCTTTGAGAATGTCCCATGTGCACTTGAGAAGAATGTATATTCTGTGGCATTGGGGTGGAGTGTCCTGAATATGTCAATTAATTCCATCTGGTCTAGTGAGTCATTTAGGATTGATATTTCTTTGCTGATTTTTTGTTTAGATGATTTGTCGAAGGGTGACAGTGGGGTATTAAAATCTCCTACTATGATTGTATTGCTATTAATCTCTCCCTTAATGTCCTCCAGCAGTTTTTTAATGTATTTGGTTGCTCCTGTATTGGGTGCATATATATTTACCAGGGTTATTTCTTCTTGTTAGATTGTTCCCTTTAGTATTATGAAGTGGCCTTCATTATCTCTTGTTATGTCCTTCACTCTGAGATCTAATTTGTCAGATATAAGTATTGCTACCCCAGCTTTTTTTTCATTTCCATTTGCCTGGAAGACTTTTTTCCATCCCTTCACCCTCAGTCTGTGTGCATCTCTTTTTCTGAGGTGGGTTTCTTGTAGACAACAGATGTATGGGTCTTGTTTTCTTATCCAATCTGTTACCCTATGTCTTTTGATTGGAGCATTTAATCCATTTACATTTAAGGTTATTATTGATAGGTACTCATTTGACGCCATTTTTATTCTATACCCGTGTTCCTTCTTCACTTCTTATTTCTTTATTTTTACAGTAGACCCTTTAGCATTTCTTGCATTGCTGGTTTGGTGGAGATAAATTCCTTCAGTCTTTTTTTGTCTGTGAAGCTCCTGATTTCCCCTTCAATTTTGATTGATAGCCTTGCTGGGTACAGTATTCTTGGATTCAGACCCTTCCTTTGCATGACTTTGTATATTTCATCCCATTCCCTTCTGGCCTGATAAGTTTCTGTTGAGAAATCAGTTGCTAGTCTCATGGGGGTTCCTTTGTATGTAACTTTCTGTCTCTCTCTGGCTGCTTTTAAGATTCTTACTTTGTCGTTGTTGTTTGCCAATTTAATTATAATGTGCCTTGGAGTCTGTCTTCTGGGATTCGTTTTGCTTGGGACTCTGCGGGCATCTTGGATTTGTGTGGGTTTTTTCTTTTCTATTTCAGGAAAGTTTTCTGTCATTATTTCTTGAAATACTTTTTCCATGTCTACCTCAGTTTCCTTTCCTTCTGGAACCCCTATTATTCGAATATTATTTTGTTTTGTTTTGTCCCAAAGCTCCCGTAGGCTCTCCTCCTGCTTTTTAATCTTTTTTTCTAGAAGTTGCTCTACTTGGGTATTTTTTTCCATCTTATCTTCTAGCTCACTGATGCGGTCCTCTGCTTCATCTAGTCTACTCTTGATGCTTTCTATTGAGTTCTTCATGGTAGCGATGTCACTTTTCATTTCTTCTTGGTTCTTCTTCAGTTCCTCATGGCTCTTCTTCATTTCCTCATGGTTCTTTCTCATTTCTTCTTGGCTTTTGTCAAATTTCTCTTCCATTCTTTTTAGCCATGCTATGATCATTACTCTGAATTCTTGCACTGGCAGGCTGCTTACCTCTGGCTCGTTTACTTCCTTTTCTGGTGATGCCTGCTTTTCTTTCAAGTGCGGACTATGTTTTTGTCTCCCCATGGCCTCTCTTTTCAGGATGTCTGGTTATGTGGTATTCCTTCTCCTGCATTGATTTTGAGGTACAAAATACAACACTACCAGGTACAACACAAGAGGCACTTAACAGGAATGTATTTACAATATTAATAACCTCTAATAAAGGTGACCACTAGAGAAAGGCAACTTAGGGGATATGAGAGAAGGAATAAAGGTAAAAATAAAATAAAGAAAAATTAAAAAAAAATTAAATTAAAATTAAAAAAAAATTAAGTAAATTAAAAAAAAAGAGGGATAAAGAGATAGAAAAAGAAGAAGAAAAAAAAAGTAATGACAAAATGAAGTTGGAAAACAGGAAAAAAAAGAAGAGGGAGAGAGAGAGAGAGAAAGAGAGAGAAGAAGCAAACTAAAAGAGAAATGGGAAACAAACTATATATATGTGGAGAAAATTGCCATAGAAAAACCTCTGGACCCAGCCAATGCCAGTAACAATACTTGGAGATTAATACAAACTACAATATCCACTATTATTAAGTAAGGCTATGATATACAGAAGTAAAAGAAACAAACAAAAACAGAGGATTTAAAAAAAAATACAAAGCAACAATAACAATACAGGAATAAGCATAACAATTTCACTAAAAGGCATAAAAATTCACAATAATCAACCTTCACACATACAATGCGAAAAGGATAGAGGGGAGAATGGATTTTTTTTTTTTTTTTAACTAGTTAATATAGTGCAGAGATTGGTATTTATACACTTGGATCAGGGGTTGGAACTTAGGTCTATAAGTATAGTGAGAGCTTTAGCAGGGGGTATACAGAGAGAATAGAGGAAAAACTAAAGCCGGAAAGGGATAGGATAAACTGTAGACTAAAGGGTAAAGTTTAGTAAGAGAGTGATAGTGTAAAGGTTGAGTTGAGATAGGGTTGAATGATGCTATAGTAGAAATTAAAATAGAATGAAGGTTACTCCCAATGTAAAATAAAGAAAAAATAAAATGGTACTAGAGAGAGAAAAAAAAGAAAAGAAAAAAAAATAAATAAAATTTTTTTTAAAAAAATTGCAAAATAGCAGTAGTAATAGTGATGATAGAGATTGAAAAATGTAATAATTGAAAAGGTAAAATCAAGTAAGGAAAAAAGAAAAAAAAATTGTTTCTTAAGTAAAAGATATGAAAAATGAAAATTAAATAAAAGATGTAAAAAATGAAAATAAAATAAAGTATAGCAAAATTAGCATAAAAATGACCAGTACTGGTCACTCACTTCCTCAGTTAATGTATTTGGCACTTCTGATTCTCGGACCAGACAGTCTTGCAGTTCCCAGCTTTCCACTGCACCTCAGTTTTGTAAGGTAATCCTTAATTTTTAGTAGACTATATCTTAGATATTTGTGTCCATTTATTTTTGATTAATTAAAAGACAAAAGAAAAGAAAGAAAAAAAAAAGAGAAAAAAAAAAAAAAAAAAAAAAAAGGCAGTTTGTAATTCAGCTCTTAGGTGTCAGTGTTTCCGGTTTGACCTCCCAGTCTTTTTGGTTGCTCTGGCCTTCTTTCTCTATGTCTCTAGCTGGCAGGGTGCCAGCTGGCTCCCAGACTATCTCTTCTGGCTCCGATCCCTTGTTTCCAGGGAGGCACTTTCTCCCTGCAAATTCCCCGATATGCCCAACTAGGCTGTTCTTCCCTAGTATTCTGAAGCTAGGGGGTGAAGGGGATCAGGCGCCGAGGTGTCCAGATGTTCCGCCCTTGGCGGGACAGCCGCGATTCTTAACACTCTGTCCTGTGTCCCCTGGCTTTTTTTTTAAATAAAAAAAAATTCCCGCTTCTGGGGAAGCTTATGCCAAACCCAGCACTAGATGTCGCTGCAGCCTTCTTAGGGCTCAGCTTTGCGGGAGCTCCATGGAGGCGGGGCCGGAGCTCCCTGGCTACCGTGGCTGCCGGTGCCGCGGGACCGCGATCTCTCAGGCTTTCCCCGCAAACTCTGACCTTTCCGTGGGTGACCGAAGAACTCCTTTGAATCCACGCGCCAGCGCCAACTCGGGCGTCTCAGCTACTGGATGGACCTCTCCGCAGTGGGCTTTCCAGGCCTCAGGGAAGCCACTCCTTTCTCACAGCGCCGCCGCCGCTGCCTCTGCCGCGGCTGCCTCTGCTGCTGTCGCCGCTGTGGCAGTGTTGGCCACCCGGCTGGAAATCCTGTCCAGCGGATCGCTGCCTAGCTTCCTTGAAACCTCTGCTGCCCCTCAGCTGCCAATCAATCCTCCCTGAGCGACTCAGATGTTACTTTTATCCGTTCTGGGACCAGAGTCTATAGTATCAGAATTCTTTAGACAAACTATGTGTTTCATGCTCAAGTTTCAGGGAACCATGTTACTGAGAAAATCAATCAGCCAGAACTGTTTCTCTGAAAGGAAAACCCTGGAAGGGCCAAAATGTAAACCTCCCTTATCATGTTAATCAGAAACCAGTAAAAGCCTTTTACTTGGACACATAGAGAGTCAATGTGTCCCATTCTTAAGATCTTTTAATCTATCTGTATTTTCTAAGCAGCTCAACTACATCAGTTCTTATAACACAGAGTGCAAAATGATGCTCAGGCCAACTGCAGCTGTTCCTACTTGCTGAAACAATGACCTCAAAAACTATTTGGGCTTCTATTTTGGCCTTCCTCGAGGATATACACACATTTTCTATTATGTTTAAGATACTTTGAAGCTCCTCTATTCCAGAGCAGGTTAAGAATCTGCTTCCCTGCCCAGCTGGTGTGGCTCAGTAGACTAAGTGTAGTCCCATGCACTCAGAAGTCACTGGTTCAATTCCCGGTCAGGGCACATGCCTGGATTGCAGGCTGGATCCCCAGGAGGAGGCCTATTGGAGGCAATCAATGTTTCTCTCTCCTTCTCCCTTCCTCTATCTCTATAATCAATAAAGACATATATATATATATATATATATATATATATATATATATATATATATATATATATATCTGCTTCCCGGAGACTTCAATCCCTTTGAGTGTGTTAAGAGACATGTATAAACATGTATGAGGAACCACTGTACCTTCTGATATGAGGAACCACTGTACCTTCTGATATGAGGAACCACTGTAACTTCTGATATGTACAGAGACACGTATAAACATGTATGAGGAACCACTGTACCTCCTGATATGTACAGAGACACATATAAACATGTATGAGGAACCACTGATATGTACCTTCTCTTACAGTAAGAGAAGGTACATATCAAAGCAAATGAAAAGGAATGGCCAAGGCCAGGAGGAAGCAAGGCTGAATCCCAGGTCACATCGTGTTTCCATTTCTGAGTGGTCGAAGGAAAGGCTCAGGGAGTCCTCCCACCCCTCTTTAAAGCAGTAATTGCTAAAGCAACCATTTTCTTCCACTTCAGCATAACTCTGTACCCCATTTAGGCTACCCACTAACTTCCAATTTTGTCAGGAAATTCCTGGAGGAACAATGAAAGTCTTTCCTAGGTAAGCCATTCAGCAGACAAGGTACATACATTCCCTAGAAAACAGCAGCCCATGACTCCTTAGCCCCCTTTCTGATTCTTCTAGCTTCTAGGAAAAGCCTGGACTCCTTGAGGAACCACCAGAAAAATATTTACTTCTGAACTAAGTTAAAAGCTTGAGAGTGCTATTCTACCCTTGGACCTAGACAAGTCCCCCTTAAGCCTTTCACTTAAAAGAGTCTTTAAATTCATCTCCCTCCCTTGTTACTGAGTCCAGGGCAGCAGCACCTTTAGACCACCTGTCTTTTCTCATTAGGATCTCCTCACAGAGGTGACTCAACAGGTGTCATTCCTTAGTTATTTCTTTCCCAGCAGGTTCTTAATTCCTCAGGAGACATTTTCCTCTGTCCTTTCCTCTTGAACAAATCCCTCCACTTCCTAAGGCTTGCTCTTAAGGCAGACTGTTTTCCCGCCCTTGAGGTCAACTTCCTTGCTCTGAGCAGCACCCTGGTTTGCAGCTTTTACTCCCCTCACTGGCTTCAGGCCTGGCAGGGTAGACCCCTGCCTCTGTTCCAACATCACCTGTGCTCTCATTTAACACGGCATGCCTGCTACTTCCATGAAGCTGCTCTCTTGTTCCTCTCATTTTCCCCTCTTGAAATCCTTGCTCTCTCCTTCGCTGCCCTCTAACAGTAGCTTCTTCACAGTAGAACTTTGTTATCCCACCAAGGACTCTACTCATTTTGTTTATGTTCTTTCCTATATTTTCTATAACTTCCCACCATTTCCCCCATAACCTTTCCCAAACAGCCACTCAATCCACACTAGTTTCGTTTTCTTCCTTCCAGCACACAAATAACCTTTCACACTGCAATTAGCCTCCCAGCTGATTTCTTGCTTTGATATAAAACACTAACACCAGCCCAGCTGCACCCTCTCTCCTTGGTTATGTAAATTATCCATATGCCTGGGTTATAGCCCCGTGACTTTCCTCCCACAAACAAGTCACTCCCCACACAAAGATCCCTACTTGAGTGGTCTGGGGTGGGGCCCAGGCACACATTACTTTTAAAGATTCCCCAGGTGACTTTGATTTGCAGCCAAAGTTGAGAACCACTACCCATCCCTCTTTTACCTGTGGAATAACTGTGCTCAAGCTCTTTGCATCCAGACAACATCAAAGAATTGCACAGAAAGATGAGACTGCTGTGAGCTGCCTTGGCAGTAAAGTTTAGGTTGATCCTGGCATCAAATAGCAGATGTCTCAGTCTCCCACCAGTTTCTTAAAGTTATTGACGTCTCTCATCATGTGGCCAGGATGTACTGTTCAAGGTAATTAACTCCTCAGCCGAAGAAAAGGTTCCCAGTTCTCCCAGACTGATGATTATCTACTCCATTTTCTTCGTCATTTTGACGGTCAAAAGCCTTTGTCTTAAATTCAAATAGAAATAGTCCTCTTTTTATCTAAGCCTGTTTCTTTCATGTTGGCCCCCCTGTGGATATGAAAAGGCCAATAAGCTTTCCTTTCATGAAACTTCTCATGCTACTGAAGACATGAATCAAATCACACCTTCACCTTCTGATCTCTGGTTCAATACAGGCATACCTCGTTTTATTGCACTCCACTTTATTGTGCCTCACAGATTTTGTGCTTTTTTTCCAATTTAATGCAAGACCCTCCACCAGCAAAAAGATTTCGACTTGCTTTATTGAGATATTCTTTTTATTGCATTAATCTGGAACTGAACCCATATAATCTATGAGGTATATATGTAGTTCCTGGTTAATTAACAGAATTGAAGAAAATCAAAACTGTCAGGAACATCAGGGATACTGTAGCTTAATATATTCAATCTTTATTTGTAAGTAGTAGGATCATATTATTAAACTAGAGGCCTGATGCATGAAATTCATTCACTGGAGGGGTTGTCTCTCAGCCTGGCCTGTGCCCTCTTGCAGTCCAGGAGCCCCATGATCGATTGTCCCAAAGAGGTAGGTCCTGCCCACCCATCTGGGCTCTGCAATGGATCGCCCCTGCAGAGGGAGGCCCCACTCACCCGCCACAGTGCTGCCACTGGATAGCCTGAGCCTCCCTCTTTGGGGTGATCACGGACCCCCCCCCCCCTAATTGATTGCTCTGCCAGCCAGTGGCCTGGGCCTTCCTCTGCAGGGCAATGGTGGGGCCCCCCGACCAATTGCATCACACCTGCCTTAGCTGGGCTGATGCTAGTGGGGGTCATAGCATGGTCATCTGGAGGGTCATTTCACTGTTCAGCCATTTGGTCGATTTGCATATTACACTTTTATATTATAGATACAACTAGAGGCCCGGTGCATGAAATTCATGCATGAGGGTGGGTGGTGGGGGGGCCTCAGTCCAGCCCATACCCTCTCTAATCCAGGACCCCTCAGGGAATTTCCAACTGCTGGTTTGTGCCCACGCTTTTAACAGATGACAACTCCATTGTTGTTCCTTTTCATGCTTAAACCCATTGGAATTAGTAGGTATTCAAAGTTTGTATACATTTTGGGGGGACACCCTATATATCTCTAGTCAGCAGGGAAAGGAATCAACAATGGATTTGGAACCCCCAGACAGGGAACCCACTCACTTCCAGCATGCGTCTCCACTCCACTTTCCAATTTCATGGGCAGCGGGAGAATCAGTTTTTTTCTCATTAACTTGGAAAAGCAAGTCCTGTCACCCGCTGCCTGGCAGGAGTGTGCTAGGCCTCAAGCGAGTGAGGCTCAGTCAGGAAAGCCTTTGCTCATGGACGCTTGTTCTTCACCACAGAGATGATGCAGGTGAATGCACATTCCTCCTCTGCAGTCGCCCTGGCTACCCACCATTTCACTGAAAGGATGGAATTCCTCACCTCCTCTGGGTTCCCGATCTTGAACGCTGACCGAAGGCTCCTCAGTGAGGGCTGCCTGTGCCCACCAGGTGTGTCTGTCCATACCTGCTCCAACCTTAGCACCTGCATTAGCCCCATGGAGGTGATCTCGGCGCTGCACTGGCCTCCATGGGAACAGGACATCACCACTCTGCCCTCTGTCATGTCACAGGCACCCACCCTCAGCACCCAGAACACCCAGACACTCTCCAAAGGACATGAGCATACCGAAGGGGACGTGTGCACATCCTGTGAGGAATGTAGCCATGTTGGGGTTGATGGAAGTGTGGCAGATGGGCAAGGAGTGGAGGGACTTGTGCAGAGCCACGATTCGGGACTGTTGCAGGAACACGTGGGTGGTAGTGGGCTGGGAGATGTTGGGACAGCAGTGGGGGAGGAGACGATGTGCACACCTCAGGCCTGAGGCTACACAGATCCACAAACCCCTGTGGCGCAGCAAGGAGGACATCAATCTGGCCCGCCATGGTGGCTGTCCCTGTGATCGCACAACTTCTGGGCCAGGAGGCGGGACTTGCACAGCCACTCCCAGGTACTGATGGCACTATTTCAGCTCAGCCCACGGGCTCCACTTGGCACACTCACGGCTGCCACTGCCGCCATGTGGGGAGTACAGGCTGTCCTCCACTGGCCTGCCTCCTTGCCCAGAGGCTCTCCATGTATGCTGTCCACCAGCCTGGAGCACGCTGCCCACCGGCCACTATGCACCTGCACATGCGGCCCACTGGCCCAGAGCGGCAGGGTGGGGCGGGACACCTGCCTTCATTGCTTTGGCGATGAAGTCAGGCATCCTGTCCCACCTCGGCTGCTCTGCTCCTCTGTGCCTATGCGATGCCCACAGGCCCTCTGCAGGTGAGGTGTGGCAGAATGCCTGCATCGCCTCTGTGGTGATGAACAAGCGTCCTGGCAAGGCTTCCACCATCTTTGTCGTGGAGTGACCCTCTATTTGCATATTCCCTCATTATTGGCTATGGGCACTGCCATCTTTGTCATGGAGTTAACAGTCAATTTGCACATTCCCTCTTTATTAGATAGGATATTAATCCTGACATGAAAATTGATACAAGCAGAGCTGATGCAGGCAAAGTGTTCTGGGAGACTCCACATGCAGTGGTAACTGAGGCACCTCAGAGGAACTTTGGCACTTGGCAAAATGAAGTCTGAAAATCTTTTTTCAAAGTCCAGAATTTCAATTTTATGGATAAGGGAGCCAAAGTCCAGGAGCTTTATGTGAATTTCCAATTTTCTAGTAACAGTAGACATACTACTTCGGGGGAACACAGAGATGTAATGTACAACACAGGGCATAAAGTTAGTAATATTGTAATATCTTTGTATGGAATCAGATTGTTGCTAGGCATATTGTGGTGATCACATCATAAGCTATATAGAAGCAGAATCACTGTGTTGGACACCTGAAATGAATGTAATACTGTATGTCAACTATACTTTAACTTAAAATATTATTAATAATGTAATGTAAAAGTGCTTAAGGTAGCCAGTGGATGGTTTGGTTTTAGATTTGATTCTTAATATAAACAACAGAGTCTTTGTTTATTGAGTAACTGATGATGAGCACAGAGATAGATTTTACTCTCACTAACCCAAAAGGAGTGTCGAATATCAGGGAATGCAAGCAAAGTTCAAATGCAAAGGATCTCCAAGCTTCTGTTTTCAAAACTGTCCCAACAGGCCTCCCCTCCCTTCCCTTAAGTTGCCTTGGTCCAGCAGCTTCATACTCCTGAAGGATTTCATCCTATTCTTGGATTCTAACTGGTGGCTGCAGGACCACTCCCTCCTCTTTAGTCTAGTCACATTGTTCTGTGACTTAGAGCACTGAAAAGTAAAAATGTAACCATCAGGACACAGTTCCAGCCTCTGGATCCTGACTGTTCAGAGGGCAAAGGTAGAGTAGGTTTCCACTGCTAGGAAAATGCATGGCCTGCACATGCCACATATAGACATGAGTTACTTATTTCCTCCTCCTCTCTCACCGAATTTCTTTCAAGGGAGGCACATTTTAAAGTCTTATTTACTTTCTGTATATTTTCATTCCTACTTACTCTCCCCCCTGGAACGTCCTACTGTTCATAAAGGATGAACAAGCACAGAAGCAGCCGATCTAAGTAATATGACAGGTGACAACCAGCCTCAGGAAAATGTATCATATGACCTGGGCCAGACCAAGATATAGAAGCATTCTGGAAAATAAAATGATTTGAAAATGTATCAAGCAACCATTCTTTGCAACCTGGAACACCATTTATTGAGGAAACAGGGAAAAGACTGGTGCTTCTGGCCGGTCTTGGTCATCCTCCTATTGTCTGGGGCAACTTTGCTCTAAGAAGGCACAGCCTGTCCAGTGAAATAGTGGCTTTATGGATCATTAGTTCCATCCATTTGATGGCATGTGAATGGCCTTCCACCATCTGTGGTTCATTCAACATGCCCTGTGTATGTGTATATAGGATAAAGTTTTACCCATGTCCCTCAGCCCAAGAAGTTTATCAAATTATTTTTTCAAAAGGCCATGTAAAGATCTATTAGTAATATATGAATTATTTGGGAAGTTTTATATATATATATATATATATTTCAAAAATACATATTTCATTTGGCTGACACTTTCCCTTCTATTAAAAATAGACATATTAACCATAGATTCACATCTGAAGGAATAAGAATTAAGAAAGAAGCAATAAAACTCTCTATTTTTTTTTTATAGATTGTGCTTGATACCTTTTATTTTCCCCATGAAATTTCATTCCAACTACTCTACTCTTCTCTGTGCTCCAGGAGACTGACCTGAATAAGTATATCAATGTCTTTATTTCCTGGCATTTGTTTGAATTCAGCCAATAAGAGACACCAGTAGAATATTGGATGGTAAGAGGAGAGAAAGGTTGTGGTATGTATTTCCCGGGCTCCTGACACTGTCCTCTAACAAAGGCCATGAATCCTGCCAGGTTGCCTTCTTCATATGCAGTACTTCTTGAAGTTTATGTAAGCACTCCCCCACTTTGCTTCTTCAGGCCTGGGGATGGGAATCACTAAGTTACTAACTCTGGTTTTTGTGACATAAATTGTTGCTTTCCCTAAATGCTGCCCTCTTTGTAAACAGTCACAATGTTGTTAATTTCTCAATTACTAAGTTGTAAAGTGTCATCTACTTCCCACTGGGACCTTCATTAATGTACAAGTAACATGAGTATGTACTTATAAAATCTATGAGAGAATACACAAGGTGTTGTCATATATTTAGTATGAAAACCAAAAGTTGCATTTCTATACCAAATTTAGAAATAGAAAATTACAATCTTTAAAAGGTACACTTTTAAAAAATCAACTCATTTAATGTAGCTCATTAAAAAAACCTAATAAAACATTTCCAAGACCTTATGAAAAAATGACATATCTATGTTGAAATTTTAGAAAATCTAAACCTGAGAAGATGTATTATGTTCAGGGATTGTCAAGATACAATATAATATTTTTAAAATGTCTTGCAAATTTTTGCTATTTTTTTTCCCTTCAAAATGTAGAAACCATCTTCCTTGTGAGTGTGAATTGGACTTAGTGACTTGCTTTTAAGGAATACAATCTGGCAGAAGTGAGAGTGTGTAACTAAGAAGTTTATAAAAGGCATTGCTGCTTCCTTCTTACTCTCTTTCTCATGATCACTCTGATGGAAACCAGCTGTCATCTCATAAGGGCACCAAAGCTGCCCAGTGTAGGGGCCTTCATAGAAACTGAGCCTTCTGACCAAGATCCATGTTAGTGAGCCATCTGAAGCATGTCCTTCCCCCAGTCAAGTATTCAGATGACTGAAGTCCTGAATGACATCTTGGACTGAAAAGTCATGAGAGACCCAGAGTCAAAACCATTCAGCTAAGCTGCTCCAAAATTCCTGACACACAGATATTATGTGAGATATAGATCATTCTAATTGCTGTTTTAAGGTACTATACTTTGGATAATTCATTACATAATAAGCAATATATTGATAACTAATACATCCAATATCTTAAAGGTATCAGTTATTCACCAATTTATTTCTAGACTAAATACCATCCCAACAGAAAACCCAATATGTATTTTGTCTAAATTATCAAACTTATTATAAAAATTAACATAGAAGTTAATATTCACTTATTCTCCTGAATAAAAATAAAGACAGATGAAAAGAACTGGCCTTAACAGATAGAAATGCTTAATCCTGGTGCAGGGATAGATACTAGTAAATAAATCAATAAAATAGGATAGTTATCCCATAAATTCTTAATTATGAGTAAACACCTGCTATGTAACAGAGGTAGTAAGTAGTACTACTGGTTAGAGGGGAGAGAATGGATTTTCAATAAATTGCATGAAGGACAGTTATAGTCCACATAGAAATAAAAACAAAAAATAGCAAAACAAAATTGATTTGGGTTCCTCAAAAATCAGATCCTGAAGCAAGGATTTGGGTGCAAGTAGTTTGATAGATAAACTGCAGGAAGCAGAGTTAGAGACTGAGAGAGCAAAGCAAGGAAAAGAGGAAAGCAAGTAAAGGATGTCTTTATGAATCTGCTGTCTCCTAGTACAAGGGGGACTCAATCCTCCAGAGAAATTCCTGAGCAGCTCTTAAGTACACACCTTGGAATTTAAGTGATAAAGACGCAGGGGTATTTATTGACCTCTCCTACCCCTCCCTAGTAGATTGTTGATTCTAGGGGCAGGTTCTGTTTGTGAATTGCTTGAAACACACCACCCTAATAATCAGTGTTGTAAAATAACACTATTATGCTTATAAGTTCCGTGGGCAGAAATTTGGATAGGACAAATTTGGAGATGGTTTGTCTGAGCTTTATAATGCCTGGAGACTAAACTAAGAAGACTCAAATGACTGAGATTAACTCAAACAGAGGGGACCAGCATCACTGGGGGGCTTCTTTCATCATATCTGAGACTTGAACTGGGGTGAGTCAAAGCCTGGCATCAGCTGAGGCTAACAACTCTATTTACTTTGGTCTCTCTGTATGGCTTCAGCTTCCACTTGTCCTGGGAGTGTAAAGGTAGTTGGATGTTCTAACATTGTGACTCATGGCTCCAAGAATGAGCAAAAGGTAGAATCTGCATGGCCAATGCCAACCTAGCCTCAGAGATCATGTGGCATCACTTCCACTTCACCAAAGCCAAATCACCATAGCCAGTGCAGATAAAAGGGAAGGAGGATGAGGCCCCAATTCCTGATGGGAGGAGTTTCAAAGAACTTGTGGCCATCTTCTCTATATATAATGGAGGAATATGCAAATTTATCTGGAACACCATCAAATCATGACTGTTCACAGGGTGGGCAGGGCCGCGGGGCCGCGGGGCCATGGGGAAGCATTCCAGGTCTAAGTGAGATTTTGTCCTGTCTAGGCAGATTCCCCCATGGCCCACAACCGAATCCCAACACTGACCAGGGGTTTACTAAACTTAACTTGAACTTCTCCCAACACCCCTACCCCCTACCCCAGACCCGCGCTGCCCACAGCAGGTTGCCCCAGCAGCATCCTGCCAGGCAGGTGGCTGGGAGAGCTGAGGGGGGAGGGGTCTGCAGGGAGCCACAGAGGGGCAGGGCCACTGGAGCCAGGCTCCAGGGGGTCTGAAGAGAATGCGTGAAGGAAGAGGAAGCTTCAGTGAAGCAGCCGGCCAGGAGCCATGGTTGGGGGCTCTGCAGGCATGTGGACAGGCCTCGCCTGAAGGGCGGCTTCTGGGTGAGTGCGTGGCTTTAGCAAAGTGGCCAGCCAGGAGGCAGGCGGCCCAAGGGTGCAGAAGGCGCCAAAGTGCGGTTTACCATAGAGGGCTTGGGCCAGGGTGGGGAGCTGGCGACTGGGATCTGCTTCACCCACAGAGAGTGAGGTTCTGCAGGGCCCCAAGATGTGGGTCTGCCCAGCAGGAAACAAGAGGCAATTACCCAAAGGGTCTGAGATTGATGAGGGTGCAGGCTGGGCTGAGGGACATCTTCCCCCCTCCGTGCTCAAATTTCATTCACCGAGCCACTAGTTAGAGTTATAAAAGGTGTCACTTCTCTGGAATTTTTGCCCTACCTGTTTTTATAGGCTGGTATGTTCACACAGCCAGAGAAAAATCATAGGTATGGAGGTGTCAGTGGTTGAGGCAAACCACTGTTGGCATGTACAGAAATTGACCCAAAAAGCGTCATATGTCCTCTGGGGTAGGAACAATTGGCATGAGCAAGATCCCAACAACATTCTAATCCATCCTTTGTGTCACTCAGAGATACCTGTGCCCTACTATAAGTTCATTATATCCTATCTCTGAGTCTTCCAAGTATTGGCCTTTCACAACCTCCAAAAAAATAATATCTTAAAACAGGAGTTAAGTGAGACAGGGTCAAATCACTCTTACTGAGGCAATCCTAAGAATGAAATTAATGTTGATAACTCCCCTTCCCTTATCCTCATCCAGAATTTCTACTCTTATAGGCTGTTTGCCTAGTGGAATGGAACTGATCTTCATTCTTGCAAAGCCTCAACCTATGGCTACCACCTTGCCATTGTTGGGCCCCTTTATTGCAGTTTCTCATTTACTATTATCACCAGGCATACAAGGACTAAGAGGTGCACCAGAGACTCCACAGAGTTCCATACCTTCTTCTCTCTGCCCCTAATATAAAGCAGCAATCCTTGCTTCTCATTTAACTTGCTTCTAGCTTACTGGATAAATTATTTAATATATTAACTCCTTTTTTGTTTCTTCCTGTTGGTCTCCTGACCAGAGGAACCCACAATGATCAGATGGCAGTCATTGTTTAGGGTTCAATTGAATACTTCCTCTCGCCTTGGTAGAAATGTTACATCTTTGGGAACCAGGACCTGTAGTCTAAAAGAGCCCAAAATTGTGGCTATCGAAATGACAAATTTGCCAATAGGGTCACTTGGAATGATGGCAAGGGAGAGTAATCCTATTTCTATCCCATAGTTTCTGGGACCATATAATTTCAGTATTTGGGAGACAGAAAATAAAATGGCTAATGGTTTATCATAGATGCTGCAATTTGAAGTCTGTCTAAATTTCTAAATTTATAAAATGTCATCTCCATACTAGTATTCTAAACTTTATTAGGCCTATGGCTTCCAGGAGATATGATATATGACAGCCATGCCTATCTATCCTCATAGAGAGAGAATGGATCCTGTGATAGTGTTCTTATTATTCTATCTCCTTTGATAAAATAGTGAGTCCATTTTTTTCAGAAACAACCTTGTATAGCACTTTATACTAATAAACTAGATCCTTAAGACAGTTGTGCTGGCAGCGGCACAGTGAGCAGGGACGGACACTCTTTCCCAGAATGTGTATGATTCCAATCAGGATGAACTGCTGCACCTCCCAGAGTGGAAAGGGTCAGATGTAATTTCCATGAACGTCCATCCTCCGTTACATTAAAATCTATTGGCCAACTGTGCAATTGAAATAAATCTTTTGGCTATGCATGATCTTTGAAGCATCGTGCATTGGTTATTTAGAAAGTATTAACTTGTGGAGTCAAACAGACCTTCTAAATGTTGATTCATTTCATTATACAATGTTAAAAACATCACCTTTTTTAATAGAATTACAAATTTAATTTAAAAAAAGTCTAGGTTTGGTGAAGTGGTGAAGTGCAAGGTATAACATACATATTTCCCACAATTCAAACTTTCGCTTAAAACTGCAGTTTTCATCATTGGCAACTTACACTGTCAGCTGATTTTCTTGACATGACAGGCTTACTTTGTTAATTTTTGTGAAAATGACTACCAAACAAACAAGTCTGAATAAGCATGTTTCAGATGTCAGTTATTATTCTGAAGGAAAAGGCAATTTTGTTAAAGAGGCTTGTTCAGCTTTCAATTGAAATAATTGCAGAGGTGCTTTTCCTTGATAGAACAATCATGCTTTGGTACGCAGCGAAAGCTTTGTGTGCACTTCCTATTTTGTCACATAGAATATTAAAAAGACATGCACTCAAGTATCAAGATTTTTTAAATTACTAATAATTCTGACTGCTTTTTCAAGAGCATCTCTAGGAAAACTGACTTTAAGAATTGGCAGCGGAGAATAGTATTGCCTTAATTTGTTTTCAAAGGCATCAGCAATTTGACATACCATTCCTTTGACACTGCCAGTGGAAAGTCAACAAAACAGAATAAACAAAAATATTGTTATTATTATTAAGATAATTGGACCTTGTGGACTCTCTGAAAGGGTCTCTAGGAACCCTCAGGGTTTGTAGACCACACACTGAGAGCTGTGGAAGCATCATTTCCAAGCTACATGGTACCATTCCAGCCATGTATCCAGGACTGGCTCCAAGTATTTAAATATAATCAATGAGGCGATACATTGACTTTAATATATCATATTGATTTTTATGTAATTGTTTTGTATGGACGAGAACCAAGTGAATCATCACCTCAGAGTTTTTAAGGAAAGTAAGTCTGATCTATTCTCACAAGGAGGTGGGGGCTTCTTCTACTGACCCATAGGGTTCAGAGCAATCTAGGAGCTCAGGGTTTCACATATTTCCACTCCGGACTTTCATATTCATAGTCCCATTCTTCTTTTTCAACATTTTTTTTTTTTGCATCAGAGACTTGTCATTGCTATTAATTCACCTGTTTCTGAACTCCTGCCATCTGTGCAATAAAATATTAATCCTAATTTTCAGTACATTCTGCCCTCTGGCTGTAGAAGATAAGGGTCTCTTTAAATATCTAATAGAGGCCTTCTGCCTCTCATGACACTCCCTAAGTTAATATTTGAGTGACATGAACCTGTCTCTCTTTCTTCATGCTTCCATGATAGTTAACAAAACCCAGCTAACTTTACTATCTTGATTACCATTATTTTTATATAATTCAATGTTGGAACTATGGGAGAGCCATGTCTCCTCTTCCAGTCATGCTTCCTCCCAGGACACCATAGGGAGAGCCTAAATAAATGTGGTGCTGCAAGGTTCCAGTGCCCAGTGCCACCTGCTAATTACCAGCGATGGAGACTTTGTCACCCGAGGAGCAAGGGATCGAGTTGGAGAATTTCACCCTGAGAATAGGTTTTCTGGGACAGTTTGGTTTATAGCCAAAACCAAACTTGAACCAACAATTTGGGGAAAAGTATTTATTTGGGAGGTGATCTCAGGAAGCAAGTCAGTGAGTAGGGAAATACAACCGGGAAGGGAAAAATAATATATTGTATGTTAATGAGTGGTTATTACTGTGGCAAGTAGGGCTCAAATCTACTGTAAATTTCCTGAAAGACTGTATTAAACACATTTAACAATTAATCTATTTATGGGTGAGGCAGCATCTTTCCTACTCATTTTTCCCCCCTCACTGAAGACCATTCCTGAGGCATTGGCTCTGTCTCTTTCAGCCAAGATTATATATGACCTAAGCCTGGTCCAGCAGCCAGAGCAACAAAGCTTCGAGGAAGCTGACCAAACAGAGCCCATCCAGACAGGCAGATATTGAGGCAGAAGTCAATGTAGGCCTCTTCTTCACTAAAGCTCTGAGCTGGATTAAGGAAAAAGGGTGACTCTGATATCTGTTACAGATCCTAAGCTCACATCCACACAAAAATGAAATTCAGGAAGATTATAGGCTTAAGAGTGAAAAGAAAAGTTATAAAACTTTTAGAAGACAACCTTATCCTTGTTAGACCCAGTAGCAGAGAGAGGTTTCTTTAAAAAGATACAAAAAGCACAAGCCATAAAGGAAAATACTCAATAATTTCTCTTCACTCAAAGACAATGAATAAAAATGTTACAAACTTAGATAAGATATTTACAACACATATAAATAACAAAGAATTATTGTATATTGAGAGAAATAAAGAAAAATGAAAGGAAGAAAGAAAGGAGAAAAGAAAGGAAACCAGCCAAAACCGGTTTGGCTCAGTGGGAGAGGGTCAGTCTGCGGACTGAAAGGTCCCATGTTCGATTCCGGTCAAAGGCATGTACATTGGTTGCGGGCACATCCCCTGTTGGGGGTGTGCAAGAGGCAGCTGGTCCATGTTTCTCTTTCATCGACGTTTTTAGCTCTCTATCTCTCTCCCTTCCTCTCTGTAAAAAATCAATAAAATATATTTTTTAAAAAAGAAAGATAACCAATAGAAAAATGGTGGTGGGGTAGAGAATCAATGAGCAGGAACTTTATAGATAAAACAAAAATGATTCAAAATCTTTGAAAATATTCAATCTAATTATTAACCAGGGAAAATAAAATTACCACCAAATTAGCAGAAATTAAAACTTTCAGAATATATCAGGTATTAGCAAGGTAGAACTCTCATTCACATTTGAAGGGAATATAAATTTTGTAATTTCTGTGAAATTCAGATTGCTATTTCATAGCAGAGTTAAATGTGCATATTTCCTATGATTTATCAACATCTCCTATAGAAATATACCTGAAGAAACTTCTGTACACCAAGATGTGCATGGATCCAGCCTTTAAAAAACATTACAGAACTGGAACCAAAGAGTGTCAAGAGGACTTTCAGCCTTGGTTCTTGGTTCTGTTTCTTACTAGTTGGGTGATTTTGGACAGGTGCTTAATCTCACTAAACCTCAATTCCCTCATCAGTAAAATGAGAATAACAGTATCTTCTAACCCATAGGCTTATTATTGAAATTAAATAACACATGTAATATCCTTAAAATGTGCTTTCTTGTTACTTGCTCAATTACTGTTAATAAAATAAATAATTCTTATTTTCATTACAGAGTATCAGGAATGACTATTTTAAAAAGAAGATTATTGTACCTTTTAGTTCCTAAGGGCTTGTTAAATAGCATTTAGCTTTATTTCTTTCTAGTCATCAAGCCCTACTAATAGGACCTACCCCAAGTGTTGAGAAAATTGAATGAGGTGAGATAGATAGAAAGGCTTTTTTGCCTGGGGGAGGTGGCACATGGGCAGCCACTGTCATTGCTTCTTCTAGTTTATAAGTCTATTCTCTTTGTTTGAAACTCAATGAAATGTGAGGGTTAGCCCAATATGTTTCTTATTCTTTTTATTGGCTTTTCTCCTCTCACATTTAATTTTAAATATTTTTTTCCTTAAAGCACCAACCTTCTGAACACATTAATTTTATTCGCCTTTTAGACTTTTTTTCTAATATTTTTTTCCCTTTTGATTGACCTGGATCTGGTTTATATTTCCTAAAGTTCATTTTTTAAAAATCTTGTTGAATTTTTTAATGATCTTGAATATTATAATATTTGGGCCATTTTCCATCAAGTTTCTATTTGAATAAGATCTTTCTTCAAATACTGCTGTTTCAACTCATCAGTATGGTTTGCAGATCTAGAGTGGCCTGCTCTGTGATTCACAGGTCAGAAACTACGGCTTGTTGTTGAAAAATCTGTGTGAAATAATATAACATAAAACAAAATAATAAAATACTACAATTCCTGAAGTTATTATGAGAAAAATACTTGTAATATTCAGAACTCAATTTAATGAAAAATACTTGATCATCAAACTATTGGTCAACAATATCAGCTGAAATCTACCTAGATGTTAATATAAGGTAGCAGAAACTTTCTCTATAGTTATGTGCAAAGCAATAAAATGCTTTAACATTCAATTTCATTAGCCTTGTTACCCTACATGAAGTTGAGGTGCTTTCCATCCTTGCCACTTGAAGTGAGGGCCCCGGGCCAGCAGCATCAACATCATCTGGAAGTTTAATAGATTTACAAAGTCTCAAATACCATTCTAAAATTGCTGAATCAGAATCTCCAATTAAACAGATCACCAGTCTATTTTTAGGCATAATAGTGTTAGCTCAGAGCTAGGGTTAGATTTGTTTATATAAGGCACCTTCCTCCTCTTTAAATGTAAGTGAATAAATTGCAGGTTCCCTAAACCATAATAAAAGTGGGGCAAAGAGGCATTTTGGATGATAGCGTCATTAAGTGAAATGTTCAATACAAACAGTTACATTGAATAGTGTATATGTTCAAATCCCTTTCTCAGCGATTTAATTCTTTGTGGCATTTCATTCCACGTGTATTAGCCATGTGTGCGATTATGATTTATTTACCCTTACACCACTTGAATATTTGGTAAAGCATTACTTTTACTATACTTTTGAAGAACAGAGGAAAACATTTTCATTTACTCATGAAACAAACATTATTGAGCACCTGTTATGTCTTGTCCTAGAGGCTGGGGATACAATGATCATTAAGACGTGGAATCTTTTCTCAAGGTTCCATCTAATGGGGAATCCTATATAATAAAAGCCTAATATGCAAATTGTCCCTTCAACCAGGAGTTTGACCAGTGGGGGGACCAGCCAACCACCCATGGCCCTTCCCCCGGTTGGCCCCACTCATCTGTGCTGCTGTAGCAGGTTGCTGGGGAAAGGGAGACCATGACCAGCAGCTGGCAGCATCTAGGGACCCTACCCGTGCATGAATTGCATGCACTGGGCCTCTAACACACATAAACAGACACTTTTAATGCAGTGGGATAAATGTTTTGATAGAAAACCTACAGCGTCAAATGGAGGCACCATTGAGGAAGATGAGAAGGTGGGAAGAGGTAATGACCAAGTTTTCTTAAAGGTAAAATACAAAAATTGGGAGAAGAGAGAGGAAAAGAACATTCCTTGGAGATGGGATGGCATAGCAGAAGAAAATGTATGATTTCATCAGGGACTTTTCAGTGGTCAAGTGATACTGAAATATCACATGCAAGACAAAGAGGAGAGGTGGAAATGAAGCTGGAGAGCCAGCCTAGGCGTTTCAAGTCCACATGAGGAATTGTTAAAAACATATGTTTTTATTGATTTTAGAGAGAGAGTGGAAAAGAGAAGAAGGAGAGGGATGGAGAGAGCAGGATTGGGAGGAAATGGAGGAGGGAAGATGGACGGGATGGGAAGAAGAGAAAAACTGATTAGCCTCCCATACCCCACCCAGGCCTAATTCACAATCTGGGTATGTGCCCTGAATGGAAATTGAAATGGAAACCATTTGGTGCATGGGATAGTGCTTCAACCAGTTGAGCCACACCAGCCAGGGCTACATGAAGAATTTTGTAGGGCAGCATTGAAATGTTTTTAAATAGGAAATTATCCAGTCAGATTATCATTATTGGTGGGACACCCTAGATACAGAGTGGGGGGGGGCGTGGGGGGAGAAGAAGGATGTGGAAAGTAAACCCAAAGCAGAGAGACCAATTCAGAGGCTATTACATTCTTGGTGGCAAAAGTTAGAGCTGTTTGATGGTGAGATGTCAGCTTCACAACCAGGCAGAAGGGCAAAGGTACAAAGAACCCCCAGAGACTGAAGACTCCTACACATTTTCTCCTCAACCTTCTTCATGTCATATTCCACTTTTCAGAACAATATTGCAATCACTGCTTAAAATGAACAAATTCTCAAGATACTATCCTTCTTCATCTATCCATTATACTGTAAAAAAAAATGAAACAATTAAATCCTTTTTTATACAAGCATCTTGAACAGAGATCAAATGTAATTCATCCCACATGCTGTCAGCTAATTAAAGTATTTGTACCACAGATTCCTCAGCTTTTTACACAACTTTGGAGGAGTACTGGGGTCTTATTCTAGGAGACAAACAAATCACTTTCCATTTATCCTTATTTAATTTGTGCCACTTCACCAGTAATTTAGTACGGTGCTGCCGTTTCAAGCTTCATAGTTATCCTAGAAGTTAAATGTGTGCCTTCGGAAAACCGCCTTCCAGTAAAAAAGGACATTACACATTAAGGAAACCTTTATACTGGGATGAATGGTTTCTCCTCCTCCCTATACATCATACCGTCTGTCTAAGCACCATTCTTCTCCTCACACTGCCATCCACTTTGCTCTCTGATCTCAACCCCGGGGGAACTGAGATACTGGGGGAAGACATGTTTTTCTCCCCAGTTTTACAGCATGATAGAAGCTTAAGTGATAGGTAAATGAGGGAAATATAAGTCATTAATATGCAGAACTAATTTCCCAGGTTCTTAATGAGAAACTCATTAGATTCTGTGGTCCATCTTGACCTGAATAATAGCACATCCTCATCTAGAACTGGCAGGGTTCAGAACTCAGCTGGAGAGATGTCCACTGAACGGCTCATTCTGCTTCTGGGCACCAAATATTTGAGTCTCATGCAGGCAAATTTAGCATTGTTTACTTTTAACAAAAATTTATTTGGTACCTACTGTGTACAGGATACTACTAAGTAATTGGGGGAGAATACAAGTTCTTTCAGTATTTTTTCTAGCCTGGTGCACAGGGATGCGTCTTAGGGATGAAAGGGTCCTTAGCCAATTCATAAAACCCTCACCTATTCCCCTTTTCACCATTATCCAGAAACTTCTATTTCTGATTCCCCCTATTCCACTCTCATTTCTGATTTGTCTTACAGAAGATCATCTTTGACCTAACATATATTAGTTCCTTGCTATTTTTTCCCCCTGAATTGTAAGATCTTTCTTAACTTTAATGCTTTTATTATTTGACTAGAGGCCCAATGCACAAAGATTTGTGCAAGAACAGGCCTTCCTTCCCCTGGCTGCAGGCACCAGCCTCCCTCCAGCACTCAGGACCTGGGCTGTTTTGCTCAGGCTGCCACTGCCACCCGCCAGGGGCATGCTCTGAGCTTCACTGTGGCCACTTGAAGCACACCCCACCCCTGTGTACACACACACACACACACACACACACACACACTATTTGGATCCCACTGAGTGTCTTAATTATAAGATCTCTAAAGTTTACCTTAAAAGTAAATTTTCATTTGATTGACAGTGGAAAAAGTATCTCCAGGGTACATAGTATAAGATGTAGACTTTGGATAGCATATTTAAAGTTGGGCAATGCTATGCTTCTGCAACATGTTCTATGGGTTTTATTAAAACCTCCAACAAAATATGGTATGTAGAGATGGTCTGATCAATTTCTGTCCTAGAATCTCAGCTCATTATGGTGGTACATCCAGAGTAGATGGGAGAGTGGCTCTTCATTAATTGACTGACTCTTGTGTGAGCTATCCTTATTCAGTGCTCAGGCAGATCATCTCTCTGTTGTTGCCTTTAAGTTGTCAGGAAGTATTGCAGAAGCAACACTCAGTGGCATAGTAGGGCATCTTAGAGTACACCAATAAGGGAACTTCTTCTATTGCCAAAGCTCATTAAGACCTAATCCTGCTCCTTCACATACACTATGTTCTTCCTCAGCAGTCCACATATGAGTATCCAGGATCCATCTCTTATCTCCTGATAGGGATCTTCATAACCCAACCCAATTAGAACCCACAGGGGCACAGAAAGAGCATGAGGATGTCATCTAAATAGGAAACCACCTGGGACAGGAACCATTTTGGAGAAGAATGGGAAGTGAATTGGGACAGTCAAATGGAATATATCTGACACGCTCTTCACCTGCTTATTTATCTTTGAGTACACACATTAAAAAATCACTAACCAAAAATTAAAGCGAAAGAACAATAATTTAAAACTTGACACACAAAAATAATTTGCCCATCAATTAATTCAGGCATATGCAAGGCACTTGGTAGGCACTGCAAACAACAGATATTTATAAGGAAAGGCTAGCAGCACAGATATGTTTAAGGAAAGTTAGCTGTTTTCAGGAAGCTCATAGTCAAATCATGATATAAAATAGTGTTTGTTTTTTTCTTAGAAAGCAAAATATTAAGAGTAGGTAAAACTTGGACAGTAGAGTCCACATTCAAATGAAAATTAAAGCTCCTAAAATCAGTAATTCATCTTTATTAGCTAAAAGGATGTGCCAATGTACAAAATAGAGGATGTAAATGAGGAGACAAGCATTCTTGTTGGGGCGAATCTTCACCCATAACAGATCGAGCAATGTCCCAGAGCCCTGCATGGTAACCACTGGAAGACTGTGGCTCCTGTGGAGTAAATCCTGTTCACCTTTAATATCTTTCTGTATATTAACCTTCATTTATCCTCTTTATAAATTAAAAAAAAATAATTATTTTCCTGGGTTTTCAACATTTCTTCAGATCTGGGTATTAATTCTTTATGATACTACATGAAATGAAACTCAAGGATAAAATCAATCTATGGCCTTTGCTTGGAAGTCTCCCATGAAGTGAAAAACCACCCCTGATTTCCTTTAGGTTCAGCCTCTTTATGTTCCTGAATAATAAGAAAAACAAAAGGTAACCACCTCTTCACAAAACAGGCACATGTTAAACAAATACCTCTTCACAAAATAACCACATGCCTACATCCAGCACGTCTTCTTGTACACCATTGCAAAAAAATGACTTTACATTTAATTTATTATTCCCCAAGCATCTCATTAAGGACGATGTTAATTTAATTACAATCCCTCTTAATGTGTTTTTATCCAAGATCAATGAGTAACTTACTGGCAAGGTTGCTCATATTTTAAATTTAAGTCACTGGAGAAAGCACTGGAATTCTTATATGAGAGGGCCTTATACACAATCATCTGATAGAAAGAGGAGAGAAAAGTAGAGGCAGGTATCACTTAGAACTGTTTTCAGCTAGTTATTCAAATATTATTAAAATAGATTAATGGTCCATACTGATGGAGACAAAAGTGAGATGGGAAATGCCTGCCCAAACCCAGTTCAGATGTGACCATTACTAGCCATAGAGCTATATGGAGAAGCGGGAATAAAAACATGAGCCATCTTTACCAAATGATAATCAATGCGTTTCCTTAGACTGATCAGATAATTGAGGTCTCAGGACAAACTGCCACCCTGAAATCTGGAGAGAAACAAACAAAGAAAATCACAGCTAAGAACAGTCTGATTAGAAAAGCTGCTGGATCCATAAACTGGTAGAAACACTTAAATGGTAACCTAGATGAGTTGCTTGAGGCTAAGTATGGTCTAGCATGAGAGTAAGAAACTTCTAGGGGCAGCAGTTCTAGGGGGTGCCCTGCTTTTGTGGATTTTACTTGAAGATACTCAGTTACAGATGATGAAGAACCATGAAAAACCATTCATATTTTAAGAAAAAAGTAAAACTCAAAATATGACCAGAGTATTCTCTATTACAAATTCATGATCACTAAGGGAAAAGACTACCAGAACCTTAGCTGAGGTGAGGGAATGGATATTATTCAACTTAAGAAGGAAAAAAGCTGGGAAAACACTTGTGAAGATTACACCCCATTTCTTTAACAAATGCTGAACTTCAAAATATAAGATGAAGTCCCGGGGATAAAAAAAAAAATGCTGCTGAGAAAATGGATATCCACATGCAAAAAAATGAAGCTGCTAGCCCTAGCTCATTTGGCTAAGAAGATAGAACATGGGCTTGTGGACTAAAGGGTCCCGGGTTCAATTCAAAGGCACATGCCTCAATTGCAGGCTCAATCCATGACCCTGGTTGGGAGGCAACCAATTGTTGTGTTTCTCTCACATCAATGTTTCTCTCTCTCTGCCTCTCCCCTACTCCCTTCCATTCTTTCTAAAAATCAGTGGGAAAATTTTTCAGGGCCAACCAGCATGGTTCAGTGGTTGGGCATCAACCTGCAAACTAGAGGTCATGGTTTGAATCCTGGTCAGGGCACATGCCTGAGTTGCAGTCTTGATCCCCCAGTAAGCGGCATGCAGGAGGGAGCCTATCAATGATTGTTTCTCATTATTGATGTTTATATATATCTCTCTCCCTCTCCCTATCTGAAATTAATACAAATATATTTTAAAAAGATATCCTCAGGTGAGAATTAAACAAACAAAAAAGTTGCTAGCTAGAGACCTATGCCTTTCATAACGTAACTAAACTTGGTCATAGATCTAAATGTAAAATGAAATACCACAAAACTTCTAGAATAAATAAAAAAAGAAAACCTGGATAAACTTCAGTTTGGCAGTGTTTTTAGAAGTGACACATAAAGCATAAACCATGCAAGAAAGAACACTACACTATAAATTAGACATTATCAAAATTTTGAAAGTTTTGCTCTTCAAAAATCACTGCTAAGAGTATCAAAAGTCAAGACACAGACTAGAAGACAATATTTCTAAACCATATATATGAAAAAGGACTTGTACCAAAGTATATAAAGAATTCTTAAAATACAATAAGAGGACAAAAAATTAAAAATGGGAAAAATATCTGAACACTTTGGCAAAAATATATGCAAATAAAAAATAAGCACATAAAAAGATGTTCAATGTCAGTTGTCATTAGGGAACTGCAAATTAAACAATAATGAGACACCATTACACATCCATTAGAAAGACTAAAATCCTAAAAAAAAAATATAATAAAACAAAACAAACATTACCAAATGCTGGTGACAATTCAGGGCAATGGGAACTCTCAGCCATTGATAGTGTGGATGCAAGATGTTACAGCTACTTTGACAAGTTTTTTTTTGTTTTGTTTTATTGTTTGTTTTTTGTTTTTTTACAAAACTAAACGTATTCTTCTAAAGTATGTAACCCAACAATAACACTGCTAAGTATCCATTTGATCTAAATACTTATGTTCATGCAAAACCCTACATGCAGAAACATATAGAAGCTTTATTAATGTTAGGTTAAAAACTGGAACTAATTAAGATGCCCTTGAATGGGTGAATGGATATACAAACTGGTATGTTCACATAATGGATTATTGTTTAGTTATTTTACAAAATGAACTTTCAAATCATAGACACAGAAAAACCTTAAATATATATTGCTAAGTGAAAGAACCCAGTCTAAAAGGCTATGTCATTTGTTATTCCAATTGTATAACACTAGAGGCCTGGTGCACAAAATGCATGCACAGGTAGGGTCACTAGGCCTGGTTGGCAATCAGGGCTGACTGGGGCCTTCTGATTGCTGACTGGGGACTTCCTTCCAGCTGCTGGTTGGGGCATCCCTTCATTCCATGCCACTGCCTGGTCGTCAGTGCACGTCACAGCGAGTGATCTGTCTCCCAGTTGAACTCATGCAGGGACAATTTGCATATTAGGCTTTTATATATATAGATTCTGAAAAAACCTATTTATAAAATGGTGGAGGTTGGGGGAAGGGAGATAAATAAACAGGTGAGATACAAGGGACTTTCAAGGCAGTAAAATTATTCCATTTAGTATTGTAATGGTAGTTACAATGCATTATGACCTTTCCAAAATCCATAGAACTTCACAGCACAAAAAGGAAAACCTAATTTATGTAGTTAAAAAAAAACTATTTAGGAGGTTGAACGACCCAAGGGAGGATTGCTGACTGAGAAGAAGTATATTACGAATGTATGAAACAACCTAACTGAAGAAATCAGAGGGAAAGATGCTGACCTCTGTAACTTTGAAATGAGTGGAATCTATAAGATTAAAAGCAAAAGGAACAGAAAACAAGCAGCTATGTTGTAGTTTATAAAGTTGTCTCCTGTAGTGTACAAATTAATAATTCTGATACTTCTATACATATATACTGGAGCTGGGCATTTAAGTAAATGAACAGTGGAAGATGGAAATCACATTTCTCACTGTTAATTTATAAGTAAGAAAGAGGAGGGAGATAGAATGATCCAGGGGTAATGAATTTGAGTTAGAGACATCTGTATGAACTCATGGCTAGCTTAACACTGATAGAGGAAGTTAAATAAAGTTTTATGTATAGAATTTACACAACATACCTTTGGGTGTAACAGTTTAATATATGCATTAATATTTCTTTGCTCTGTTAACTGAGAATAGAATAAATGATTCTGTTACTTCTATTGAGAATAGAAGCAGAAGCACACCTAGCACTTAGATCCTGGTTTCCAATATCAGTTTCCAACAAAAAAAGCAAGGGATCTTTTGGAGAAATAGCTTATTTTAGGACTTGGGTGGAAATATGAAAGATGAGTGGGAATATGTATTAATGCTAGAAAATGCTCAAACCCCCAAGTACAGTGATGGGGTTAGATCAAGGTAGACAAGAACCAACTGTAAATGTCCCTAGTGGCCAAAACCATGACAACCCAAGCAAGAAAATAAAGCAGTATTGTATTACAACCCAAAGGATAAAATAATACACATAAGTCAATATTTATAGAGTGATGATTGGATAAATAAATGGAGAAGAAAACACAAATCTTCTGTGAAGAAGCATCTCAAACAATTTATGTAAACATTCTTTCTGCAAGGGGGTATAGCATAACTCCCCACTTCTTAAATGTGGCCTGTGCATAGCTATTTCTTTCCAAAGAGTACAGCAAGAAATAAAAGAAAGGGCAATAACTTTCTAGTAGAGAAACCTAGCAAATACTGCCTGAGCCAGGTGATCAAGGTTGACAGTAGTAATATGCTGCTATGATGTATCCTTGATCTTCATGTGATGAAAAATGGACTTTACCATTGTGATATTCTTTTAACTAACCCATAAGTCCAGTTCCATGGTGAGAAAATTATATTAGTATAATGTTCTAGACACTGTACAAAACACCTGTTATCAAGGTCATCCATACAAGGAAAATCCCAGAAACTGCCAACCAGCAGAAGCCTAAAGATACTTGACAACTACATGTTCTATGATGTCCCAGATGGGCTCCTGTAACAGAAATAGGATATCAGATAAAACTTAATAAAATATAAATGAACTGTGAATAGAGTTGATAATAGTGTACCTGCATTAGTTTATTAATTATAACAAATGTATCACATCAATGTAAATCAAGAGAAGCTGATATGAGGCATATGGGGATTCTGAATTATCTTTCCAATTTTTCTGTAATTCTAACACTGTTGTAAAAATAAAGTCTATTAAAATTTTTCATGGTAATTTACCATATTACTGGACTAAAAGAGAAAAGCATACATATATCTTAGAAAGTTGTAGAAAAACAGTTTGACAAAATCCTATATCCTTCGTTATAAAACCTCCTAGAAAAGTAGAAATTTAAGAGAATTTCCTCAACCTAATGAAGAGCATCAAGAAAAATCCTCCTCCTAGAATAACATTTAACCGTAAAAAATAAACTATTTTTTCTAAGAACAGAAATAAGGCCATAATGACTATTCCTATCATTTCTGTTCAACACTGTTCTCAAGGTTCTTGATAGTTCATGAAGGCAAGAAATTAAATAAAAGTCATCTAGATTGGCACAAAACCTGTAGATTTATCTTCATTCATAGACTACCTGATCATCCAAATAAAAAATCCTAGAGAATTTATAAAGATGCCACTATAACTAACACATAAGTTTAGCATGTTTGTAGGGTACAAAATTAATATACAGAAACTAATATGTTTCTATATACTGGTGATAAACAACTGGAAATTGAAATAAAAATACATTACTGTTTGTAATAACATATAAGGTATTAAATATTTACAGATAAATTTGGCAAATGATGTGTATACTGCAAACTACCACATTGTTGAGAGGAATTAATGAACAAGTAAATAAAAGAGATATTTCTCTAAATTGATCAACCTATTCAATGTAACTGCAAATAAAATATGTGTGGATTTTTTTTTAGAAATTGATAAGCAGTTTTCTAAAACTTCTATAAAAATGAAATAGGCTTAGAATAGCCAAAATAACTTTGAAATAGATGACCAAACTTGGGGGAACTGTACTATCTGACTTCAAGACTTATTTTAAAACTACAGTGGTCAAGACAATATGGTATTAATGTAAAGATAGGTGATAAATCATTGGAATAGAATAGAATGTTCAGATAAAGACATACACACCAGAGTGGAACAAGCAAAAGGAACTGTACACTAATTTGAAAAACCCATAACAATATTTTAATTCTTAACTTTAGCAAATTTTTTCTAGGCTCAGTTGACCCAGCTTGATATGTATGCATCTTAGATTAAATAAACCTATGTGAAGTAAGACCCCACTTCTGATGTCACAATTTGAGGAAGGTGGTTGTGGGTGCAAGTTCCTCTGCCAGGGACTTGACTTCTTTGGACCCTGGGAATTGGAAGAACATATGAGTGGCCATAGGTAGGTGGGGCCTGCTTTATTGTGAACAAAGCAGCCAACAACCTGCTGGTCAGTGGCACCTTATGTACTCACTCTAACAAAAGAGGCCTTGTGCCAACTAGTGACATCTGTACTACATTAATGTAAGTAGGTGTTATAAGGGTGCATCTGAACAGTGTGTATAGTGCTACTACTGAGTCATTGCCCTAGTGCATGCGTAGGGAAAAGGGGCCTTTAACATAGTAATACTGCTGTGTCATTGCCTGCAGGCATGCATATGACAAGTGGGCTTTAACCTCCAGTGTACTCTGGTCAGGGCCTCCACAGTAGGCTATTGAGAACCTGGCTGAATGGGGTTGGGCAAGATAAGGGGGCTCCTAGGGGATTTCGTTTGGAATAGGAATATACTCATGTGAGTCTTGGAGTTTCCTCTTTGATCAGTGGCTAAGTAATAAGCCTTTTCATTGTTTAAGATGCTAGAGTTCAGCATCTGATAAGTTGGTTGATGTAGTTGTATTAAGAAAGCTTAGTATAACCCCCCTTTTGACCCTCACATCTAATGCTTTCTACATGCACAGTAATGTCTTTAGGTACCTGTCAGAAATACAAGCATTGTACTTTGTGCTTTGGGGAATAGATGGAGGTCTTGTGCTAATGGGATTAATAGTCTAAAATTTGTGTAACTAGAGAGAGAAAATATCAAAACATGGCAATAGTAGCCAAACCACCAGGAAGTGGTAGTAACAAAAAATGTAGGACAGACAAAGTTCATAGGTAGAATTTACTTTTCAGGAAAAATTCAAAAAATATAGTATTTTAGATCAATAATATAGGATTATAATAGGCTGAGGAGTGAACAAAGAATGCCAAGAGGTGAAGTGACAAGGGTGAGATGGGGAAATAAGATGGAAAAGAAAAAAAAATAACAGAAGTAAACAATCTAATAAATAAAATTGAACCTTGCCTTTAGGCAAACGTAAAAACAGCATCTAGTAGTTTTAAAAGGAAAGAAGAATTTAAAAAACCAAACTCAATTATCTTTTATTCTTCAAACCAGCTTATAAACATCTATAGTGATTGTTTTTAATTCATAAGTTATATCTTGAATACTTGTGTCACAGTTATCTAAAATTGAATTGGTGATGCATAGTCCTGAGAGTAGAGATGATGATTCTAAAAAAAACTAAGTTCACTAATTGAATTCTTTATGAGGGAGCTTTTAGTGAATCTACTTGGGAAATGGCTTATATCAGGTGAATGAAAATAATAGTTATAATAGTTAATACTAAAGTTACATATGTATGTATATACCAGGGATGGTTTTGTCAACTATGCAGACAAAGGGCTATTAATCAGATTGACTAGTTGATATTTGTCTATGTTGCAATTGATCATATATAATAATCTAATTCAAAGAACCCTAATGCTAGTATACAATAAATTATAAAAAATTAGCCACTTGAGATGTCTGAATCAGATCAGGAAGTTTAAGCCTATTCAACATGCAATTCCCAAATCCTCAGGTGAAGGTAGTTGACCATGTGGAATAAACTGACTTCCATGAAAGGATGGGCAGCTTCTTAATAATTTTTATATAAAAATTAACATTACCCTTCTGAAATTGTCTTCCTTTAGCTATAACTCCTTGAAATAGAATGCCACTTTTATAATGACAACAAGATTTGAGGGTGGGGGCATTCTGACACTACAGTAACCTAAAAATAGAAACAAAATTGAATACTGGTAAAGGAAACTGTTTACATTTCACAAGGAATTCTACATTTCCCATGGATCCACTAAGCACAGGAAACACATTCTGAAAGCACCTCTTATAGTACAAGGGATGTAAATTATAACAAATCAAATGGAGTGGAAATTACACAGTCACTTAAAAGTACTTTTGCGATTAAATAGTTTCCATTCAAACAATATTGTGACTGCTTTTAATAACTGACACCTTGAGTGAAAAGTGTTTATTTCTATAGAACTTTTACACAAGGAAAACATGTTTTTGCACCTCACTCTAGAGAATACTTGAATACAATTCACACTTATATATGAGAGAACTTATATAGTTGTAGAGCAAGAAGTGATCTTAAAGACCATCTAGTTCAAACAGCTTGTTTTACAAATGAAGAGACAGGCTTAAAGTCAAAGTGAGATTGATGTTTAAGGAAGATTGGTCTGGCAGCACTGAGATGACATTGTGGTGTGGTCTCAGAGTCTGGTCTGGGTAGGCCTGGGTCAGCCTGGGTTGTTTGATCCCTTGTTGGAAGTACATGGCATCAGAAGGATGACTGTGAATTAGAGCTCAAGTTAAGAAAAAAGAGGCAGAAGTCTGGCATCAATTCCAGAGGAGCAATGGATAAAGATGCAGTTGTTGAGATAAGAACATTCTGGGAAACAGACTCGAAGGCTCAAAGAGTAATTGGATGTAGACCAATACCTACAAAGCAAGAATGCCAAGGACACAATGTTTTATGAGATTTGTCTCTGATGTGGAAGAAAACTTGGCATCCAGTTGGAGGTTCAGACTTGGGCTACAAATAATAATGCAACAAAATTGAATAAAGTTGAGTAATATTGGTCTCTTAAAACAGCTGATAAGCTCTCATTGGATTTTCTTTTTTTTCTTTTGGATTCATATGAAGCACTCCCTGCTGTTATTTCCCCTTTTAGAGTATTTTTTATTATCATGGTATGAGTATTCTGAGGCATTGAAACAAGTAAAAAGGGGGTTTATGGGCTTAGAAGTAGACAAAGTGAGATTTGATTCCTGGCTTTGATGCTGGCTGGGCAAATGACTTTGGACAGATTACAAAGTTTCCTTGAGCTTAAGTTTTTTTAATCTAAAAAAATGGAGATGACAATACCCTCTAATTCAAAGGGGTGTTTTGAGAATAATTTATCTAAAATTTCCAACACAGAATATGCCTTCAATAAACAGTGCTTTCTATAATGCTAGATTTGTTTTTGCAAAATTATATATTTTGAAGAATATTCCATAGTTTTGCTCTTCCTTAGGATAGCTTCACTCATTCACTAAGTGCTAACCTTACAATTTAACTCTCAGAGATATACCATTGTCTATAAGTTCTGGAACCTATTACTTTATCCCTCTAAGTACATGGCTGCAAATTATAGAGTTATCAGAATAACCCAAGAGTTTGATATATGTATTATTCTTTCATCATTATAGCTATTACTAGTAGTTATTTAAATCCAAAACTAATATGTACTTGATAACCAGATGCTCAAGATAATGGGAGAAACCAGCCAAGAAAAAAGATTCAAGGAAGATTCAGGAACATTAATTCATTTCCTAGAAAACCAAAAGTTAAAAGGGATTGTTATATTGTATCTGCCCTGCAGCCCCATTGCATTGTGAAAACAGATTAAAATTAAAGATTATTATTATTTTTTAATCCTAGAAGTTCAGTACGCCTTTCACTGGATTCACAAACTTTGTTTTTCTGTCTCTTTTTCTTAAGTTTTCACACATGCAGCCTGAATGAATATTGACAGTCTAAATGGAAATAACTGTCTTTGTGGAAATAATAAAATAATTGAGCTACCTGAACCTAGAGAGATGATTTAAATAACACTAGAGGCCCGGTGCACTGGGGGCGGGCCTGGGTCTCTAAGACCGGCCTGTGCCCTCTGCAGTCTGGGAGCCCTCGGGGGATGTCTAACTGCTGGCTTAGGCCAGCTTCCTGGGGAATTGGGCCTAAGCTGGCAGTCAGACATCCCTCTGGTAGCCTGGGAGCCCTCAGGGGAGAGGCTCCCGCCACTGATGCTGCACTGGGCAGCCATGAGCTGGCTTCTGACTGAGTGGCACTCCCTCTGTGGAATTTCACTGACCACCAAGGGAAAGCTCCTGTGTTGAACATTTGCCCTCTGGTGGTCAGTGCATGTCACAGCAACTGGTCATTTCTGGTCTTTGGCCATTAGGGTCAATTTGCATATTACCCTTTTATTATATAGGATTTCAATTATAAAATAATTAGGTCTATAAATTACTCACTATGATAATGTGCAGTGATTACTAGACTTCTGGATTTCATAGGCCAGTACATTTCTTTAAAATTAGGAGATTGATATGAGATTTGTTTTTGTTGTTATTTGTCTCTTGGATTTATCATCTCTTCATCCTAGGTGACCACTAATTGTTGGTTGCATGTTTGGGAACTACTATGGTAGTAACTTAAACTTTGAATTAATCTTTGGTAATAAAGAGAAGTATCTTTAATGCAGCTTGACCCATTTGGGCATCTTTAAACTTTATGGTAGAGTAGGCTGAAACTGAGAGAGGCCACTTTCAGCAAGCTACATTGACTGAGATGACAGTATTCTGGGATCAAAGAAATTCTGGATTAGAATCAAACAAGATAGTATCTGCATGATTGTTTTAATATGGTCATGGCCAGAGAATTTAAACCAGCTCTATGACCTTGGATAAGTCATATTACCTCATTGAGTCTAATTTTTACCATATAGAATATTTTTTTAAAATCCTCTCACAGATAAAAATTAGAAACTGAAAAATACAAAACGCTGAGGAGTGAACAAAGTTTTAGCAGATTTTGAAGAGATGTTGACATTTGGATGAAGGAAATGGCATGGAATCATGGTATGAGTTTCCCATTTTTTACTGCTTTCAGCCCAAGGGGAGGATGAAGTCAGCACACATAGGGCAGCTAAAACTTTCCTAGAAAACTTCACTATTTTGGCATAAAGAACCAATCACAGAAACTAATGAACAATGCTGTCAGGATGGCTAAAGTTGATCCCAAGGAACTAAAGGGCAAGATGTTTGCTTTTGCCTTCTTTGTGCAGATGAACAGAGAGGAACAAGAAGAAAATAAAAAGATATTCCTGTCAATTTTGCAGAATTTCCCAAGAAATGGTCTGAGAGGTGGAAGACAATGTCTGTGAAAAAGAAGTCTAATTTGATGAAATGGACAAGGCAAAGAAAGTATGCTACAGTGGGGAAATGAAGGATTATGGACCAACTAAGCGAGGCAAGAGGGATCCAATGCCACCTAAAGGCCACCACCTGGATTCTTCCTGCTGTTTGGAATGCTGCCTCACGATCAAATCCCCAAACCCTGGCATCTCTATTGGAGGTGTGGCAAAGAAGCTGAGAAAGATAAAGAATAATAGGTAATAGTGAAAAGCAGCCTTACTTACAACAATACAGCTGCAAGGCTCAAGGAGAAGTATGGAAGGATGTCGCTGACTGTAAGTCAAAGGAAAGTTTGATGGTGCAGTGTCCTGCTAATGTTGCCTGGAAAAAGATGGGAGAGGAAGACAAGGAGCAGGAGGTGGGAAAAACCTGCTTAATCTGTATCTTGTGATACCTTAGAGTAGGGGAAAGCCATAAGCAACAGCTCTTATTTGAGAAGTGTGAGCTGCCCTCATTGGGATTCATTACACAATTGGACCAGGGTCATATTTGCTCTCTCACAGTGCTCTGGACATTGTCAGTGGTTTACATGAACTGCTCATGGAAACCAGGAGCACCCTGAAACTATATCAAAGTTATACATATTTCCAAACATTTTTAAAATGAAAAGGCTCTCATGTTCTCTTCACTCTGTACAGTTTTTTTTTTTTTTTATTGTGACAAAGCATTTAAAGATATTTCTGACATTTTCTTTTTTTAATCTGTAAGGTGGTGTTAACTATATGGTTATTGGCTGGAAATCCTGAGTTATCAACTATACATATCTATCGTTTGTAAAAAGAACAAGACAACTGAGACAAGCTCTTAATGCTTGGCGGTGAGGCTGTGGGAAACATGCCTTTTGAAGGGGCCATTGCTCAGGGTGTGCACTGTGAGGCTGTGGACACTATAGTGAGCATCCACTTAACTTTCAGGTTGCCTGGTCTTTGTAAATAGTGACATATCATTCTGCTGTCTTTCTTAGGTTTGGAAAAAGGGAGTCAGCTGGCATGAGAAGTATTTGGATCTCTTTTAGTTTAAGCAATACTTTTTTAATTGTTTTTAAACAAATTGTAGAACTCTTCATTGCCAGCAAAGTGAAGAACCATTGCATAAATGAAAGTTCAAGAACCTTCTGTACTAAAATACAATTTGTAATTTTTTTTATATGTTTAGAACGTTGAGATGTTTTGGAAGTTAAATAAGCAGTATTACATTTAAAATAAAAATTACCAATCACTGTCACTCAAAAGAGAGTAGGAGGATTACAGAAAAAAAGAGAGCCAGAAATGGTAAGCAACATGTTGTATGTATATATTCTATATAAATCTCTAACTGACTTCTGCATCATACACGCACAGGACATACTGCAAGCAGCCCAACTACCAATAAAATAACCGAATTGGTATTTGACTTGCTCCCCAAGAGGGAGTTTTCAGTTTGAGGCAAGCCAACTTGCCCACTAAAATAACAACAAAACGATCAGTAATCTTTGCAAGAACATAGCATAAGCCAGAGTCTCCACAATTATACAGAATACAATCTACTTAAAAATCTAGACTATTTGATCCATTCTCAAGGGAAAAGAAAATTAGCAGACCCCTGACTGGTTTGGCTCAGTGGATAGAGTGCCAAATATTCAGACTAAAGGGTCCTGGGTTTGATTCCAGTCAAGGCCATGTACCTTGGTTGTGGGCACATCCCCAGTGGGGTTGTGCAGGAGGCAATTGATCCATGTTTCTCTATCATCAATGTTTCTAACTATCCCTTTCCCTTTCTCTTTGTAAAAAAATCAATAAGCTGAAACTGGTTTGGCTCAGTGGATAGAGCGGCGGCCTGCAAGATCCTGGGTTCGATTCCAATCAAAAGCATGTACCTTGGTTGCAGGCACATCCCTGGTAGTGGGTGTGCAGGAGGCAGCTTGTTGTTTCTCTCTCATCAATGTTTCTAGCTCTCTATCCTTCTCCCTTCCTCTCTGTAAAAAATCAATAAAATATATTTTTAAAAATCAATAAAAATATATTTTTTAAAAATATAGAAAATCAGTGGAGACATACCATGATACCTAATAACTCACATGTTGAAATTCATACACAAGAATTTTGAAGCAGTTATTATAACTGTGCTCAGTGACATAAGAATATATGCTCATGTAGAATGAAGAAATGTAAAATAATGTTTTTTTTGTTTTGTTTGTTTTTTGTGTTTTTTTTTTTTTTTTTTTTTTTTTTTTTTTTTTTTTTGCCTGCAGCTATTTATTTAATGCCTCTGTGAAGAGACACAGTTCTTGCCTTCATAGAGTTTATAGCCTAATGTAAAATAACTGATGGGATACAATGTCACTTTGGCTGTATTATTTGTTCTATAAATCTATGATTCCAAAAATAGGGAATGGAGGAGAATCCCTAATAAATGTCCAGGTATCCAGATACCACTAACTTGTATACCAAGGATCCAACTGAACTAAGGCCAGAGATATTCATTTGACTTCATAATTTTTTATAGGCATTGGCCACAAAGGCAACTAAGTCAGGTTCTGATACCTAATGACAAATAATGACAATAATAATAAGCAGCAATACTTAAAACAGTAACTAGAGGCCTGGTGCATGAAATTCATGCAAGCAGGAGGGTGTGTGTCCCTCAACCCAACCTGCACCCTCTCCAATCTGGGACTCCTCCAGGGATGTTCAACTGCCCGTTTAGGCCTGACCTGGTGGGATCGGGCCAAAAGGGGTGGTTGAACATCCCTCTTACAATCTAGTACTGCTGGTTCCCAACCACTTGCCTGCCTGGCTGCCTGATTGCTCCTAACCGCCTTTGCCTAATAGCCTGATTACTCCCTAACCACTCCCTTACCAGCCTGTTCGATGCCTAACTGCTCCCCTGCTAGCTTGATTACCCTTAACTGCCTTGCCCTGCTGGCCTGGTCATCCCTAACTATCCTCCCTTGCTGATCTGCTCACCCCCAACTGCCCTTCCCTGTGGGCTTGGTCTGCCCCAACTGCCCTCCCCTGCAGGCCTGGTCTTCCAAAACTTCCCTCCCCTGCATACCTGGTCACCCCTAACTGCCCTCTCCTGCTGGCCTGGTCACCCCCAACTGCCTTCCCCTACTAACCTGATTCCCCCCCAACTGCCCTCCCCTTCCAGCCTGGTTGCCCCCAACTCCCCTGCCCTTCTGGCCTGGTCAACCCTAATTGTCCTCCCCTATAAGCCTATCCCCTCCAACCGCCCACCTCTTCTGGCCTAGTTGCCCCCAACTGCCCTCCCCTGCTGGTCTGATTGCCCACAACTTCCCTCCTTTGCCAGCCATCTTGTAGCAGCCATCTTGTATCCACATGGGGGCAGCCATCTTTAACCACATGGGGGTGGCCATCTTGTGTGTTAGAGAGATGGTCAATTTGCATATTACCCTTTTATAAGATAGGATAACTTAACAGTTTACAAAATAACCTGCTATTTTGTTATCAAATCAACCACCCTCAAAAATATGGGGCAAGTATTAACTGAGACCTCATTTGCAAATAAAAGGAGAATTTTTTCTTTTCAAAGACAAAAATTGACTGAATAAATTCCAAGCATTCACCCAAATATTTACTTCTAGTAAACTCTCAGTGGCAATCTAAATTTTATAGGAGGAAAGAAGATTTACCTGACATGAAAACAACAATAAACATTTGGGACTATCAAAGAATGCTGGCAAGGAACTGTCTTTCCCAGAAACCTATCTTAAGAATGAATTGCTTGGTGATAATTAGAGTGTGAAATGTATCCAGCATCACATTTCAATGCTTCTTCCCAATTATAAGGGCATTAGAGTGAAAGTGTAGCCATATAATTGTTTGAAGAATAGATCTAATTTTCTCAATGTCACTGCAATATCACCTTTTGGGACTAACAGCACTGAATGATTACGCATATCATTTGGTAATTGTATTCTTATCCATTCCACACTGGGAGCTGACTTTTAAAAGTGGACATGCAATTAGATTATAAATGAACACACATCAGCCAGCCCTCAGAAGACAGCAGTGTGTCAGCATTAACCGAGCT
This sequence comes from Pipistrellus hanaki, assembly GCF_964339955.1. Lineage (NCBI taxonomy): Eukaryota > Metazoa > Chordata > Mammalia > Chiroptera > Vespertilionidae > Pipistrellus > Pipistrellus hanaki. The sequence continues at coordinate 58,225,791 of NC_140503.1, read as the reverse complement.
GCATTTTTAACTACCGTCAGTGACAGTGTTTGTGGCTTGTCAACACTCAGCCATGATGAACACAGTCAGGGATTATGAGCTTGGCCTTTAATAATGAAAATAAAAGTGACTGAGAAACGCTCAACTCAGGGAGAGTGGCCTTCCCAAGCTGATTGCTTGGCTGACTATTGGATGTAACTATTAGACAGTTTGTTTAGAGACTCAAGATAGGGCATCAAGAGCAGGTACCCACCACCGCTGCTAGATTGCTAGTCTTTGGGAGCTGTATAGAAAATACATATTTTTAAAAATGAGCCTATCATTCTATCTCAAAGATTCAAAACAGATAATCCCTGGGGGAAAAAGAGGATATTCGTGGTGCCAATTAATCATAGCATATATTGCTGCAAATATTTTAGGTCAGGGGTGGAAATTTATATAACCATCTGCATTTAAATAACAGTTTATAAAAAATAAAATGTACTGAAGAAGGTGAAGTTGAGGCTCTAAGTTATAACTCTGAGATTGCCTGAATACTACTGAACTTTCTAATGCACAATCATAAATTTTAATAAGTACAATTACTTGGTGTGCAGTTGAAGTCTCATTATCATACTAACCAAAAGAAAATTTGTGAACCAGTCTGATCCTTGGATCTGATTGAGAGCAATCTTCTGGCATTTAAATGAGAGTATTTTTTTTTCATGGAACAAAAATAACTTTGATTTTCCTGTTCTAACAACATGGTAGTTAACCACACTCCCCTTCATTCTGATGGAATGGAAATATCTGTCAATAACTTCATTATAGTTACCATACTTATTAATGCACCATTCCTGCATGAGACCTAGGCCAAAGCCTGTAGCATTTCTTTTAGGTTTTTGTGAAGGCTTACTGTTCTTTTTTTTTTTTTAATTTCTTTATTGATTATGGTATCACATAATTGTCCTCATCCCCCATTCCCATCTGAAACCCCTCCCCACATATGTCCCCACTCTCCTGTTGTCAAACTGTTGGCCTTCTGTTCTTTATTGTTTCAAACATCGATAGGTGGATGGGCTGTTTGGTGGATGCTTTGAGTCATTGCATTAGAGTGTCTTTCTCCTCCAAGAGCATCATGGCCCAGGGTCCTGGTTGCAGTCTGAGGGTGTGTAGGACAGGAATCTCCTATTACCTGGCTGCAGTGGGTTAGATCAAAGAAAGGCAGCAAAGGGCAGTATCTGGGAGAATTGTAAATTAACTGCAAAGAGATTATCTACCACAATCACCAGTCTGTAAGTCCTGGTAGAGCAGACGCATGGAAATATGAAATAATGTATACAAAAGTGGAGAAATCAAATGACTGTCAGAAAATTTGAAGCACAGGTAGGAAGCAGAGCCTGAGAAGTCCTGAGGTGGAAAGAATAGGCTAAGCCTATACTTCTGAATTTCCCTCCTTGACTGGTTAACCTGTTTACCACTCAAGTACCTGATTTACAGTCGGTTACATCAATGATGGTCTTCTCTAGTAGACAATGTATGTCTTGAAAAACTTGTTATGAATGTTTCTATACCCATGGGTTAGGGTCTCCAATATTTGGAAATTCTTCTTTTTAAGTCAGACAATGGCTTACTTATTACTACACTAAAATGGGACTTGAATTCCTTACCATGGACTATGATATGAGCCATTCCTGTTTGGTTTGTTTTAAATATTATCTCAATCTGCCACCTACCTTGTTTAATATACATTAGCTAAAGGCCTGGGGGGGTGGTTGAGGGGAAGAGTAGGGTGACTGGGGGAAATAGAAGGGCATCTGTAATACTTTCAACATAAAAGATACATTTAAAAAATAAAATAAAATAGCTTTTTTCAGCTTTCTGAACACCTCAAGTTCTTTGTGAAAAGATTTTCTTTTGCCTGGCATCCCTTTCTTTTGCTTCTCTTGTTTGTTTTGTGTGTTTTTTAATGCCAGCTCTCAGTTTAAATTATACCTCTTCAGAAAGGTTTCCAGGCTATGAAATGTATAGTACATCCTCTGTGTTACTCTTTCATAGCACCTAGCTTTTAACCCTGTAGGATCCCATCAATCTTCCCTTTTGCCCAGGAATCAGAAGTTTCCTGGAATTCAGGCCTTGCCAGGACATTATTAGGCAAAATCTACTTGAAGCACTTACTTAGTTTAAGCTACATTTTTGTTCATGTACTTGTGGAATATCCATCTCCCCCATTAAGCATTAAGGTCCATGGAGGCAGAGGCCATGTCTGTTTTGTTCACCTTAGGGTACCCCACACTGTGACACTTAGTATGCATTCAATAAATTTTAAATGAATGAATAAATAAACAAATGAGCAGAAACCAGTTTGGCTCAGTGGATAGAGCGTTGGCTGCAGACTAAAAGGTCCCAGGTTTGATTCCTGTCAAGGGCATATACCTTGGTTGCTGGCACATCCCCAGAAGGGGGCATGCAGGAGGCAGCTGATCAATGTTTCTCTCATTGTTGTTTCTAACTCTCTATCCCCTTCCTTCCTCTCTGTAAAAATTCAATAAAATATATATTTTTAAAAATAATAAATGAAAAAAATCTTGATTTCAGGAAAAAAAGATACATTTGGAATCAGCTACACAAAGTTGAGGTTGTGAGGTGTGGAGGATTCTGTAAGGTGGAAGAGAGCCACAGATGCTTTGTTCTTACATATACGTGGTGGGAAGGGGGACCTGGTTAGGACAGAAAGCAGTGATCAGAGGACAAGATCATGACAGAGAAACCAAAGGAGTTATTTCAAGAATGAGGTTGTTTCTTTTGTTTTTATTATCCAGAGGTCTAGGTACCATGATTGGTAAGGTCATTCTTTTGAGCACAGATTGATAGTTTACAAAAAAACCACACTAGCCAAATAAAATATCTAGCTGGAGAAAATTTTCTTCAGAAAGAAAGACTTAACAATTGTGTCAGATCAAGCAGTGATTTATAAGAGAGGCTGAAGACAAATGAGTTAAAGAGGGGAAAACCAGTTCATTCATCATCCAACAATCTGCTATAATATAATACAGAGATTTTCAACCTTTTTCATCTCATAGCACACATAAACTAATTACTAAAATTCTGCAGCACACCAAAAATATGTTATATATTTTGTTGATCTGACAAAGAATAGTTATTATTTTGATTCATTCACATCTGACAGCTATTGTTGCATTGGCTATTGTCATTTCTTAATTTGACAATCTAAGGGAAAAGAGGCCAGTGCCCCTGACTAAATAGTCAGATATTGCATGTTTTAAAAATGGCACACTGGTTGAAAATTGCTTATATAATATATAAGTGGCAGTAAAAAAAGTCATGAACATCTTAACATTTGTTCTAACAAGAAACATGCCCCTAATATGCAAAAGCTATTAATGTGGGAGAAAATCTTGGATTAGAATAGGAAGAGAGATAATATGCAAGCTCTAGATTTATAGCAACATCAGCCCAATCTAATCTATGATTATTTCTTCAGCAGAAAATGAGGCCCTCATCAAAGTAGTTGCTGGCTCTAAGCAATCTTAGACAACCCCTAGATCATTGCTTCCCAAAATGCAGTCATTGAAAAACTCTTCCACAAAATGTCCTAAAAAGACATACCATCGTCAAAACCATTTAGACAATGTTTCATAGCATTTAAAGATTCATAGTGCATATGTGATAATGATGGCATTTCGAGAGATTTAACTTTTTTTCTTTTCCTGTAGCTTCACATTTGAATCAGTCTCAAATTCATTAATTCAGGGGTGGTTGTGAAGGGTAGAAAGCAAAAATACCCCAGAAAGAGAAGAAGGCTTGGAGTTGTTATTGTAAAAATGCAAAAGGAGACAAATTTCTCGGTGAATTCCCTGGGGCTTGAGAAGGAGGTAAAAGGTGATGATGTCGGCAGATACAGTTAGAGAGATCTGGAGGTCGTACAAGAAAGAGAACCTCTGTCCTAGAGATAAAGTTGTGATGCATACGACTCCATGATGGAATGGCTAGGCAGGTGGGACTAAATCTTGCAAAGGTTCCTGTGTACAAGCATGGCACAGAAATATCAGAGAGCTGACCATTTAGGCTAGAGAAAGGCAAACTACACAGCCTGCAAGCCAAATACAGTCTACCATCTGTTTTTTTTTTTATATAGTCCACAAGCTAAGATTAGGTTTTGCATTTTAAAATGGTTTTAAAAAAGAACTTTTTGTTTTACATATAATATATTGTGTGTCGCTACCTTTGCACTACAATGCTAAAACCGAGTTGAGCAGTTACAACAGAGTCTGAATGACCTGCAAAGCCTAAAATATTTTCTGTCTTTCCTTTAATAGAAAAAGCTTGCTTATCCCTAATATGGACAGTCCCAGAAACAATATCTTCCATCTACAGAGATTTCAGAACCAAGACCCTCAACATGACTATAGAGAAGATTCTCATCAGTTTGGCAGGATGGATTCTAGAAAATAAAATTTTATTGTACACCAGGGTTTGTGACAGATTCATAGCCATTATACTACATGTTAAGATGATAAAGGCTCTGGGATGTCCTCTTGTCAATAAACATATTTAATGTTTTCCAAAGTTATCTAATCATGAACTTTTTTGTTAGGCCTATTCTTATCTGATGAAAGAAAGTAGTATTATCCAAAGAACACATGTTGACAAATGCTATTATTGTCTAAACTCATTTTATTGGGGGAAAGGCTTAGAATCAAAGCTGGTAATTTGGACAAGATCACACAACTGGAAAATAGCAGAACTGCAACCCTGTATGTTTAACTCCTCTAGTACGGTATAATGTTAAGCCTCTACCAACCATTTTGTTTTTTTAAATCAGTAAAAGAAAATATAGTCAAACATCTATCAAACAGATAATTGATAGATGCAGTAGGGATTTCTGGGCTGATTTGATTGAGTTTTTGACTGGCATGCCAGTCAGAGCTGTGTGATTTTCATGGGATGCATCAAAACTCACAAGCAGCAGGGTTTAGAGTAATTCCACATTTTACAATTTTTAAAAGCTATTTTTGAATAAATGGATCAACCATTCTGATGTAAAACAATGTTCTGATAAGACACTGGTTTGAGTTTTGAATTGACTGGCTCAAACTGCCAGGCCTATTCAGGTTGTATCTAGAGTACAGTCCAAAATAATTTCTGAAAGTAAACACAGAGCCTTTTTAAAGTGAAGGAAAAATTAAATTTTCTCCATCAGGCAGGAAAGGTATGGATTTGGTCCATCTCTGCCTTCAAGGCTGTTCCTTTGCTGAAATTGACAAATTGGTTACTTTCATCAGTTTCAGCCTCTGTCAATTTTAGCAGCATGGAATGGCCACACAGGCACATCAATTTCAGCTCTAGAAGTTGAGCTCTTTTGAAACTGACAGGAGCTAAAATGAAGGACAGCCAAAGTGTCCGGTTCTCTGGAGGCTTTGAGCAGAGCTGATATTGAGTGACCTCTTCAGCAGGCCTGCCCTCCAGGAGCCTGATCCTTCTGGCTTGATGTATTGGCTTTATACCAAGTCACTATCCCTAGGATTCTGTAATGAAAGAGTTCCAAAGGGGCCACACATCAGTCAACCGTAAAGAGTGTGATGGTTTCAGAATTTGGCATGAGTGTTCCGGGGCCACAGACTAAGAAGCAATGAAATCGTGTAACTTTTTGAGGTTCTTTTATGATCTGTAAATTTTAGTTAGTGTTGATTGTGCTACTAACTAATAATAATAATAATAATAATACCACTAATAATGGTCAACACTTAGTGAGCATAGTATTTTCTATGCATTATCCCATTTTAATCTTTGGTCAACCCTATTTGACAATTTCAGAAGAGAAAACTTCTGAAGAGAACAGAGAAGTGAAGGAACTTAACTAATGTTATATGGCTAATAAATCCTTACTCACAGATTCACTATCCTGTAAGGGTTAAATAACAGGATTAATCAATCCTGTTAAATGTTAAATGATATTAAATCATTCTGGAAACTATTAGGTGCTGTACACTTTAGGTGTTATTTTTAATGGTCATCATAGTTTTTAAAGGAATTGCTGAATTCACTTTTTTCTTTCACATTAAAAATATCACTGCCTTGTAGAATCCTGCATAGTAGGTATATTCAGACCTGATTTAAGGAGGAATGTGGATAAAAGAGTGATCTGATCCAAGTAGAATGTCCTGCTCTGACAAACACCTGAGATAAAACCCACAAGATATCCAAGGATAATTTTAGGTTCTTGGATATGGCCTCTAAATATTGATAGGCAAATTTTTTTGCTCTATTCTGGCTGAAATATTTCTATCTCCATTTTTTCTTCATGAAATGAATTTTGAGGTCAAGGGTGCACATACCTCCATTCAATAAGATACATAATTATCAACATATCCGTGGTCCGCAAACTGACCACACTGCAGCTCTTTGGCCCCTGGAGTGTGGCTCTTCCACAAAATACCGCAGCCTGGGTGAGTCTATTTTGAAGAAATGGCGTTAGAAGAAGTTTAAGTTTAAAAAATTTGGCTCTCAAAAGAAATGTCAATCCTTGTACTGTTGATATTTGGCTCTGTTGACTAATGAGTTTGCCGACCCCTGATGTATTGGAGATGTATTCTCCTCCTCCATCCTCTTTCTCATCTTTTTTATTTAGTGTAAAGTTTGTTTAGTCATCTCAACAAATTTAAAGCTTTTATAGAAGCTTCTAAAGAAGATATATAAAATAGAAAGTTCTGAATTTAATTTCCCATCTTTTGGGTCCTCTCTAGGTCTCCTTCTTCTTTTCATCCCATATTATTTATCTCCTTCTTTCTCCCTTTTTTTCTTTCCACAAGTATTTACTGAGCTCCTACCAGGTGAGCAGAATTTTGCTAAGTGCTAAGGCAAGAAACATCCAGTTTCTTTCCCTGTCTTTAGACTTTAATGAGGGTTGGCAGATATTAAATGAAAATTATTTATAAATGCCAACATGCTAAGGATGCAGAAAAATAACAACAACCCAGAATATTTTGAAATCCACCAACATATCCCTTACCTAAAGCAGGGGATGAGGAAGAATTGAATCTTTAAGATAGTTATTGCTCCTTTGTTGTGTATACAATATAATTCCTAAGGTAAAAACATAAATGCCATCCCACAGTCATTTCCTTCCTTTGATGACCCAATATGAGTGGGATAACTAGCCTTGGATTTCCAATTCAGTAATGAAAATGGATAGAAAAAAATACAGTCTATTTCCTAATCTAGTTGTCTTAGCAGCCAAGGCTAATAAACAATTTGGCAATCCAATTCGTTTATTAGACTAAGATCTGGAAAGGGCTTATCTTATCAATTGTAGAAATTTAATTTTAAGCTTTCTGCTTCTACTTCACTCTCATTTAGAGGTTTCACAGGTGGCTGTATTACCGATTTGGAGCACCAACAAATTCAGGCTTGGAGAGGGAAGGAAAAGGAAAGGAAAAAATAGCAATGAAAAATGAAAGGGGAGAGGGTGGGGGAGAAGAGGGAGGAAGGAGAGAGGGAGCCTGGCACAGGACAAAACCCCAGAACATCATTGTTTTCTGTGCTTAATGTGCTATATCTGCCTAACTGACCCACCAACTCAGATTGCCTCATCATAATTTGGCTTTTTTTTTTTTTTTTTTTTTTTTAATCTGAAAGCAGCAGGGTGAGTGTGCTCTCACAGCCTCCCTGAGACTCATTTGTTTGAGAGCTAATTTGTTACCTTGAGAATTCTCTTCATCAGTGTGCCCTTCCATCCCCCACACTGAGAGCCTGTGGCTCTTGGCCACCTTGATGTACTCAAAGCATCTGTATTCAAATAACTTATTCATGGGCTGAAATCACTAATCCCATTTTGGGGTGGAGCAATGTTTACTTGGTCACTCACACACTGTTGAGCTGAGGCATCGCAGGGAGGGTCACTCCCAGCTGTCCTTCTCCATACAGCTTTTGGAATCATATCCTGTAAACCATTTTATCAAAGAGCCAGGGGTAGCAGTCCATGCGGATGTATTGGGAATCCGCTAATGGACAGAAAGTACCTGCTCCGACACATTAATTCCCTTCCCTGTCAGCCTGCATCATTGTAGAGCGTGCATGATGGGAAGCAAGGTCCCATCTCACCAGGGCACCTGCTGCTTTTCCATCTGCCCAGCGCAGTAGCTCCTTTGATTGACCATTTTTCAGCCTAATGGCTTATTCCTTTTCTCTTTGTAAAGTTTTTACATTTTTTATTGTGATCTTAATAGTCATTTAAAAAATTTCCTCATCTCTGGCACACCAAGGATGTTGACAAAGGAGTAACATAAATAATATTCTAAACCATATTCAAATTGCAATCACCTCAAGAGCTGCTTTTCAGTGTTTAGTCTGATAAAGTTGTCATGGTGATAATGTCCCCTGAGAATAAAAGTGCCATGTGCATGGGTGATTAAAGGGAATAGCTCAGATGGTACACAAACTGGCAAATATTTAGCCTACAAACTATTATACTGGCCATATTTTTATTTTGCCTTTTTTTTTTAATAGCCTGATGAATCACATTTTCTCTCCTTCACTGTTTTTCATTTGAGGATTTATATGAAACCTTAGAATAGATATTGGCAGTGCTCCCAAACTGGCCTTTGGATTCTGCCTAAAGCTGTGGATTTGGCTGGCTTAGTCAAAGCAGCAGATCATTATTACATATTGAACATCTGTCAAAAATAGCACTAACAATTATCAGATACATTCTCTCATGAAGATTTGGATGTACGTAGTTGAGAACTTTCTATAAATCTAAATCAATAGGGCTTTGTATTTTTTACTCAAGACAAGAAACAAAATTAAAACCACCTTTAATAAATCTGAGAATAAAATGATAGGCATGCTATGCTGTATCTGTATTTAAAAGTAGAATAGTTTGTGTCTATGAGTTGGTTTTTTTTTTGTTGTTGTTGTTTTTTGCTTAGCCCCTTCACCTTTTTACTCAGCCCCCAACAGCCCTCCCCTGATAGCTGTTAGTTTGTTCTCTGTATCTATGAGTCTGTTTCTATTTGTTTGTTAATTTATTTTGTTAGATTCCATATATGTGAAATCATATGGCATTTGTCTTACAGAAAACAGGGTGGTGATTACCAGAGGTAAAGGGAGTGCAGGGAGGTAGAATAGTATATACAGTGTATAAACGGTGATGGAAGGAGACTTGACTTTTGGTGGTGAACACAATATAATGTACAGATGATGTATTAGAATTGTATACTTGAAACCTAGATAATTTTACTAACCAAAGTTGCCCCAATAAATTCAATAAAATTTAATAAATGAAAAATTTGGATAGGTTGAAATTATTGTTTTCTGGGGAATCAGAGCAAACTCATCTTCCTAAGTCTCAGGTCAATGAGAGAGAAGAATGGGTGTTTTAGGGGAGAAATTCTGATGTCACCTAGAATCTGGAATTTTTCTTTTTGATAAATTATCTGCAGGAGGGAATGTTTTATATATGACACTTAATTCTTTGGTGGAGTGAAACACCAGGAAACTGCAATATATGATAGGAAGGCCTCATAGGCTGTGGGATTGGAAGATAAAAAGGACACAGACTTTGAGGAGAACAAGTGTGAGAAAGCACTTCAGAAAACACTTATTTGTATAGATATATGTGAAAGGTCAAAAAAGCTCTGAGCTACTAACCACACCCTGGGGGGAGGGGCAACCTACATCTATGAGTCTATCTGAGCCATGTGGCGATAAAGTGTCAGGCATTGTTAGTAGGGCTTAGAAGAAAGCTGAACTATAGTACCCATAGAGATGTACAAAGCAGCAGCAATCTTCGGCTACACAGCTCTCTATAATTCTAGATCTTAAAACTAGAGCATGTCTGAAAGAGGGATGTTAAAATGGCCAAAGAGATGGAGAAATCTCAGTCTGAGCAAGGGGAGAATTCTTCATTGTACAAGTGTTTACTCTTTACCAGCTTAATTTTTAGACATTGGGCTAGGTACTATACAAGAAGCAGAAAGAAATACAATTTTATACCCAACCATAAGGAGTTTAAAAAGAAAAAGAAAAAGGCATACATATATTTCAATAATGCAAGAGAATAAATGAAGAAGCAGGCAAGTAGAAGTGCTATGTGTGCTAAGCCTGAGGTGAACTCCAAACTCCTGGAGTGGAGGTACCAATGTTAAGGAACGATCATGGAGCTGTCCACAACCTACTAAGCAAAGTCTGCCCTTGATTAGAGGCAGGAAGGTAGTCTCAGTGGTTAAGTAAAAATCTTAACAGTGAGGAAGCCCATGCCCAAGAAAGATATACCCAAAATTCATAAAGATAAATGGAACAGGTTGAGCTCAAACTTTTTCTCAAAAGGAGAAATGCTAGAAACAGGGTCTCCTTTGAGCAATACATGAGCATTTCTTCCCCAAAAGAGAAAGAATAAAGGGGTGGGGGAAGAAGATATGATGGGGGAAGGAGAAAGGAAGAAAGGAGAAAAGTTCTGTTTTCCATTGTGAAAAGTAATCTTAAGAAACTGGTTGCTCTAAATTAGCATGGGTTGATTTGTTGTACTTCACAGTATTATAAGAGTGTTTGCATAAATTCACAGATGGTAGATCTACATGGATCCCTGAGAGAATCCAAAGGACAGAGACGCAAGATGTCCTCATGTAAAAAACATTCTGAGATTTTGTTTCTCAGCAATTAATTGTCATCAGTTAGGCTCAAATAAACTCATAAAAATTCAAACAAATAAATAGATAGATTAGTAGATGGATATAGATTGTAGATTAATAAATAACTAGCACCAGATTGTGAGTCAGAAGATTTAGGATGGATTTACCTTCGTCAAAACTATTTTGTATGACTTTGGGAAAATTTCATTCCTTGTTTTCTCATTTGCAAAAAAAAAAAAAAAAAAAAAAAAAAAAGAACATACCTATTTCAGAGGGTTAGAGTACAGGAGACAATGGCTATGAAAGACTTAATAAACTTCATATTAGTAAACATTCCTTGAGATGATCTTAAAAGGAATTTATCTTCACATTGAACTATTCTCCTCCTACCTCATTAATTTCTCTTAAATTTATCAACAGTGCTTTTGATGAAAAATAGAGGGCACAAAAATGAACAATAAAGGTGTTATACCTGATCATAGTGTACTACTGAACTTCCTCTTCCAATTAATTCAGGAGATTACCCTATATATACATACAAGGGGCCAAGTGCTTGAGTTCATGTACCTTGAAAGGAACTGCGGGCCACAAGGCTGTGGTGGGCACAGAGCCCATCCTCCATATCTCCACCTGGCGCCTCCTGTTGTGGCCCCCTAGTTCTCTGTCTGTGGGAAGCCCTGCTTTAGCTGCTGCCACTTCCACAAGCTGATGACATTGGCCCCACTGGCACCTGTGACAGCATGGAGTGATTGGGGCTGGTGCCAGCAACAGGTGCAAGTCGTGGCTGCTGCCCCAATTGCCCCTCAGGAGCAGGGGTAGGTGGAGAAGCCCTGAGGGGCGATCAGGCTCATGTCAGCAGCAGGTACAAGAACCCAGAAGGACCACAGTGCATGAGAGCAAATAATTTTTAGTAACCACCAGAGGCTTGCTCCGATGATAGTAACTGGCACCCTGCCTTGGTCTGGCATCCTCACTCACCTGCTCCACCATCCCGCTGCAGCTGATACCCATCATGTTCTGTACTCTGCTGCCTACTGTTGATGCCCATTATGTTCTGCGTGCACCCCCTGGTGGTCAGTACACATCATAGCAACCAGTTATTTGGTTGTTCTGCAGCTTGGTCTATTTGCATATTAGGGTTTTATGTGTACACACACACACACACACACACACACACACACACACATATAGTATTGAGGTGACATTGGTTAATAACATTATATAGGTTTCAAGTGTACATTTCCATGATATGTGATCTATACATTGCATTGTGTGTCTACCACCCCAAATCAAATAATCTTCCATCACTATATATTTGGTATTCCTACATTTGACTCTATGTTTCAGTGAAAGTTCAGCCATATGCTGTGACTCAATGCCCAGCAGAAGTCAGAGCCTCAGGCTCAAAGCTTAATATGGAAGCAGGCATGCTTGCATGCTACAAGGAAACTTGGATACATTAGTAAGGCAATACAGAGTATTTTCCTTCAAGTCTTCCTTGTATTTAAAAGCAATTTAGACTACATATAACATTTTGACAAGGTTATATATTACACTGAAAATGAAAAAAAAACACAAATTAAATTTAAAACTCTAAACTACAGAATCTAGAATTATCTCTAGTGTGACCCCACTGTGATGGAGAGCTACTCATTTGACAGCTCTAGGCTGTTTTAGATATAGTGACATGCATGACAGCAAATGACTCCTCAGCTTTGCCTTTCTTGGGTGGAAGAACAGTTAAAGGATGCTAAGGTGCTTCTTACTGGGCACAGGGTCATCTACACTGATGCACTTATGCCACTAACTATTTAAAAGATAATGGCAAAGAACTTACCCTCTCCTTATAGGAATGGCTATTCCTATATGTTCTTAGTCTAAAGGATTTGCAAAAGAGGAGAACTAATATATTTTTTCTATAAAGATCTTTTTATTTCTCTATGTGTGAAGCTGTATATGGAAATGGTTAAGTTGGTCAGGTTTCAGTGTTCTGAAACAGGTGACTCAACCATCCAATGTTCCATTAAATTATCAAATCAAAGTTTTTTTCTGGCTGTCTAAAGAGGTTTTATACCAGTTCATTGATTTTCCTTGTTTCAGATGACAGATACTTTGAGTTTTGTTAGCTGGGTATCACTAAAGACCAGTGCCTGGGAAAGGAGTTGACTATCAGTAGTTTAATGTATTATTCAGCCACGACTAACCCCCTTCAGTCTGAGTGGCTATAACTGAACTCCAAAGTGAGTGGTCAATGTATTTGGGAAAGTATTTTTGTTCTTTCTTAACAACCTACACAACAATTAATTCAGGAGATTGCCCTAAATATACTTATCCAAATGATAATCAGTTCTTGCTATCAGCTAGGCAAAATAAAAGAGGAGGTAGGGCAGCTGCTCAGAGATAACTTTGATAGGTTAAAGTACTGCTGTCTGCCTTCTGCTGAGGAGGGGCAGGTAAATAGGCATTTTTTTCAAGAGTCTTAATAAGGGCCTATGTATGCATTCTGAAATCTAATCCATATTCTCCCATACATTTTCTCCTGTTCTACCATCCTTTGAGCTGTTCTCTGATGGTCTTTGCTCCCTACACAAGTTAAGGCTATGTCCCCACGCTTGTCTTCATTCTGTTTCTGGTAATAGAAATTGTCAGTTATTGACAATTAAAGACTAACCTAGAATTTAATTATATCTTGGAGGATGAATCCTCAGAATCTCAAAAATTCTCTTGGTGAATGAAGGAATGCCAATCTATGGCAAGAAAGGCAAGCACCTAAAGGTTATCTGGACTGGATAGTGTGGGTAGCTGGGTGGAATTGAATGCTTACAGATTGATAGTCAAAATTAGGTACAAAAAGTACTTGGAAAATAGCTTAGAAGCATATGAAAAGATGCCCCACTTTCCTTTCTTCCACATTCTCCAAAAAATTAATGGCAAAAAAATATATTTGGGTGAGGACTACGAGCAACAAAAGTTTTTAATGATAAAGAAAAAATCTTAAAGGCATTTAGAAAAAAAAAATGTAACCTACAAAGAAATCTTGATCAGGATATCAGTATAATTATACAGACCAGGAGAGAATATTATGATATATTTAATGTGTTGAAAAGAAAAGTGCCAGCCAAGAATACTTTATTTAGCAAAGTTATCCTATATAATAAAAGGCTAATATGCAAATCAACCGAATGGTGGAATGACTGGTCACTATGATGTACACAGATAACCAGGGGGCAGATGCTCAATGTAGGAGCTGTTCCCTGGTGATCAGTGTGATCCCACAGGGGGAGCATCTCACAACCAGAAGCTGGGCTCATGGCTGGAGAGTGCAGTGGCAGTGGTGGGAGCCTCTTCCGCCTCCATGGATGTCCGACTGATGGACTGATGTCTTTAAATACCAATGACTACTCTAAATGTAAATTGATATGAATTCATCAGTCAAATGGCAGAGAGTAACTGTATGGGTTAAAACAGACAGGAATTTCAAAGGTAAGGTGGGGTAAGTGGAGAGTGATTAACTGAGGGTGTGGGCTTATATGCATATATGCATAGCCATGGACACATATATTAGTGTGGTGAAGTCCTGGGAGGGGATCAATGGGAAAAACACACACACACACACACAAAAGGGACTTATGTAATACTTTCAACAATAAAGATAAATTTATAAACAATAACAACTAAACATAACACAGCTAACTGCTGTTAACAAGAGACTCACTTCAGCTATAAGGGCACACATAGACTCAAAGTGAAGGGATGGAAAAAGACACTCCATCCAAGAAGAAACCAAAAGAAAGTGGGCATAGCTATACTTATATTAGACAGAAAGACTTAAAACCAAGAACATTAACAAGAGACAAGGGAAGTCATTATATAATGATAAAGGGGTAGATCCATCAAGAAGGTATAACAACCATAAATATATACTGACTCAATTTTATAGCACCTAACTATTTTAATTGAATACTGACAGATATAAGAAAGAAATAGACATTACAATAATAGTAGAGGATTTTAATACCCCACTTTCAACAAAAGGTAGATCATCCAGACAGAAAATCAATGAGTAAATGGTGGATCTGAACTATCCATTAGACCAAATGGACCTAATAGACATCTATAGAGCATTCCATCCAACAGAAGCAAAATGCATTTTTCTCAGGTGCACATGGAGAATTTTCAAGGACAGATCATACGATAGGACACAAAACAAGTTCAAGCAAAATTGAGAACATTGAACTCATACTAAGTATGTTTTCCAAGTGCAATGGTAAGAAACTAAAAATAAAAAATAACAAAGAAAGTTTGAAAATCTATGAATATGTGGAATCTGAACAATGGACTGCTGAACAACTAATATGTGAAAGAATAAATAAAAAGGAAATCAAAGACTATTCCTAAACAATGAAAATAAAAATACAACATATAGAAACCTGTGGGGTGCCATAAAAGCAGTTCTGTGAGGGGAGTTTATAGCAATAAAAAACACATATTAATCAATTAGAGAGATTACATATTAAATTGAAATTTATACCTCAAGAAATTAGACAAATAGTAAATTAAGCTCAGAGTTAGCAGAAGGAAGTAAATAATAAAGATCAGAGTAGAAATAAATGAAATAGTATCCAGAAAAAACAACAGATATCAACAAAACTAAGAGCTGTTTTTATAAAAAGATAAAATTGACAAACCTTTAGTGAGACTAGGGAAAATAGGGACGATTCAAATAAAATCAGAAAAGAGAAATTATGACTGACACTACATAAGTACATAGAATCATAAGAAACTACTATGAACAATGATATTTCAACAAATTAGGAAACCTAGAAGAAAGAGGTAACTTCCTAGAACCTAACTGAATCAGAAATACACAGAAAGTCTGAACAGACCGATAGTAAGGTGATTGAATCAGTAAATAAACACCTCTCAACACAGTGAACCCCAGAGCCTCATGGTTTCACTGGCAAACATTTAAAAACTCATCAATGCCAATCCTTCTCAAACTCCTTTAAAAAATTGAAGAGGTAGAAATACTTCCAAATGCATTCCACGAGGACAGCATTACTAGATAAGAACAGTACAAGAAATCTATGAATCAATATTCCTGATAAACATAAATGCAAAAATCCACAATACTAGGAAACTTAATTAAAGAACTCATTAGAAGGATTATACCCCATTACCAAGTAGAATTTGTCCCTGAGATGCTGGATTGTTCAACATACACAAGTCAATAAATATGATACACCACAGTAGAAGATAAAAATTATATGGTCATTTCAAAGATGCAGAAGACATATTTGACAACATATAACATTTTTTTACATGATAAAATCCCTCAATAGATTGGGTATAGAAAAAACATACTTCAACATAAGAAAGACTATATATGACAAGCCAATAATTAACATTATATTCAATGGAGAAGAAGTTTTTCCTCTAAGATTAGAAACAAGACAAGAGTGGCAACTCTCAACACTATTACTCAATAAAGTATTAGAAGTCCTAGCCAGAACAATAAGACAAGACAAAGAAATAAAGTACATCCAACCAGAAAGAAAGATGTAAAATTGTCATTAATTACAGAAGAAATTATCTTATATATTGTAAGTACAAAGACTCAATTGAAAAACTGTTATATCTAATCAATGAATTCAGTAGAGTTGCAGGATATAAAGTCAATAACCAGTTGCATTTCTATTTACTAACAATGAAATATCTGAAATAGACATAAAATTATCCCATTCACAATAAGCATGAAAACCAATAAAATACCTAGGAATAAATTTAACAAAGAAAATGAAAGTTTTTTACAATGAAAACTACAAGCCTTTGTGTCTTCCTCAATTTCAGCAAACAAATGGAAGGACATCTCATGTTCATGTACTGAAAGAGTTGATATTATAAAATATTCATGTTACTTAAAGCCATCTATAGAGTCAGTGAAATTTATATAAAAATTTCCAATAACATTTTTCACAGAAATAGAAAAAAATTCTAAATATTGTATGGAACTACGAAAGACCCTGAATAGTCAATGAAAGTACTAGAAAGAAGAAAAAACTGAAGGCATCACACTTCCTTATTTCAAACTTATTTCATACTACAAAGCTATGGAACTTAAAAACAGTTTTTTTTTACTGGTATAAAAATAGATGAGTAGACCAATGAAACAAAATACAGAGCCCAGAGTTAAACCCTGGTATATATGATCAATTCATATTTGATACAAGAACAAAGAGTATTCAATGGGAACAGGGTAGTTTCCTTAGGCAAATGATGTTGGGAAAACTAAATAAGTACATAATGAAATTATGAAATTAGACCCTATCTTATACATATATCTCACACAAATAATATAAAAATGAATTAAAGACTTAACATAAGACCTGATACTACAAAACTCCTAAAAGGAAAAAAGCTCTAGAATTGGTTTTGGCAATGATTTTTTTTTTAAATATGAGACCAAAAAGCACAAATAACAAGATAAAAAAATCAGCAAGTGGGACTATAATAAATTTAAAAGCTTCCACACAGCAAAAGAAATAACAAAATGAAAAGGCAACCTACAGAATGAGAGAAAAACATTTACAAGACATGTATCAGATAAGGGGTTAATATTCAAAATTTATTAAAAAATCACACAACTCAATGGCAAAAAAAATTTAAAAGCAATCCAATTAAAATGGGCAGAATAGACATTTTTGCAAACGAGACATCCAAATGGCCAATATGTACATAAAAATGTGCTCAGCTTTGCTAATCATCATGGAAATACTAGTAAATGCAAATCAAACCCACAATGAGATATCACCTCACTTGTAAGAAAGGCTATCTTCAAGAAGACAAGGGATAAACATTGGAGAAGATGTGGAGGAAAAAAAAAAGTTATGCACTGTTGGTGGGATTGTAAACTGGTTCAGCCACTATGGAAAACAGTATGAAAGTTCTTCAAAAAATTAAAATAGAAATACAAAAATAAAAATAGATCTATACTATCCAGCAATCCTACTTCTGGGTATTATCCAAACAAAACAAAAAGAGGTTATTGAAAAGATGTATGCACTCACATGTCTACTGAAACACTAGAGGCCCAGCAGATAGGAAATCATGCACTGTTAGGGTCCCTAGGCCTAGTATGGCCTCCATCGCTGGCCTCTGCCACCCTGTGATGCTACATGAAGTTTCTCGCCCCACAATGCTTGTGGCCCCTTAACTGTTCCATGAAACTCGCCCACCCCAGAACTGCTTCGCGAGGCTCCTTCCCCTCCCCACACTGCTTTGTAAACTTGCTGCCACCCAGCGAAACTCAACACAGGACACTCCACAAAACTTTCCCCATCCACAACTGTCCCGTGAAACTCCCCTGACCCAGTGATTGCTCTGCGAAACTCGCTGATGCTTGGTGACTGCTCCACTAAGCTCACTGCCACCCGTGAAGTAGCCCACCTCCTGCCACTCAATAGTCTCCGGTCTCGCCCACCGCCACTCCACCCCCACGGTGAGTGGCTTGAGGTCTAAGGGGTGGGGGACCTGAAGGTGCTCCATGTACTTCATGGTGACAAGTTGTCCGTTTGGTTGTGGGGGCACCTGACTCTTTATATATTAGGATTATTCATAATAGCCTAGAAGTGAAAACAAAACAAAACTCGCTGATGCTTGGTGACTGCTCCACTAAGCTCACTGCCACCCGTGAAGTAGCCCACCTCCTGCCACTCAATAGTCTCACACACACACACACACACACACACACACACACACACACTACAACCTAAGTTCTGATGAGTGGATAAAAAAGATGTGATATATACAAAATCACATTATAATGGAGTGGAATATATACATATAATGGAATGTCATTCAGCCATGAGAAAAAGAGAATTCATGTAACACAGATGGACCTTGAGAACATTATGCTAAGTGAGATAAGTCAGAGAAAGGCAAACATTGTATAATACCCCTTATATATGGAATCTGATAAACAAAACTCAAAGAGAATTGCAGGGCCATTTCCTGGGGTTGCGGGTATAGGAGAATGGGAGAGATGTTTAAAGTACATACTTTCAACTATTAGATAAAAGTTGTGGAGATCTGATACAATACACAGTACAGTGGTTATAGATAATGAAACTATTGTAAACCATAAACTTTCTAAAAGACCTGCCACTAGAATAAATAATACTTATGTGATGTGATAGAAGTATTAGCTAATGGTACATTGGCAACTGTATTAAAATAGAAAGTTATCAAACCAATGAATGCTGTACACCTTAAATATACACAATTTTATTCTGCCAATTGTATCTCAATAAAATACCCTAAATCATTTAAAACATAAACACACACAGAGAGACATATATGTGTGATATATATGTGTGATATATATGTGTTTGTGCTTTTAACACTACTGCTTTCTGTATAATTCTTGCGGATCTGTGTCAATTTCACTGACATATTTCTCAGTCATGTCTAATCAGTAGCCCATCCATTGAATATTTTATTTATGGGGTATTTAATTTTGAATTTAATATTTTTAATTAACATTTTAAATCATATTTTTTTATTTCTGGAAAATGTATTCGGTTCTATTTACATCTGTTGTGCTGCTTTCTTTTTTTCCTTTTGTATTTTTTATTTGTTTTATTTTTTAAAATTTATCTTTTTGTTGAAAGTATTTCAGATGTCCCATTCCCCCCATTAATCCTCTTCACCCCACACCCCCTAGACTGACAACACTAATGTCTGTGTTGATTTTTTAAAATTTTTCCTTGTCCCTATTTTTTAAACCTCTCTTTTATTTCTTTAGCTATGTTAACCATAGCTCTGCCTGATGATATCTGAATTCTTTATGACATTGATATTGCTGCTAGTTTTTTTGGATGGCAATTCCTCATGATATTTCTGATGCTTGACTGCATGAGCTTATTCCTTGGAACTTTATTAGTCGGTATTATCTGAAGATTGGTTTGAAGTTGAGTCCCTGCAGAGAGGAGATGTCTTTGCTCCCGATATTGGTTGAGATCCTACTAATCTGCAATTCAAATAACATTATTTTCCAGCTTGAGTCTTTCTGACCATCAACCTGTGGGGAAACTGGTTTGTGGTTATTCGTCCTCAAGGGAGATTTACTTACCCTCTACCTTGCTGTTTGTTTTGTTCTGCACAGTGAGTTTATTTCTTTTATTTGTACATTGAGAATGTTGACCTTTGGGCTCCCAGCTTAATGTTGGAATCTCCCTTTAGGTGTTTGTGCTTAGGTGGGTTAGGTTTTATTTTCTGTCTCTCATGAAGGGTGACCCTGAGCAACTATTACATCAGAAGCTCAGGCTCCCAGGATTTTGCAAAATGCCAGGAAAACAAATGCCTGGCCACACACTGGCTTTCCCGGCAATGCCGGACTCACCTGTTTTTATTTATTTATTTATTTTTTATATATATCCAAAATTGTTTAAAAGAAAAGAAACCTAGCATTTTTATTGTTTTCAGTGGGAAAGTTATTGAGAAAATCTAATGTGCTATACTGCCAGGATCAAAAGTCAAATAAGAAGTCAGGGTTTCTTATAAATCACCCAAGGTTGTATCAAAAGTATTCCATATAAAATTTGTAAGCATTATTATAACAGCAAGTAGAGGTACTTAACCATTTCCTCAGAGTTAGATGTTAAGGTATTTCCAGCATTTTACTATTATTTTTATCAAGTGCTATCATAACATTTTTAATAACAATGTTTAGGTGTTTAAAGTTATTTTCATAGGATATATTGCCAGTGTAGCATTGCTGGACTAAAGGGATGCATATTTTTAAGATTGTTGACATACTTACAAAAATGCCTTTCAGAAGGCTTGTAGCCATTTACATTTTCAGTAATAAAACTTATTTGCTGTTATTGTTAACATTTTATATTTGCCAATTTTATAAGGCACTTTTCTTCTAAAATAAAAACATGCTTTTGGTCTTAAGAGCTATTTGTGATAAATATTTTTAATGCTTAAAAACTTGTTTCTTAAGATTGCATATTTAGACATATAATTATATTATTGGAAGCAAATACAGAAAGAATAATCTCCTGATAAAAGTTTTTAACTCTGAACTATTTGGCTCTTACCTCTTTCTTGACTTCTTTCCTCACCCTTACCTTCCCTTCCCTCTGGTGTTTAGGGAGATATTTTTAAACATATGCCCTGTCTCCAGAATGCCTTCTTCTGGAAGTGCCCAGAGCCACCCAGGGTGTCCACACCCAGATCAATCCTGGTGAACTCCTCCCTTTTATCCACTCTATCCTGGGAATGAACCAAGTCACTCGTTTTCCAACTTAACAACAACAACAAAGAGTAAGAAAACACATATCTTAAAAATGTGAAAACTCTATTTTGATCTTTTTGTGTGTGTATGTGTGTGTCTGTATGGTCAAATACTTTGTGTATGTAGATGACAGTTTGAGAGAGAAAAGACTGAGAAATCAATATTCTGATAGTTTTCGTAGGTAATAAGCATACTTTTTCCTATTTAGAATAATGTTCACGTACAGCCTGTACAAAACATCCCCTTGTGGGCATCTTCTGGGGCAGTAGCAGAAGGAGGAGGTGGCCTTCATGTCTTCAGCTCCACCAGCATTTATAGAGCCTCAGCTCCTGAGAACTGCTTACTCTCCACATCACCTGAACTCACCTCCTCACAGCCTCCAAGCTTTGTTCCCAGATCAGGTGCCTCTAGCCACCTATCTCCCAGGCCACTGGTGGCCTCTCCAGCAAAGCCCCATAGGCTCCTGTCTCCCAGAACTCTCCAGCAAACCAGGGGCTGAAAGCTTTTCAACTTCTGTTTCCTTGGAGCAACTGGTTTCAAATCCACTGCTGCCCGCCTGGCTTTGCCTTCTGTGTGTCCCAAGTGGGTCCATCAGGCTCATGAGTGAGTCTTACACAAGGCCGCAGGGTCTCTGAGCATCACTCTTTGAAATAATTGTTGTTTTCTATTCAAATTCATTTTAGACTCTCCTGGAGGTTGTTCTATTTAGACTGTAAAAGATTGACTTAAAGTATTGACAATAATTAGCCAATCATTCCGTTTTAAAGGTCAGGTTTGACTGATTTTACCCAGAGGATATCTGCATCTTCAGAGGGAAATTGTTTATACTTTGAGCTGTTTCCAAGTGCTCGGCATTTTTTATTTTTCTGACAATCAATTGCTCCTTACCCACAGCCACTGGCCAAATATTTAAGCTCTGTTACTCTGTTTCCCCGAAAATAAGACAGTGTCTTATATTAATTTTTGCTCCCAAAGATGCGCTAGGTCTTATTTTCAGGGGATGTCTTATTTTTTCATGAAGAAGAATACGGTACACATTTATTGTTAAATGAAAATAAAGGAAATTTATTACCTGTATATGGTATGGTAGTACGGTAGTTGTCAACACAAACCAGACAAACTGTGAATCCTACAGTATCAAGAATTTACTCATTTATTCAATGACAATCATGTCATCTTCTGGAACATCATCATAACAATCCAATTCCTGAATTTCCTATGACTCCATTTCTTTCAGAATCAGTGGACCAAATCTCTCATGTTTAGCAATAGCACTGTCTTTAAATGAGTACTTCTTGTCAAGGTAGCCTGCTCGTAGTGCATTTGCAATGCAACTGTCAGTGATTTTCTCCCATGAATTCTTCACCCAAGTCACAACTTCTTGCAGTTTAGGTTTTACAAAGGTTCCATGCTGATTTCTCTCCATTCTATTTTCAATGTAGTCATTAATTTCCATGCGCAAATTGTCTTTGAATGGCTTGTTTATTGCAATATCAAGAGTCTGGAGATAGGCCATCATTCCTGTGGGAATCATTATCTGATCTATTTTTCTTTTGTGAAGAAATGTCTTCATGTCTTTAGTTTGGTGAGTGCTGGCTGCATCCTAGACTAGCAGACCTCTTTGGCTCCCTCGCATAACAAGCAGCAGCATTAAATCAACCCACTTCCTTATAACTGCTTGTGTGGCCCAGGCTTTTTCAGTTTCAAGAATAAAAATGCCCAAAACACATTCAATCTACTCGTTCAATCTTTTCCTTCTTGTCCTTAGAAATGATTAAAGGTGGGATTTTAGTGCCATTCAGACGAATTGCCGAAATACAAGAAACATGTGCACTTTCGTAAGCAGTGGAGGGAATGTACACTAAAGAGGCACCCCGCTGTTCAATTGTTGTTTGAGATGATTGGCCCATAAACACTGCAGTTTCATCCATAGCAATCATGTTGGAAAGATTGTATTTAGAGAAGTCAGCATCATCAATAAAGGACTTGAATGCAAGTGCTTGCTTAATAACTTAAGTATCTTCCAACCTAAACAATGTTGTAGATCTTCTTAAAGATAGTTCACTTTGCTGAAGGAAATTATCCAGCTAGTGTTGTGATGCTTTGAAGTCTTCGGGGGCTATGTCAAACTGTGGTGCCATTGCAAGGGCAAACTCTTGAATCTGAGCCCTATTCACAACCAAAGCCTCTGCTCTCCTGTCAACAACCCATTCACAGATCAGGTCTTCCAGCTCGGAAAATAATGGTTGCTGACCTGATCCATACTTGCGCTTTTTAGCATTTCCCTTGTCCACTTGTTCAATGAGGTTACCATACTCTGCTAGCCATTTTCGGACCAATGGGATACTCAACATCTCTTTGCAGAAAGCAGTAAGATTTTGGCCCCAAGAGTCTTCCACGATTCCTTTCTTGCACTCCAAGTAGTAGCTTTTTCTTTTTGCGCTCATTTCTAGGGGTAAAAAAAGGGAATTGGGGTAATCAAGGTGGAGGGAGGGGGGTCACTTAAAATGATACAGAGGGGATCAGAGGGGAGAATCAAAATGGCACAGGAGAATCAGAGGGGGATTACCATTTTAGTAACCCCTTTTGATCCTCCTGTGTCATTTTGATTGCCCCCTCTGATCCTCCTGTGTCATTTTAAGTGATCCCCCTCCCACCCCTGTGCCACTGAACACCTTCACCAGACATCCCCCCTTCCCCTATATCAGACATTTACCCCCTGGGGCCTGCCTGGGTACTGTCACTGGGCTTGCTAGGGCCTGGATCTGGGCTGGAGCAGGGTCTGCCACTGACTGAGAACCTTCAGTCATCATGAGGGCGGCTGCAAGCATCAGGTAGTGTCACCAGAAACAGACTAGCACTCACCACCTTCTCCACATCCAGTCTGCTCTAATCTTCCTGTTCTTCTACACGCATCTGTGAAAGTCTCCTCCTCTCTCCTGCCCCGCGCTCACCGCTCACTCCGACCTCGGCTCCACCTCCACACAGCAGTGACTTCAGGACTCAGAGTAACGTTACTGGTTGCTAGGTGGCCCTAGCGACCAGCTTATGGTAAATTAATTTTCATTCTGAGACAGAGCCTAGGGGGGGGGGGCCTTATTTTCGGGGATGCCTTATATTTCACTCAGAAGGAAACCTGTAAGTAGGTCTTATTTTCGGAGGATGTTTTATTTTCGGGGAAACACTGTAGTTCAGGATAAAGGAAATTGTTTCAATTCACTCCCTCTGAGGCTAAGGGAGCTCAAACCCAGCTGCTTCCCAGTCTGGGTTCATCTTCAGGTGCTGTGATTGGGCATGTGGGTCCCCTGCCCACCCTGAGACTAGGTAATTCAGGAGCACAAGCATTGGTCTCCAGGCTTCTCAGCTTGATTCCCAACACTACACATTTCAGCCTTTCTGTTTCCAATTCATCTCTCCATATTTATAGCCAATCAAACATCCTATCATTAGTTTTTTGAAGAAGGGAATAGAAGTTTGTATTCTAAGAAGGTGTAGAACATGGAAGAAACAGGTAATTTAAATGTCTGACATGCTTTAAAACATGCTTCCTAGAGGATAAGCCACAAATACTCAATGTAGAAACCATTAGTGAAGCCCATTAGTGAAGGCTTTTAGCTGGACAGAGAGCCGAGCAGAAATCCCAACTCTGCCACTTCTTAGCTGCATGGCCGGGTCTGTTTCTCCATCTGTAAAATGAAATGGTGACTGCCAGGGACCCTACACTATTCCCATCTACAAAAAAATGGTCTCTGCTATCTATGTCAGTGAATTTGTTTCTTAAGGATGTCTAATGCCAAGAATGCTTTAAGATATTTTCTCTTGTAAAGGACATTAGAATATTATTTAGCATTCTAAAGGTGCTTATCTTCTTACTTATTGGAGAAATTTTTAGTTAAAACTAACATTGTCTTTCTTTTGGCATTAAGGAAAAGGACTTAACGTTATAGGTTCTTTCCACTTTTTCAAAAGGCAAGAAATCCAATAGAATATTCTGATGAAAAGTGATCTAGTTTCAAATTGGGAAATTGAAGAGGGAAAAGTAACTTGGTAAAAGGATTTACATCTGGGAAGTCAAAGGGAAGCATTTGTGGAATATAAATGGAGGGTGGGGCAAAAATAGGTTTACAGTTGTTCATATGAAAAATAATACAATACAATAATTAATAAATAATAATACAAGAATAAATTCCCTGTTTTGCATACTCACAATTGTAACCCTACTTTTGCCACACCCTGTTTATATTGTACTATAGGCCCAAAACACAAAAAGCATACAAGAGTAGGCCTTCCATTCCCCAGCAGTTGGCACCGCTTCCCTGTGGAGGCTGGGGAGCAAAATAGGGAGAGGTGACCAGGAAGCCAGCTCTGGAACAGTGAAGTCCCTCCAGCCCTGAGCAGCCTTTTTTCTCCTGAAGACCAGGCCCCTCTTAGCAGCTCAGCCACACCCAGCCTAGAGCTCAGCAGGGGAAACAAGGATTCTGAGCACCCCCAGGGAGCCCTCAGGGACTGGGTGAGGGGCCATTTGACCCTGGAATCGAATACAGCAACACCGCCACCTAGAGCCCATGTCAGAAATAGACGCTTGTGTAAATACGACTGATACCAAGTGGACAAACAGAAGAGGCAGATTGATCCCTCTTGCCTGAAACCAAGGCAGTGGAGTCTGACACAGAGGAGTGGTGGATCGCTGGGAACTTGAACATGGTGCTGAACAGGAAACTGAGACATGGCAGACAGAATATTATCGAGGGGTCTTAAACCAGCCCCCTTGGGACATTAAAATTCAGTTGAAGCCAATGACACTCCACTTTTTTATTTTTTATCTTTTACTTAAGAATTTTTTAAAAAAAAACTTTATTCTTATTTTATTTTAATTTTTTTAACCTTTTATTTTTTGGGGGATTCGTGTACTACATTCTTTTTTTATTTGCTTATCATTATTTTACTTTATCTCATTTTTTTCCTTTTTGCCAACCTTTTCTTCCTCACTTCTCTCTTTTTCATCCCGTTTCTCTTCTCCTGTTCCTGCTTTAGTTTCTCTCTCTCCTTATGTTTTACTCCTTGTTAAAATTGGTCTTTTTTATCTGCTTTATTGACACATGACTATTATGGTAGTCTCTGTTGGCTTACTCATATACCTAATTTCTTCTCCCCTGTTCCAAATCCTTGCACCTTTCTTTTTCTCTTTCTTTCCTAGCCAATTTGTTGTTGTTGTTGTTTTTATTTTATGCTTTTGTTCTTCCTCTCCTCCTTATTCTCTTCTACTAATAGCTTAATTAGTTTCACTCACCAAACTCAAGCCTATTTGTTTTATACTCTAATCTCCTTTTCCAAAAATAGATGAATATATCGATAGATTAATATATATATATATATATATATATATATATATATATATATAAATTTATATATTTATAATTTTTTTATTGAGAATTCTATTTTTTTTATTTGTCTTCTTATAAACTATATGTAACCCTGGCCATTCTACCCATTCATTCAATTCCTTTACCTTACCTTCTGGAAATGAGCTCTGCCTCTTCAGATTTAGTCCCCCCGCCACTCCCCCCTTTTTTCTGGGTATTTGTGGTTTGCATTTTTTGGTTTATTTGCTGGTTTCATGTAGTTTTCTCCCCATATCTGTATATTTTCCCCTTTCTTTTTCTTCTATTTCATTTTTCTCTTACCTTTTTTCCCTTTTCTCAATATAGTATTTTTGCTCTTTTCTCTCCTCTAATTCTTTTTTCTCTAGTGGTCAACTTTATTTGGGGTTACAGTTTTGTGAATACATTTGCATTTTGTTCTCTCTATGTCATGTCTTGTTGAGTTGTATTTTGTGCCTTTCGGTCAACATGGTAGAGAGTGAGCCACATAACCAGACACTCTGAAAGAAGCAAAAATGGGGAGACAAAGAAATAGCCTCCCATATAAAAGAGAATGAGAAATAGCCAGAAAAGAAAGTAAATGAAATGGAGGCAAGAGATTTGTCAGAGGAAGAATTCAGAGCAATGGTCATAAGGATGCTGAAAAGGATGGGAGACAAATTCAACAACATATGTAAGGATCAAGAAGAAACGAAGAATGACACAGCTGTAATAAAGAACACAATAGAAAACATCAATAGTAGACTAGAACAAGTGAGGTCTGCATCAGCAAGCTAAAAGACAAAGTAGGAAAAAACACCCAAACAGAGCAGCAACTGGAAAAAGGAACTTAAAAACAAACAAACAACAACAATAACAACAACAACAGGTGGAGAGCCTAAGGGAGCTTTGGAACAACACGAAATGAAATAACATCTGAATAATGGGGGTGCCAGAAGGAGAGGAGACTGAGAAAGGAGTAAAAACCTGTTTGAAGAAATAATGACAAAAAAACTTCCCTGATATTGGGAAGAAAACTGACACAAGTTCAAAAAGCTCAGTGTCCCAAACAGGATGAACCCAAAAAGACCAATAAGACACATTATGATTAAATTGGCAAATAGCAACTTCAAAGTTAGAATCTTAAAGTCAATGCCTTTACAATGATCTGCAAAATCCCATGACCTAGTTGCTACTTAACTATTTTGCTCATAACCCCCGGTTTTGCTGCAGGCTACAGGCATTAAATCTTCTCAGGTGCTTTACTTTCTCTGTTCCCTCTTCTTAGATCAATTCCCAGCACCCCCTCCACCCCAATCCCCAGCCCCAGCCACTATAACCTGCAAGCTCTCTCCTCTTAATATGTCACCATTAGAGTGAGGCTGCCCCATCATAATACTATTTGAAGTGAAGCCCCTTTTTTTCCAACCCCCTCCTTCCAAGTTCCATTTTTTATCTTCTAATACAATATTCAGTGATTCTCAACCTTTCTAATGCCTCGACCTTTAATATAGTTCCTCATGTTGTGGTGACCCCCAACCATAAAATTATTTTCGTTGCTACTTCATAACTATAATTTTGCTACTGTTAATAAATTGTAATGTAAATATCTGTGTTTTCTGATGGCCTTAGGAGACCCTGCTAGTGGTTCTCAACCCAATTTGTTGATTTAATAAAGGAGAAAAATTTTAAAGCCTATGATGGATTTTAGAAGATGAGTTTTTTAAACCTTTTCAGAGAAACTAATTTCATTTGTGAAACAAAATAAAACTTCAAAGGGGATTTTACTTAAAATCAAAGGAAAAAGAAAATATGTTGATTAACAGATAATACAAGCAACAACAGAAACGGGTGTTTGTAAATAAAACGTTTCTGAAATGACAGAGGCCTAAAACCAAAAATCCTCTTCAACTTCATTTTCTCCATGTTTGGAAAGCCCTGCCAGAAAGTCACCTTTCTCTGACTTAAGTGATGCTCACTCTGGGTTTTGCCCTCTCTCTGAGAGTGAGGGTTTGGGCAGGGTTTGACAATTGAAATTCTGATTCCCCTGATAGAACGGCAAAACCTTCCAAGTCTCATGAGTACTGTATGATTTCCAACAAATGGAGATGTATCAAAATCACATAGGAGCTAAGGAGCACACACCTCTGGGTTTTGCCAACTCTGAGTTTCTGATCTGAAAGCTGTTCAGTGTGCAAGCCTTTCTCTGCCTCCTGCCACATACCCTGTTTCCCCGAAAATAAGATAGTGTCTTATATTAATTTTCTCTCCCAAAGTTGCGCTAGGTCTTATTTTCAGGGGATGTCTTATCTTTCCATGCGCTAGGTCTTATTTTCGGAGGAGGTCTTATTTTCGGGGAAACACGGGTAGAAGACCCACATTTCCTACCTCACATCTCAGTTCCCAGGAGAGACTGCACGTTCAGTTTGCTGACACAGCTTCCAAGTAAGTCCAGGTCTCGGTTTCCAGGAAATGCTAAAAGCAACAAACAAACAAACAAACAAACAAACAAAAAAAACAGCCAACAAAAACCGCTGCTGCTCCTGGGAGACTTTTTTCCCCCCCCTTTGAAAAGGTGATCTCAACTCACTAGATAATTAGCTCCTAAATATGAATCTGTGTGCATTTGCAAAAGTGCTTTCAGGTTCAGAGAAATAAAGACTTGATTAGGTCATTATCGCCGAGAGAGAACACCAGGAAGCTCTTACCTGCTAGTTGTATTGGTGATAAGGAGACCAGAGACTCCTCAGGTTTGCTCACTAACCTGCTCTGTTTCCTTGATTTTAAAAACATGAAAAACATGTGGAGTTTGCAGAAAACCCTGGAGTCATGGGTTGATTTCCGATGTTAGTTATTTTACTTTGATTGAGCTTTTGGCACGTCTCCCTTTCTCCTGAGAAGTTCTATGAGGTGTGATCTAACAGCCCACAATCCTTTGTATATTTTGTGACCAAGGCACTTTGCTTTGTAATCTAGGCCACTGCTTTTCAACTCTTCAAATGAAAGAGAGTTGGGTATGGTTCCCTGGCTCTAAGATATAAAAGAGGAACTGAGAAAGCAGAAATAAAGACTAGAAAGAACAAAACTATGTTAATGAAATCCCGTGACAGAGTACTTGCATTTAGAGATCATGCACATTTGTTTTTTTGATGAAAGGCTCTTTTTTTTTAAAACTGTTCTGAAAATGCTAATAAGACAAGTTCCAAGAAATTGACAGTAATGGAAAATTTGAATGTGACAATGATATCTTAAGGGAAAGAAATGGTTTCACAGTCATCTTAATCTTGCTGGGGAGGAGAAAAAACTGTGAGCAGAGAAATGAGACAGCTGGCAATTGAAGCCTTGGGATTCCTAAACCTTCTCTTTTGTGCTCCCAAATGAACAAGGTTTAAGGGGCCTTCAAGAGAATGTCAATCTAATGTCTACGGTGACTTTTCAAAATGAAGCTCTAGGGAGCTCTCAAAACTTCAGTTCAGCAAGGTCGCTTTCCAAAGTGAAGACTCTTTTTAGGGTAATGATTGTGGGGTAAGAGAAGGAAGGAGGGTGGTGGCATGGCTAGGTTGGACTTCTATAGGTATCATGGAGTCTGCAGCTGGACAAACGCTACTGTCCGCCCTCCACAGGGAGGCACGCTGCCCAGCCAGGGGCCCAGCCTTCTGCAGGCATGTTTTGCTGAACCACCTGCTAAAAGCATAACACTTGTTCATTGGTTGTTAGTTGGCTGATCTTCAAGGAAAGTTAAAACTGGCCACTGGGGAGACTACATAGCCTTTGAACACTGTCAGCCAGAGCAAATCTCCACTGTCACCAGCACTCTTAGAAAATAGCCCGGATTTATGCTCAATGACATTGAGTTTTCTACCTCTTGGTTTAGTTTTTACACATGCTCTCTGCTTACAGGCTGTCTTGTTATTGTTACCAGTTTCACAAAGGTGTTTTGAATTCCTGGTTACACTGTGAGATTCTGAGGGGAAGCGTTCAGACCCCAGGTTCTCTGCCTCTGACTCTGACATTTGAGCGGGGAGCATGAGCGATGAGCAGTGGCCAAGGGCTGCACTGGAGCCTGAGTGGGCAGGATGAGTGTGGGTATCTATCTGGAAGCTGGGAAGTGAGTGGAGGACAAAGTGGGCTAGCAATTCTGAGGACCAGACTGGCAGGGAGCTTGATGTAGGAAGCCTGAGCAAGTCCAAGTTCAGGAGCGAATTTAAAGTTGCAATATAAACAAGGGAAGGTGACAGAGGGACATGCAGAATCATGCCAGATGTGTGTCACAGCCCCCTGTATCTTAGTCTTCTCCAAGGAGAATGTCCACATGTTACTAAAAAAGGGTGGAAGGAGAGGGGGCAGCAAAGAGGTATTGAGAGGATCCTTCTATTAGCATCCATCTCTGTGCTCCTCTTGGTATCAATGTCCCAGAATGCTGGCTCCATTGCTTACTAACAGAGTGACCTTGGGCACATTCCTTAATCTCTGCATTTTTATTTCTATAAATTAAACAATGAAAGAGGAATTAAAATAAGGATAAAATGATGTCATTAAGTTAATGTTGTAAGGAGTTATTTCTTTCCTTCTCCATTTCACATGCTCAGAATAATTTGCAGATACTTGTTTAGAAATAGTAAATTGATTTTGAGAGTAGAGTATAGTAGCTTTGGAGCCAGAATGCCTGGCTTCAAACATTCTTAATAACTAGCTTTAGACAAGATAGACTCTCTGAAATTTAGTTTTCTCAGAATGAAAAAACAAAACAAAAAACAAACACCTAATAGTATTTACATGATAAAGTTATTTGATAAAATTACTACATTCTCAGTGCATGAAATGCATGCTCAGGTGGGTGTGTATCCCTCAGCCCAGCCCAAAACCTCTCCATTCTGGACTGCTCTCCAATCTGGACTCCAATCTGGACATTCCTCTCACAATCCAGGACTGCTGGCTCCCAACTGCTCACCTGCCTGCTTGCCTGATTACCCCTAACTGCTTCTGCCTGCCAACCTGATCACCCCCTAACCACTTCCTTGCCAGCCTAATTGACACCTAACTGCTCCCCTGCTGGCCCAATTGCCCCTAACTGCCCTCTCCTGCAGGCCTGGTTGCCCCCACCTGTCCTCCCCTGCAGGCCTGGTCCCCCCCAAACTACCCTCTCCTACAGGCCTGGTCCCTCCAACTACCCTCCCCTGTAGGCCTGGTCCCTCCCAACAGCCCTTCCCTGCAGGCCTGTCCCACCCCTCAACTGCCCTTCCCTGCAGGCCTGATCCCCTCCAACTGCCATCCCCTGCAGGTCTAGTCACCCCTAATTGCCCTCCTCTGCAGGCCTGGTCACCCCTAAATGCTTTTCCCTGCAGGCCTGGTCACCCCTAATTGCTCTCCCCTGCTGGCCTGATTGCCCCCAACTGCCTTCCCCTCCCAGCCATCTTGTGGTGGCCATCTTGTGTCTACATAGGGGTGGCCATCTTTGACCACATGGAGGCAGCCATCTTGTGTGTTGGAGTGATGGTCAATTTGCATATCACCTTGTTATTATATAGGATAATAAATGCTCTTTCCTATATAATAAAAGCCTAAAATGCTAAGTATCTGACCGTTCAACCAGTCGCTGTGATGCACACTGACCACCAAGGGGCAGATGCCCAACTGGTAGATTAGTTTGCTGCTGGGATTTGGCTGATTGAGACTTGGCAAGACTGGCCAGACACACCCTGGAGTCCTCCTGTGTTCCCTCCCTGGCACTGATCATGCATGGGTGGGGTCCCTTGGCCTGGCCTGCACCCTCTAACAATCCAGAATCCCGGGGGGGGGGGGGGGGTGTTGGAGAGCCAGTTTTGGCACGATCCCTATAGGTCAGGCCTAGGGACCCACAGTGGTACTGATCCGTGCACCAGGCCTCTAATATCTCTCTCCTTCCCCACACACTTGTATTGCTCAAGTCCAAATATTATATCTCCCTATCCCCAAACTATAAAATGTACTCTATTTTAAAAATATATATATTTTATTGATTTTTTTACAGAGAGGAAGGATGAGGGACAGAGAGCTAGAAACATTGATGAGAGAGAAACATCAACCAGCTGCCTCCTGCACGCCCCCTACCGGGGATGTGCCCGCAACCAAAGTACATGCCCTTGACCGGAATCGAACCTGGGACCTTTCAGTCCGCAGACCAACGCTCTATCCACTGAGCCAAACCGGTTTCGGCTATACTCTATTTTTTATGGGGGGAAAAGTGAGAACAAGAAAGGAAGTTTCAAACAAATGTCATTTGATTTTACAGATGATACGTTTGTAATGTTACCTGGGGAGATGCTGTCCAGGTAGGAAGCCCACACTGTGGAACGTAGTATTTCTTCCATGATGGGTTTATGGGGGAGCAGGAGTGCTGAATTGTATGTTGATGAATTCTGTAAAATCCACATAATTTGCATTCCATAAGATCTACATAAGAACAAAGCACATGCAATCTAAAATGCTATAGAATGGAAGCTAAGATCTCAGACTCCCTACTCTGGCTTGCACCCCCACAGAC
The DNA here is from genome assembly GCF_964339955.1 of Pipistrellus hanaki. Classification (NCBI taxonomy): domain Eukaryota; kingdom Metazoa; phylum Chordata; class Mammalia; order Chiroptera; family Vespertilionidae; genus Pipistrellus; species Pipistrellus hanaki. The sequence goes on along the minus strand of NC_140503.1, from coordinate 58,192,998 downwards.
ACTTTCAGAAGCCTCCAGGATCCTCTAGGCTGGGGCACTGACCTCAGGTCTGCAGTCTTGCCCATCTGCCTTCTAACACATCTTCTTTGTGGAAGAACATTCTGGAGGAGTGTTTGCAGTCTGAGAATTGCTGTCTGTGATGACGGCCGTTCTGAGCAACAGTGTACATTGACTCCGTGTGTAGCTCTCTCCGCAGCAGGGTCTCCCTGCCGGTTATGGCAGCGCGTTAAATCTTTCTGAGAGCTCGGCGGCCAGCGCTGGAGGAGGCTCTTTCATTTCTGAAGTTGGAGGACATTCATCCAAACAATAGTCACTTTTAAGGTCCAGCCAGAGGGACATTACAAACACTCATGCTATTCTCAGCAAGGACATACCTGGCCAGGGTGGTAGAAAGGAAGCCTGGCTGGCTGGTCAGACAGAACGGAACTCTGATCTCTACCCTTAACATTCTCTAACAGGTGTTCATGTAGAATTAGGATAAAAAGGAGGGTGGGGAAAGGTAAGGAACAGGAAATTCTATATTGTGTATGTCTCTTGAAATATAGCTACCGTGTTAGGGGGGGAATGTACAAATGAATCATACATTCTAAAGAATGCTAAATGTGGACTATTGTTTTCCTCAAGAATGGGAGTTTTAAATGTCTAAGCCATAGACCTTTAGGGAAACAATGACATTTGAGTGTCTCTGTTTACTTAGGAAAGAGGTAGTAGTTTAGAACACAGACTTCAGAAACAGATACCTGGGTTGGAATCCCAGTTTTTTTATTTGCTGGACAAATTACCTAACTTTTCTGAGCCTCACTTTCCCCATCTGTAAAGTGGAGATAACTGTAGTATCTACCTAATGGAGTTACCAGAACTAATGATATAATACACGTGGAAGCTTTATAACGGTGCCTGCCCATGCAGTTAGCATTAATAAATAGTAGCTGTCATAATTCTTATTTTTCTTTTTATTATTTTTTTAGTTATATTTACAACCTCATAAAGTTCAGACTCGCTGCTCTGGCACTTGATGGAAAAAAAGTTAATGATGAATTTCTATAACATCATCAATTAGCAGTTTAACAAACTAGCATGGTAGTGATGGATGAGGCAAAAACAAGCATACATTTACACAGTGATTTAGAGTTTGCAAGGTCCTTTTGTATATATTTTCCTTAAATTGATTATCACTGTCACTGGGAGATGGAGAGCATTACCCACATTTTACAGATGAGATTATTTGGCTCTGGGAGCGGTAAGAGACTTGCTGCCCAAGGTTGCATAGGGAGAGAAATGAAAACCCCAGGTCTGTTCAGTTCCTATGCTGATGTGCTCTCCTTTACATTATGCTGCCTTCCGCATGCAAGAGATAAACACTCTGATAATTAGACTATGGGCTGCGTATTATAAGCAGTGTAACAAATTTATCAGGGGAAAGCTGAGGGATTTAAAAACAACACCGTGGTCCCTGAAGCATTATTAAGTGAGCCTGCATGTGACCACCAGACAGTGGCTGCTCACCTTCCCTTTCCAATCCCTCATTAGCTGTAGATTCCAGTGAATGCTCTGTGCTGAGCCAACTGAACATGGATTGCTATCTGGAGAGCTTTTAGAAATGTATGGTTAGAGATAGCATTCAAAAATTCATCAAAAATAGGGAACAAGATGACAGACTGAAAATTCAAAGGGTTTATTTATGTCTTTGTAACCTAAGTATTCAGCATTATTGGGCCTCAAACAGATTTCATGGCCCAGCCCTCAACTTGACCTTCCAGGTAGTTATAGGACCTGATGCTGCCTGAGGGATTTACTCACTGCTCTCCCAAACCCCACCATATTTCCTCTTTGCTATTTTTCTTATAGTAGTGAGCTGTCCAGGATATGTATGCACCATGCCACCGACTGTTTAAATGCTAACCATCTTTCAGATTCACCTCAAATTTTATCTCCCAGATAGAGCCCACATTTACTTATAACAGCTGATTTGAACTCCTAGAGAAATTATTTAAAAAATTTTATTGATTTATTTAGAGAGAGAGAAAGAGAGAGAGAGAAAGGGGGAAAGAGAGAAAAACACTTATTTGTTGTTGCACTTAACCAATGCATTCATTGGTTGCTTCTTGTTTGTGCCCTGAATGGGGATCAAATCAACAACCATGGCTCATCTAGATGATGCTCTAACCAAATGAGCTACCTGGCCAGAACAAAAAAAAAATATTTTTAAAATGCCACACAATTTTTTTTTTTTTTTTTTTTTTTTTTTACATATACATATACCCTAAACTTCTCACCAAACCATTTTTTTTTCTCTTGAGGGCCAGGAGGACATTCATCACTCCTTTGTATTTCTCACAGAAACTAAATTATGCCCTACAGCTTCAAGAAGCACAACAGACACTCAATATCAATTGATTACATTAAAAGATCAATTTATGCATGCATATCAGCAATGTGTCTGATTAAAATTAGAAAAACAAAACCAGAGAATACATAAGTCAGCAAATTAAAAAAAAATAAAAACAAGTTTTTAAAAAAGTTCTTATAATGGGATATCCTATATAATAAAAGCCTAATATGCTAAGTGTTCAGTCATTCAATCATTCGTGCAACCAATCAAAGCATAATATGCTAATGATATGCTAAACTGCTCAGCCACTCACTGTGACATGCACTGACCACCAGGGTGGCAGATACTCCAACTATTAGGTTTGCTCACTGCTAGGGTCCAGCTGATCGGGACTAAGCGAGATGGGCAGGACATGACATGGAGCCCTTCCATGGTCCCTCCCTGGCTGGCCAACCTCTCTCATCCCTCCAAGTCCAGATTATGCACCTGTGGATTACCTCAGCCTGATCTCACAATCCAAGATCTTTGGGAGATGTCGAAGAGCCAGTTTTGGCCAGATCATACTCAACACAGAAGATGCCCCCTGGTGGTCAGTGCTCACAGCTGGGCTCACAGAAGCTGGGCTCACAGATGGTGAGTGCAGCAGTGATAACAGAAGCCTCTCCCACCTCCACAGCAACACTCAGGACGTCCAACTGATGGCTTAAGCCCGTTCACTGAGTGGAGCGGGCCTAAGCCAACATTTGGACATTCCACAGGGCTCTCAGACTGTGAGAGGGTGCAGGCTGGGCTGAGGCCCTTCCTCTCCCAAGTACACAAATTTCATGCACCGGGCTTCTAGTCTATATATAAAAGCGTAAGTTACTGTTAAGATCTAATGACCAGAATAGCCAGAACAACTGGAATGATCAGTCGACCAGTTGCTATGATGCACACTAAGCACCAGGGGCAAGCGCTCAATGCAAGAGCTGCCTCCTGGTGGTCAATGAGCTCCCACAGCCAATTTCCCATGGCTGGCCAACCTCCTGCAGCCACTGCCTTGAGCTGGTCAACCTCCTGTGGTCCCTGGTCCCCCATTGGCTGGTAGGCCCAAATTGGCCCAGCCCCAATTGGTGCCAGGGTTCTTTTTCCAGCTTTACAAGGGTTTCAGCATTCTGGAGAAAGGGACTGTTGCATAGATGATTAAAGAGTCCTGATGCAAAAGATAATTTTGAAAGGCATTGGGGGGGAGGGGGGATCAGAGGATCTTCAGCTAAAGGAACTGAAGACTACTCTTGTCTAAGGACCCCCTGCTATATATTTAACACAATTTGTTCTAAGGCAAGGTGGAGATAATACACTTCAAAGGGCAGGGTATCAAAGGGTGCAGAAGCATTGTCCATTTGGGGAATCACCTATAGCTATTCAGGTGTTTGGCCAACAGGAGGCAATAAAATGCCCTGAGATGTCTGGCAGCAGACAATCCTATTCAGGTTTGGGGGAAGTGCCATTTAGTCATTCCAACAGGTAAATTACATTTGACTCAACCCTTGTTGAGCTCCCCAAGTTTCACCAACCTTTTGGTGAAACTCTTGTTATTATGACATGTTGGAATTGGTTCCTGGCAAATTGGGACTAAGCAAGATGGCTCCAATCAGCCCTAATCACCGGCCAGGCCTAGGGACCCCACCCATGCACAAATTTCATGCACTGGGCCTTTTAAGGCCCAGTGCATGAAATTTGTGCACAGGTAGGGTCCTTAGTGGCTGCTGGCCAGTTACTCTCTCCCTTCTCCTGGCTGTCTGCTACTGCTGCTGCCGCTACTGGCTGAGCCCTCTCTCCCTTCCCCTGGTTGAGGGGACAATTTGCATACAACACTTTTATTTTATATATATATATATATATATATATATATATATATATATATATATATATATATATATATATATATATTTACCCTTTCAAAGTTTCACAGCTTCTGCTACACCAAAGATCTGAATTCTGGCTCTTTTTTTGAGAATCTATAGGTTCCCATGATATAAAAAGGGTATATGAGATCCTGTTTGGTGCTATTATTTGATAGAATAACACCAACAAATAGATAAACTCATCTGTTACCCCTGTATCATAGCTATCATTTAAAAATGAAGCTAAAAGAAAGGACCAAAAAAGAAATGTACTTGTTACTTTTACAACTCTTTAAAATTTCTCTTCTGAAAAATAATTTGTGATGAAAAGGTTATGGTGAAAAAGGGCATTAGAAAAGTTGCTAATTGGAGGGGAGGGATAATCCCATCCATCACAGTTTACCTAGTCAGTGGGGAAGAGAGGCATCCTGTGGAGATCCCTTGGCCTGTCCTAGAGAGGAACTGATAGGAGATGAGTTTTCCTATGCTGGGGTGGGGGGGTGTGGAGAGATGGGGGCAGCGTGGAGGTGAGGTGTATTCTTAATAGTGAAGGAAAACTGCACCTAGGCAATGACTCCTTTGGGCTGAGTGAAAGAAACTTTGCTTATTGGAACCCTTACCAGACATCTCCGATATCAGCATAAGTCACACACCCAGAACTGGATCTAGGGTTTTAAGCTATCTGAAGTTAGTTTATCCTTTTTCTTCCATTAGATGGAATCCACTTTAGAGGTAGGGTTTCTATTTCCTATGCTTCAGTTTGCCTTGCCTCCTGGACCACTGAGTGCATGTGTGTGTGTAAACACATAATACCATCATTTTAATTAGCATATATGTACTAGTATGATCCCTTAAAAATTTATTGCTGAAAGCCAGTTCTGTGGTTGAGAATGAATGTGTAGGTAGTTGTGTAGTGGTAATGGTGATGGAGGATTTTGGTGTTTAAAACGCAATGCCTTGGGCAGTAAAAAAGAAGGAAATATTTCAGAGTCGGGTGCTTATGTTGAAGCTGCAAAGCCAAAACAACAGCAACATGACTACTGTGCCTCGGCAATCTTCCTTGTTCCCTACACAAGTGTTTTACACACTGTGGGTCACAACCCATTTACAACTCATGAAATCAATTTAGTGGGCTACCTCCGGGTTTGAAGAAATAAATATAATAGCATATTCATTTCAAATGTATGTTTAAAATGAAAGATAATATAAAATATCAAAATGCATTGCATATTTTAAGAATTCTGTAAAATTTTGTTTATATAAAAGTATGTTCTGATTCACGATAAAAAATGTATTTCTTAATGTGAATCATGGTCAAAACTGTTTACACTCACTGCCTTAAAGTGTTGTGAGGCTTTTCTTAATTTGAGTAAGAGAAGGCAAGGAAGATGCATTAACAGATTATGAATGCCTACTTTTTGCCTGATATAAAAATATTTTTCAAAGGCACAAAACTAAGCCAAAGAAGAAGAGATGTCTTCTGAGAAGCAAGGCGGACATGTAATCACTGCCTTGGAGAATCCGTAGGCCAGTAGGGGAAACCGGTAAATAAGCACTTACCTTACTGGGTAGCTTATCATAGTAAAGAATTGAAAACAACTTGAATGAATCACAGGTAGGAGCTTAGATAAATAAATTAGAGTACGTATTTACAATAAAAAACATCTAACCCATTACATATGAAGGTATGGCTCTCCATTTACTGGCTTGAAAAGATGGGTATCACATATTATTGAATTTAAAAAAATGTAGGTCACAAAAATAGCATAGGGGAGAGAGATCCTATTTATGTTAAATTGTGATTATATATATCTGTGTGTTTGTGAAGAAACAGACAACTGTCTGGTAGGATAAAGATATCTCTACAGGTGGAGTTTCAGTGCACTTTTTGTTCTTCATTTCTTTTTTACTTGAATTTAAGATGTCATCAATTTTATAATTATGCATACATATGTATTTTAAAAACAAAAGAATATTATAATGAAATATGCACACAAACACACACATACACATGAAGAGATATATTATGAAATGAGTTTTGAAGGAGAAGATATGTTTGTTAGGCCCTAATGAGGAAGGGTACCAGGTTGGAACAACTGCACAAACAAGTGAGTGGAGCTGTGAGAGAGTGGGACATAGTCTACATATCATTGTCAGGGATTCAGTGGTAGAAGATAATAGTCCAAGGATAGATTGAAGAAAGTGTTTGTAAGCTAAAAGGAGGTTGAATAAATCTGAAATTGATGAAAAACCACCAAAGGATTTTAAGCAGAGGAGTTTCAGCAGGTGCTGTTTATGTCCTGCCCCTTTCCTACTGCTTCTCTCTTTCCTGCATGCTGATGTCTTCTTATGAAAGCATCTGCAATCAGCCAAGAGCCTTCTTGGGCTGCAAGAGTGTGCTTGGCTCACTGCTGAGCAGGTAAGAAGTACCAGGAAACTAACCTCCAGGAAGCAGCCCTAAACCAAAGATGCCCAAATGCGTTGGTGAATAAGTGACCCAGCTTTCTTGCCCTTTGAACGAAACAGCTGAAATGTGTTTTAATTCAATAATATGTGATACCCATCTCCCGCATTTCTCCAGTGGAAATGAGCCCTGATGCCCACCACAGTAATTTGCTACCGAATGCACCCCTTTGGTTTTCTTTCTTTCCCTGGCTCACATTCCTAGTCTTATATTGGTACTTTCTGGAATTACCTCCTAAATGAAATAATCCTATTCAAGTCCTTTTCTCAGAAGCAGCTTCTAGGGGGAATACCAACCTGAAGGACAACCTTGTGGTGTATAAACATCAAAAATAGTTAGTAGTTGCCTCTGCATGGTGGAATTTTGAGTGGTTTTTCTATTTCACTTTTAATCTTTGCTTTCTAAAAAGTCAATAATTTATTTTCATTACTTTTGTAATGAGGGTAAAGCCAATAGTTATTTTTAAACAAAAACATATTTTTGTTTTACATCATGGAATTCACTGAATGAGATATAATGAAAACAAAAACTTATACCATTGCAGTAGGAACAAAGATGAAGATTTAGATTTGAGAATTCTAGAGATCGAAGCAGGAAAGGAGAGCCAAAAGAGGTCAAGAGCCCAATTATTTGGGGATCTTTTAGCAAATTAGAAATACAAGTCTGGATAGAAAGTTGAGTGAGAAATGGAGAATTGGAGAATTGACTGAGAGATGTAGGTATGTATGTGATAAAACAATAGTTGAGGTGTTTAAGATTGCCTTGGGAAGTCTGCGGAGTGAAAAAGAAACAACATCAGATATTTATGTCTATATTCTGGGAAAAAGATAAGGAATCATTACTGAAGGCTTAGAAGAAATGGTTAGAACTGTAGGAAAAGAAGCAGGAGACAGAGGTGGCATGAAATTACAGGTGAAGTGGAAACATTCTTCTCTGTCAGATGGTTTAGCAAAGGAAAGTACAGGTGGATTGACCTGCCCCAAACTGCCTCTTGATTTACCTTGGTTGGATAATTCCAAGAACAGAGCAAGGGATTTATAAAGATATAATTTCATGCTACCATTAAAAAAAAAGATATTTGGGTCTAATTACTAAAAAAGTAAGCACAACAAGCATCCTGAGCTTCAGATCATCTCTAAGTCATGTTCAAGTAACGGAGCAACGAGGCCAGTGGGCTGAGGTGACTGTTGCCTTTGTAGATGTTATAAGCAACCCAAAACCTAAGCCAGAGTCCGTGCAGTTAAGAATGTAACAACCACAAACAGCCAAGGAGGCTTTCCAAAATGAGGCAACTGGTTAAGCTATAGCCAACCAAGAGATTTCCTTGCTTTGGTTCCAGGTCTTCTCTGTTAAAAACCTCTGCCTTCCTCCCCAGCCTCTGTCAGTGGAGCACTCCTACCACTTCCAGTTTGGGGCTACCAGATTCCAATGGATGGAGATTGTAATGTGCCTCAGTTTATCTTTAACAGCAGGATGTGGAAGGAATAATACTTCTGTTAAAAAACAATGGAATATTTGATAAACTGTATTTTTAAAAATCTTGCATCACAATGTCTCTACATCAAAAAAGTTAAATCCAAAAGGACTTCATCCACTTGAAAGGAACCCTTCCAAACTTCACATCTTCCTCCCCCAGAGAGCCTCAAGGCTCTCTCTCTCTGCAAGGGGTCCTCAGTCTATACCCACCAAGAGAGCTCACCCCCAGGAGCTCCACCCCTGTGCTCCTTTTACAGGAAGTCCTAACTTGAGTCTTGCCTAGCTCACAAATGGGACTGAGACACAGTTAATGCTGGGAATAATGGCGGCCTCTGGGTCTCTGAGGGAAAATCAGATAAATGGAGATCTGGATCAGGGCTCTCCCCTGACTCAAAGTAGAAATTGCTCTGAATATTTAAGACTTGCAGTTCTTGGAGGTGTATTTGTACTCCAATATAGTTTTAAAACTATGAAACATTTTTGAATTAATATAACTTGAGTGAGCATGAAAAAAAATGATTTTAATCAGGATCCTGAGAAAAATAAATCATTTAAAAATTGGAAGGAACCAGGGTTTTTCAAAATGTGAAGTTGCCTCTAATGATTTAAAGTCCTTCTGTCACCTATATGTTGTTCAGCCAGGACAGGCAGAAAGGCCCACACAGGAAAACGAAGTCTGAAGTGCATGGGAAGTGATGTTTTTTCTCAAATGAAGCTCCAGCTGAAATCTAAGAGGTCCATCAGAGGCAATGATTGCAAGAGTTTTTGAAGAAGGCACCAGAGAAGAGTGATAGAGAAGCAGATTGCAGCTGTCTATATGGAGTCAACCTAACAGAACTAGCGTGAAGAGAAGCTAATTCCCCAAGACTTCAGTGCCTGTCCATCTAGAAGTTAAACAAACAAAAAGGCAGGAAAAATAGAGACAGTCCAATATGGTGTATAGTTTGAGCTCTGGCCAGAGAAAGTTTAGCCAGTTTTCCTTGTTAAAACCCAGAAAAGTTTCTTTCTTGTACCTCACATCCACCTGCACTTTTTCCTAGGCAAGGTTACTTCTTCAGTGGCCACCAGGCACCCCTGGTTTGTGAAGCTAGGTGTTTTCTAAGGAAATCCATTTAGGAGTAAATAGTATGTGGAGTAGATAAAAATGTACTACTTTCCCTCTCTCATTCTTTCTTTCTTTTTATGTTTAAAATATCCACACTGCTCTTTTTTTTTTTCTTTTCTTTTAAGGATTTATTGTGAAGCACTATAGAAAAAAAAAAACAGCTAGGGAGTAACAAAAATAACTACACTGGCAAAGTTAAACTTCAAGAAATATTCAAGTCCTTTTGTCTTCATCTTTGGTCTGAAATGAAAAGCAGAGGGAGCTAGCTATCTTTGGGCCATCAGATACATGCTAAGCTTTGCTTTAAGAGTTAGTTTCAATAAATCCTACCCTCTAGAAAGATGGTTCCCATCCAGTTCTGCACCATTGCATCCAATAATTATTGACCTCATGTCCACAAATAAAGTGACCTTATCTATTGTTTGTTAGCTGCTTGGGATCTTATGCTTTGTCAAGGTTCTTGGGTAAAGTAAAAGTTTAGAACTCTGTTTAGAATGTGAAGGTGGTCCAGGGGAGGAGGCAGGAAGCAAATCCATACAAAGAGGAAGTCTACCTGTGTAATATATACTGTGTGTGTGTGTGTGTGTGTGTGTGTGTGTGTGTGTGTGTGTGTAAGAACAGAAAGGAAAGGAAACTGCAGTTTTCCAATTTTCCTTCCCCTGGACTTTCTCTTAGCCTAGATCACTTGTGGGGCTGTGACTATCTCATCCAATGTTCCATGCACTCTGACCTACGTACACATGTGTGCAACTGCTATACCCTTTGGATTCTCAAAAATGTCATAACCCTACATCCCAGTTTTAGTTACAGATGAAATGACTTGCTGGTGCTGTGACTTTTGATTTTCCCTGCTGTGAGGAAAGTTGTGCAGATTCACAAGTGATAAGCCATTAGTAATAACTAGCATTTACGGAATACCACACATTCTGTAAGTGTTTTATCTCTAACTAGAGGGCCGATGTATGAAATTTGTGCAACGGTAGGCCCTCACAGCCCTGGCTGCCTCAGCCCTCGCAGCCCTGGCTTCATCTGGAAGGTTATTCTGATGGTTGGTCCACTGTTTGGCTGTTCAGTCAATTTGCATATTATGCTTTTTATTATAGATCAAATAAGGTAGGTTTTGTCATTACTGGGATCTCTATAACATTAAGTGCCAGGAGGCACCTAATAATTGGCCAAAATGAAATTGAGATATAGGAAGCCTGAACCCTATGTTCTTTAACACAACACTACATGCATGCCTTTTCCACATGACTCCCAGAGTGTTCTCTCCTGAGTTTCAGTTTGCTCCAAAATGTCTAGAACTTCCCTGCCCCTACCTCTCAAGACCTTCTGACTCCATCCCTGGCTCTGTTTGCTGCATTTTTCTTGTGACATATTCACTACATGGTTATTTTTTCTTGGCTTCATCTTATATTGTTCTAAGTCAATATCTCAGTCAAATACAACATATTGCAACATTAAAAAGTGCCTCCATGGCCATTATGTCATTTTTTTTTCCATCTGTAATATGGAATATAGATACAATGAGGGTTAAAAGATGAAATATATGTAATAGCACAGTGCCTAGCATAATATGAGTGCTAATTTTGTTATTTGCTTAATAAAATAGCCCAGAGATGATATTATACTTGTGTGGATGTGAAAAATGGAGCATAGGTGGCTAAGTAACTTGGCATAAGTAGATACTAATCACAAGTGGCAGCTGGAGAGCTTGTACATTAATCTTTTTCTTCCACTCCCTCCAGGTGAGCTCCTTGTAGACCTCCATCAATTTCCCATGTTATTGGCTGTCCCACGGTCTTTCTGTTTATGGTTTGGAGTCACTTTATATTCTCATTTAATTTGAAGTGCATATATGATTTGTATTCCATTTCAGATGGTCAAAGTCTTAGGTTCACCCTGAGATCATTCAGGGCTTCAGACTTAGGAGTGGGTAGCCGAGAGAGAAGATGTTATTGGTCCAAGTCCATGTGCCCAATGCTTGGAAAGACCCAAACTCAAAATGTTAGAATTTGGAGTAAGGAAAGGTTTATTGATTGAGAAGGTGCCAACTGAGAAGCTGGGAGCCCTAATCCATTTTAAGAAGGTACTGAAAGTACAGAGTTCAGGATTCTTTTATGTCAAGGGAAGGGAAAATGGGAGGCATCATTTAAACACACACACACACACATACACACACACACACACATACACACACACACACACACACACACACACACACATATACAGCAAGCCCCCAAGTTGAATTCATCTTAATTATTAGCATAACTAAAGCTTGAAGGAATGGGGACAATGCAGACTTGACCAAGATGAAGTCAGAGAGACCTGGCATTTCACTCTGTTATAGAGATAGTGTTCCTGGAATGTTATATCAGTGTCAAAGGACATCAGAAGAGAACAACAAAGAGCCTAAGAGCAGAAAACACTTGAGGTTCAATTAGATTGTGTGCTTCACTTAGTTGATAGAGGAAGCCAGACACCGTGGAATGGGGAAATCCTGTTGCATAGGAAGTAAGACTGTAACAGGGAAAGTGAAAGGTTATAGCAGCTCTGTACCATGATCAGATTAGCCTGGCAGCTTAGCCAGGATCAGATTTATCCATGTAGGACATAAACAGACACCCCATTCTAGCATCAGAGACAAGCTGTGATGGCTAAGCATTGTAGGGTAGAAGCAATGTGGACAACAGCAGAACAGAGCCCTGCTTCCATCCTCTCAGGAGTATACCCTTGGAAAAAGCTCTAACTGAATTTAAACACTGTAGTTCTCCCATATCCACATTTCACTTCCCATGGTTTCAGTTATCTACAATCAACTGCAGTCCAAAAGTAATAAATGGAAAATTACAGAAACAAACAATTCATAAGTTATAAATTGCATGCTGTTCTGAGTAGCATGATGAAATCTCATGGCATGCTACTCCATCCTGCCTAGGATGTGAATCATCCCTGTGTCCAGAGGATCCACACTGTACACACTACCTGCCCTTTAGTCACTTAGCAGCCATCTTGGTTAGCAGATTGATTGACTGTAATGGTGCAGTGCTTGAGTTCAAGTAACCCATATTTTACTTGATAATAGCCCCAAAGTGCAAGAGTAGAGATGCTGGAATTCAGATATGCCAAAGTGAAGTAGTAAATTGCTTCCTTTAAGTGAAAAGGTATGCATACATAGGAAAAAACAGCATATATAGGGTTTGGTACTATCCGCAATTTCAGGCACCCACTGGGATGTATCTCTTGCGGATAAGGGGGACTACTGTGGCACTTGTTTCTAGAAAGGGATTTGAATAGTTGTGTTGTCCTAGGGGAGTCTTTGTTTTTACCTAAAAAATATCTGGCAACATTTCCATGCATGAAAGGAAAAGTGATGTTGCCTTAGATTCTCTAAGGTTTAGAAATTACTTTTAAAAAAATGAAGCGAAGCAAATTACTTATTTACATTAATGCTGCCACCCATAGACCCAACAGTATCTTAACTGTAAGAGGAACTCAGAATAATAGAGTAAAATCCTGAAACTCTGATGCAATGCCTGATTAAAAATGCAAATTCAAATTTGCCAGTGATTTTCGTCTAGCTAAGCAGAGTGAACACAGGGAAGGAAAGAAAGGCCACTTGAGGTTGGCTAGATAATTGAAATGATCATGTGTGCTGAGCAAGGTGAGAAACATGAAGCCTGGCCTCCAAAGAATAAGGGGAGACTGGTAAGCCCTGGTGAGTCAGAGGAAGGATGCCTAGCAGGGTTAGGTTATGTTCCTCGGGATCCAGTTAATGATTCTAGGAGGAAATGCAATCAGCACATTCTAATTCAAAACTCACTATGTGCAAAGGATCATGCTATGGATTTCCAGGGTAATAAAGGAGATGAGATAACCTTGCGATGTAACAATCAAACATGCGAAAAGTTAAGATAGAAAACATACACACTTGGGAGAAAAGAAAATTATGGCCTGTTAAATGCAAAATAATGGTACACAAGAGAAGTGTTAGGAGATTTCCCATTATGAGATGTGGGGTGGTGAGGAAAGTCTTTGGGGGAAGGGTAGTGTTTATATTGAGTAGGATAGAAATGAAGGATGGGAAAGACCATGGCTGAGGTGAAAAAAAAAATCTCTTTTATAGAATAAGGGCAGCACTGATGGGGACAACAGTATCAAAGAGCACTGTTGTGTCACTTGTTGGCTTAACTCCACTTGCCTGCCCCACCCCAGGCCTTCACCTCTGGGCCTGCCCAAGGAGCAGGGGGCACTGACTGAGGGTCACAGGTGTGCTTGCTGGAGGGGGCTTCCCTGAGTTGGCCTGAGACTGTACTCCTGGGGTGGAGGGGCAGTGCCTAGTGAGGAGGAGCCATTTATCTTTTCTGTGAGTGACCACTGAAGATCCAGGGCAAAATACCTAATGAGCTGAAGGGCTGGCAAATACAGAGATACTGGGTGGGGCCTGAGGACAAGGTCCAGGAGCTGGTCTATGTGGGCCTGCTGGGGACAGCTTCTTAAAAGAGATTCAAAAATTATCTACAGCTTACAAATATGTCATTAAATATTTTCCATAATGTGACCCAGCTTTTAGTTCCCAACTCTTTTGATTATACTGTCTAATCAAGGACCTCATAATATTCATTGGAGTCACCAGGGAAGGTAATTAAAAGTGTAAATAACTAGGCCTACCTTCAGAGATTCTTATTTAGATGGGACCCAGGGAACATCTTTCCAGCTAGGACTGGAAGCCACTGGTTTAGCCAAACTGAGATTCTCTTTCTTCTTTAAATTTGCTCCAAAGTTTCCTTCCTCTATTCTATTCTGTTCTTATGCTTTTCATTATGTTAGCAATGAAATTCTGTTACAGGTGTTCTTCTTCAACATTTCTGTTGAAATCCCTATTCAAAATAACAATAAAGGTAGTGAATGCCCAGTTAATCTTGTTGGTCTGATCTACTTCTTTGGGCTCTTGGATCATTCAAGCAGGGTCGATGTTGTGGAATTGGTTTTTGATGCTCCAAGGGTTGAGATGAGCACGGTGCTAAAGGACGCCAGGAGAGGGCAGCAGAGAGCTGGGAAGCCCTTTGATACAGGGCAAAGGAAGCCAGCTGAATGGGAGAATCCAAAGCAGGTGGAGAAGGAGGAAAGATTTGGTCTTTTATGAGGTGCAGGGCATGCCAGTCTGCTCTCCACAAATTAACCAAAGACCAGAGTCATTACTCAGACGACAAACTGAAATCAATAGGCGGTGTAATAGGGAGTGGCAGTTTTAAAACCGGAAGAGATGAAACAGGCTCTGAGATATTGTTGGGAACCTCCAAAGGCAAGCCAGCTCGCAGAATGATGGTGGACCCATGACTGCTTGTGAGCCCTGGGGCTCTAGTGAGTGTAGGCACTTATACCAGTAAACTCGGATAAAGAGAAAGAGCCTTTAGCTAAGGGCTGAGCACCTTTCAACCTGGGATTGCATATGAACAGAACAGAGAAGAAAATTTTAGGCTAACATTCCAGGGAAATGGAGAAGTCCTGACATGCCAGAAGGGCATGAGAGATCCCTGCCAGGTCAGTGCCTGTGTCACAAGGAAGACTCTTTAGAAGGCCAGGACAGGCCCTAGGGGTGTTATGTGGAGAGAGGCATACAGGAAGTACTTGATACACAGCCCAGGACTAGGGAGGACGAGCTGGGGCACGTTTTCCACAAAGGAATTTCAAAATAAGTTCTGGAAGGGTTTCAGAATTCCCAGAGATTTGGGTATTGGTAGTGCCAATTAGAATCTCCCTTAGGCGCAGATGTGCAGGATGTTCTCCAGCACCTTATTACTTAAAGTGTGGTGGGCAGACCAGCAGCATTGTCATCACTTGGTAGCTTATTAGAATTTGCAATTCCAGGTCCTACCTCAGACCTTCAGAATCAGAATTTTAATTTTAATAAGATCCCCAGGTGATTCCTATGCATATTACAGTTTGAGGAAATACCAGTCTAGCAGCAGGTCCAGATATGGCTGGGTGGCATGGATGTCTACAGAAGATTAATAAGGCCATCCTGAAATAAGAAAGCCAGGGAGATTAGTTGCATCTGAATGATAATAATGAGAATAGGTGCACCTATTACCCATATGGAAACTTGGTACTTTTTATTGGCTTATTTTTGTTAAAGCCTATTAGATTACTTGTAGTTACATGCAATATCAACAACCAATATCTTTTTCAGAGGCATGGTAGTAGGGAAAACTGTGTCCTATTGCAGTCTCAAAGAGGGTGTGAAGCAAGGTTGGAGGTACTGCGTGAGATGAGCAGGGGTATCTTGGAAGGTTTTTATATGTATGGCCCAGGGTGTGCATGTTCAGACACAACATTTTTATTTTTTAAGCTAGTTAAAAATAATTAGACTCTTAGACAAGGAATCATTAATAGTAATAATACAAGGGAGTTTTTATTAGCTTTTTATTGCTGCTATAACAAATTACCATAATTTAGTGGCATAAAAGAACACAAATGTATTCTCTCATAGTTCTGGAGACCAGAGGTCCAAAATCAGCTCCACTGGGCCAAAGTCAAGGTTTTGGCTGGACTCCTTTCTGGATGATCCAGGGGAGAATCTTTCCTCATCTCTCCAGCTTCCAGAGGCTGCTGTGGGCACCCCCCTCCCTCAGGGCCCTTGCCTCTATCTTTGAAGCCAGCAGCGCAGCATCTTGCTTCTGTCATCACATTGCCTCTGTCTGTCTCTAAGTACACCTGTGATTACAGTTAGGTCCCACCTGGGTAATGAAAGATAATCTCCACATCACAATGTCCTTAGCTCACTCACACTGCAAAGCACCTTTTTCATATAAGGTAACATTCACAGGTTCTAGGGATCAGGACCAGATATCTTTTGGGGTCATTATTCAGCCTGCCACAGAGTTAAATTAGAATGAACATAACAAAACATAAAATATGCTTTTCCATTGAGTAGAGCAGCCTGACCTCTTTCTCGGTACTGGAAAGTGAAATTCGTGTCAGAAACTGACTTGGAGAAGAGAATGGGTGCACAAAGAGGTGGTTATTCTGTCCAAGGCAGAGTGAGCCTGTGGAAGCACCTCAGACCCACAGCCCTCCTTTATAACTGGACTGTTCACAGGAACCCCCTCTGCTCTGGCATTTCTTACACTGTCCTCATTGGTCCTTAGACTTCCCTGTTCTGCACTGCTCCCCTCCTTCAGTTGGTTAATTCTTCTTTCGACTGTAAATATTATAGATGAAGCTTTAGGTTAGGGGACTCATGGACTATTTAAGAGTAACTTCCTCACTCTTTCAAGGAAATGGCAGTTTGGGCAGAAAAATGAATAAAATGTGGATGGCAAACCCTTAGAAGGTTTTGAAGTTTGAATATAACTTAGAAGTAATCTAGTCCAAACCTCTCTCACTGATGATAAATAAGTCGTAGAAAGAGAGTGGCATGTCTGGGGCCATACTTTAGGTAAGTCAATGGAAATTCATAAAGCAGCCATCCCGTTGGAAGGGTTACCAAGAGGAACTGGATGTGAAAGAAGGAAATAAAGGATGGTGACCATGGATCTAACTGGCAGAAAGTTCTAATATGTCTGCTGGAAATTAGACTTTGGGAAGCTCTGAATTCAAACTCTAATGCTCCGTAGGCAATGGATGAGTCTGGTGCTATTACTCTGTCATCAATTATATAGAAATAATAGCATTTGTTTCCCAGTACAAAAAAATAATAAAACCGGCTCTCCCTTTTTCAAACTAGAATAAAGTTGCTTACCTCCCCAGAGGCAAGCTCTCTCAAGGTTAGATAGCAACCTGCTGGCAGCCCAGCCCTCTGGGAAGCAGCAGAGTGGCAATAAGCCCGTCCCCCCACTCCCATTGGCATCCCTCAGGGACGGGTATTGGAGCAGATGGATGTGATTGCCACAGCATCGAGGATCAGGGTGGAGGAAAGTTCTTCCTTCACAGGAAGCACAGTGTGCCTGAGCTGGAAGGAGAACTAAACTGACTGTTCCCCAGAGGGGTTGGGGCTGAACAAACAATGCCATTGACTCTCCATATGTACCCATACATATCTTTTACCATGCACCTGTCAGCCCAGCGTTTGTTACACATTCAAATTTTTTTTTTTTTTTTTTTGCAGCTCTGAGAATAATATGCTTGGGTAAAGTATGATCATGGTGGCAGAAAGCTGTGAAATTCTGAGTCATCTTTCTCATGTTAATTAAAATCATAATTGAGTGATCTTAGGTTTAAATGAGGAACATACATATATTTCAAGAAACGCTTGATATAAAGGGACTCCTTAGAATTTCTTTTTTTCTGGGGAACTCAGAGGAGATTAAAGTCTTCTCAGAGTAACAACAAGGACATCTGGGTAGACTAACAAAAACTACATGCAAATATGAAAATGAAAGTTATTCATCCGTTTTTAGAAAACGAAAATGCAGGCTTTCCATGTTTCCTTTTGGGGACAGTGTTGGCTAGCTAGCCTGCTTTGTATTTCTACTGTGACTGGAGGGGTCTCTCACAGGTGCTACCAGACTGGCATCAGGTCTCCTCAGCTCAGAGGGCAAAGGTGACGATTGCTCAGGAGGCCTGCACACCTGGATCAGCTTCTCAGAGATGCTGGGGCAGAATGGCTCTTTGTAGCCCCTTGATCCTCACATGACTGCCCTGCACACAGTCCCTCCAGTCTGGTTCTGTGCTCACTACCCTGCATGCCTGGCTTGTCCCAACTCATGGTGGCCCCATCCTGTCTTCTGAGTGGTGGTCAGCTCAGGTCTCCTCTCCTCAATCAATTATTGTGTCACACACTCTGTGACTGGATCTTTTTAGGAGGAGCTTTCATCTTACCTGCCTGCTTTATAGGTCAGGCAGACTGGAGTTTGTTAGTCTATCATATCTTTGCCTTCCAGCTATAAGAACCCCAATTGTCCTCAAGGCCATTTGGTTTTCTCTAAGAGAAGGATCAAGAACAGAAAGAACACAGATGAAGAAAGCTCAGGATATTATCAATGTGCATAAAGGCAAAGAAATTAGCTGGAGAACCATACATCAAAATATTAATGATA
This sequence comes from Pipistrellus hanaki, assembly GCF_964339955.1. Lineage (NCBI taxonomy): Eukaryota > Metazoa > Chordata > Mammalia > Chiroptera > Vespertilionidae > Pipistrellus > Pipistrellus hanaki. Next base: position 58,174,694 of record NC_140503.1, on the reverse strand, counting down.
GTCATTGCTGAGTTTTGATGGTGATTCTTTATATTTTTCAAATTTATTTTTATTGCAAACAATGAATCAGAAAAAAAATGATACTTGTTGTGAGTGAGAATAATTGTGCTTCTCATTGTAACTAGAAGATAGAGTGTGAAGAGACAAACCACAAAACCTTTTGGACATTGCAATGGGCCAGAGTCAGGTTTGGTAAGGAAGAAAATAAATTGCTCAGATACCATTTTGAATAAAGCATAAAATCAAACTAAATTTGATATGGTAAGTAAGATGCCCTAAGGCTAGCCCTACTTTGGTTTCTTTACATGATTCACATAGCCATGACTAAATGGACCCTCCATCACCCTCCAGACAAATTACTAGTACTTTTGATTAAGGGCTACCTTAAAAGCTCTTCTTTTACAGTGAATTGGAAATGACCACTAATCTCCATTGACTGATGCTGTGGGGTGACCAATGAATTGATTAGGTGGCAGTGCATTATGCCTTTGGGATGCTAGCTCTGAGGAACCCCTGGAGTTCTGGATCCATAAATCAATGGGCAGAGGTTGTGATTACAATATTCTGTTACTATTTCTGTGCTATAGCCCTGTTATGTGATGTAGTCACCATTTTATCTCATTCCAAATTGGCATATTCTCTGTTCATCTTTTTTTTTTTCTTTGCACTTCTGAAAGGCATCTTGCTCATAGTTATTTGCTCAATCTGAGGCCATTATGACCCCTGTGTTTCATGTCAGAGGGTTTTATTACAGTTTTATGCCTATAGACTAAGATGGCAGGAGTTGGTGTGCAATGACCAAAAGGCAGATGGGTTGAAGCATTAGAAATGTCAATTAAAAAGACAGAACTAAATGTTAAGTGAAGTCTGTGACTGATACCCAGAATTTGTTTTTGAACAATATTGAAAATGTAATATGTATTATAAACGGAATGGTGTTGATTTTAGAATATTTTTTCAGCAAAAGTAATATACACATATGTTATATATTAAATTATAATATGTATATTTTGATGAATATTGAATACAAATAAATGTAAATCCTAATATATAAAAACCCTGGGTCGGTCACATCCACAATGACCAGGAGGATTGACTGTTCATCAGGCTCCATGTGCAGTAGTCAAGCTGAACTGCTGACCTCTCAGAGAGAGTGAGAGGCAGGGCTGATCAGGAGCAGCAGTGGCTGCTGGCGAGGCCTGGATAGAGAAGCACGGTACTCAGACCCTGCTTCTCTCTCCTAGCCTCGCCAGCAGCCAAGCCTCTCTCTCTATCCCTGAGGTCAGCAGTTCAGCCCACTTGATAGCAGCCTGGACTGAACACCAGGCTGTATGCACCACAGGTGAGCAGGCTGACCTGCTGCCTTCTCAGAGAAACAGAGAGACAGGGCTGACCAGCAGTATTACCAGCTGCTGTCATGCCAGGAGAAAAAAGCAGGATGATCAGACCCTGCTTCTCTCTTCCTTGCCAGCAGCCAAGCATCTCTCTCTCTGTCCTATAGATCAGCACTTCAGCCTCTTGCTAGCAGCCTGTGGTGGCTGCTGATCAGCTCTGCCTCTATGATCAGTCCCAAAGACAGGCCTGGAGATGATGACTGACATAGAAACCAATCAATTAGAACCAAATCTGGGTCAACTGTGAGGAGCCAATGGCTATCTAGGAGGTGGAGCCTTTGACAATGACTGGCATAGAAACCGATCAATCAGAATCAAATTGGCTGGCAGAGGAGGAAAGTTAGGGAAGAGATCAGGCCTGCAGGGGAGGGCAATTAGGGGTGAGATCATGCCAGCAGGGGAGGGCAGTTGGGGGCAAGATCAGGCTGGCAGGGGAGGGCAGTTGGGGGGTGAACAGACCAGCAGGGGAGCAGTTAGGAGGTGATTAGTCTGGCAGGCAGAAGCAGTTACGGGCAATCAAGCAGGCAAGCGTTTAGGAGCCAGCAGTCCAAGATTGTGAGATCTGGCCTAAATCAGCAGTCAGACATCCCCCAAGGGGTCCCAGATTGGAGAGGGTGCAGGCCTGGCTGAGGGACAGACACCCTGCCAGTGCATGAATTTCATACTTAACAGACTTTGGAATAAAGATGGTAACTCTTTTGGTATATAGATTTTAGTTCAGGTTTAGCTTTCCCTCTCCCCTACGTCCCTCAACTCTAGCTAGTATCACACATAGCCCAGTAAGAGAGGCTGGGAAATGAGGAAAGAAATTGAGGGTTCTACCAGTAAAGCTCATATAAACAGAAGTTTCAAGTAAGTAATCCCAAAGGAAGATGGTTATAGGAAAGACTAACCACTCAATAAATGTGGTCTTCTGAGAAGAGGATGAAATTTAATTTTACTTCATTAGGAGAAGATAATTTTCTTGGTGAGCATAGTGGTTAAAGAAGCAGGTTCCCCAGCCTCATGCCTGTGCTTGGATCTCAGCTCCCCTACAACTAGCACATGACCTTGGATAAGTTACTCAGCCACTCTAGTTAGCATCAGTAAACTGGGTTGGTTAAAGTAATACTTGACTCATATTATTAGGAGTCAATAATATAATAAATGCTAAGAACTGTGCCTGGTTTCTAACAATTATTAAATGAATACTAAATTTTATTATTTTTTGTGCCCTTTATCTTCAACTGACATTTTGTCAAAACTTTCTTAAGAAAGGTTAGGTATTGGTATTAGAAATTTTGTCTGAAGATTGAGATTTTTTTCTCATTTGTCCTAGTTTTATATCTGCTATCCAGATGATGCACTGCGTTTTGAGGTTTCTTTTAAGAATTACGGTATTCTGGCTAGCATATTTTCTAAACACCCAGCCCTTGCTATTAGAATAACAACAGCAATAGCAAATATTCGGAGTACATTTTATGTGCTAGGCAGGGTTCTAAGTGCTTTACATAGATTGATGTATGTGTTCCTCATGCAACCCTACAGAACTGGCAAATGACTTGAAGTCCACGAAGGCTGAAGTATTTTGTTAGAAACCACCCACCCAGGAAATGGCAGACTCAGTGACCACGACTCCTCATCCTGACATTCAAGGCCTCCAGGCTGTCCCTAGCCTCCTTTCCCAAACATATCTCTAATTCTCTCCTTCATGCTAGACAAAAATAACCAAACTTAATGGTTTGCTAGTCTTCATTTACAGCTCAGATATTTCCAGTCATTTCTGTGCTCATGCTCCTTTTTTTTTTTTTTTAATGTATTTGTTCTCCATTTGTGAATGTCAACATTACACTCTCTTTAAAGCTCCTTTTCCACTTTTTGACTTTTCTGGAAAGTAATCAACCTTTCTATGCTATTCCTTGGAGAAATGAGATTTTTTGGAATTATTTTATGGTCCTGGGTGGATGTAATTTCAGCTTCCAGCTGTACTATCTAGTAATTATTTGACCTGAGACAAGGTATTTAACTTTTTTTTTTTTTTTAGGCTTGTTTCCATATCTCTCAAGTGAGGCTAAAAGAACCCATCTTAGGACTATTACAAAGAATAAATAAGGTAAAGTATGAAGTTCTGACACGTTTATATTAAAAATCTTGAGGTTCTGATTCAATATTTGAGAAAGGGGGGAGAAAAAGAGGGACCTCTCTTATGTTGTTATAGAGTTAGAGTCATGCTCAGCCGTGGCTGGTTTGTTGAAGCAACGTCTCTTATACCAAAAAGGCTGTGGGTTCAATTCCAGTCAGGGAACATAGTTATGTTGCAGGTTAAGGAACTATGGGAAGCAACCAAGCTATGTTTTCCTCTCACATTGGTGTTTATCTCTCTGTGATATCAATAATAATGATACCACTTTATGACAAATAAAAACAGAGTGGAAGGGATAGTACATATTCTGAAACCTATTTAGTCTTTACAGGATGTATTAAAGAGTGTGGAGATTTCCCTGTTTCCCTATCTTCCTTCATAGACATTGAGGGACCAGAGAGGTGTTTAGCTTCTTCAGCAAAAGGGCCATGGAGGGACTTATTAGGAGCTGAGAGGACACAAGTCCAAGTGCCAGAGTGTCAGAGACTGTGGCTCTGTGGGCAAGGTCCATTGTTGTATTTGAAATATTTCTTTAATATTACTAATTATAATATTTATACTACATACACACATGTTATCAGTGATTATAAGAATTACATGTATGCATACTTACATGAATGGTAAATTTAGTTTTATAATAGTGCCTCAAGTATGCTAATTCATTAATGTCAGCTTAAATACTTAAAGTGAGTCTGCAAGGTAGATCTTATTTTAGTTTGTGATATAGATACTATGGCTGAGGGTGTTTAAGCAACTTAATCAAGCTGGCTTAAGTGGCAGAGTCCTAAGGCAAACACATGCTTCTGAGATCTCTCTGATTAAAACAAACGCACCAACTGAAAAATCAAAACCATGCACTGTGCATAACACTGAGTTATCCAAACATGTTTAAGTGGTGCACACTTTATAAATGCCATGTGTGCCAGGCAATTTTGTGAGTCTTATTACTCCATATTTTAGGTTTAACTATATTCATGTGGATCAGAATATTATTAGTTTGTACATTGTCTAAATTTTGTTTGTTGACTGAAATTTTTAATTTGTGTTTTCCTGTGAATCTAGTTCCCGCCAATGCTGAAGTCACAAGGCTGCATTATTTTTGTTACTGAAGCACAAAGGGCCCTAATAGCACCTTGTGATGGCAATTCCCAAGGTCAGATGCTGTTTTCAGTTGGGCTTCTGAAACTTTAGAAAGCAGTAAGCACAAACATGGTCAAAACAATAATAAATGATGTACCAGCCAGCCCTTGTGGCAGGTAGTGCTGAATCTTAAGGACTGAGATTGAGGGCCAGGGAGTCAAGGCCTGGAGATATGCACTGTGCCAGCTCAGCAGTCTCAGGCTGGCGCTGGAAGAAAATGTCCATAAATCTGAAGCCAGTCATAGTGAAAGGGCCCCAAAGGGGAGGACCAGCATCAGGAAAAAAAGCTGAATGAAGTGAAGAAGCTAGAGGAAAGCAAAGTCTCCAGGGCGAATAGGAAACTGTGTGGGCCCAAGAGGTTATACAGCTAAGTCTGCAAACAGCCACGGACATACCACAGCTCCTTTGTGTCCTCAGTTTGGCAGGACAAAGACATGCACCTCTGCGTGAACTGTAGGTTTTCCTGGCTTGCTTTTCTGCATCTTAGTCAAATTATGTTGTAATGAGATACACACGTATCTATGATATGAATATATGCTATATACTCTAAATTGAATAACGCATCCTTTTTAGAATTTGTATTATTAATTTTAATGTTTGTCTTTGATAAAACATCCTTTATTTTCATTATACTGAAATGCAACCTCTCTCAAAAACATGTATCCATTTGTGCTTTCAATTTACTTTGTGCTATTTTTCAAAAAGTCAGGTCAAGACCTAATTTCTAAAGCAATCTCCACAGTGCTTTATTGTTCACCACTAACTTATATGATTAAGGAATCTAACAGGATTTTTTTGTTGTTGTTCTTTCTATAGCATCTTCTTTTGCCAATATCTCATTATCTGTGGTTTGCAGTTCAACATCTTGAACAAAATTTAATACAAGAAATGGATGTTATACTTTAGAAAATGGCAGCTCCATTTCAACAACCACATAATTTCTTAGAATTTGTGCTTTCTTATTGTGAACTTCAGTCATCTAAACACAAAAAGCTTTTCAAACACTTAAATATAACATCTATCTGAGATTAATAAGGCATCATGGTTTCCTTTCAAACTTCTTTTAAGAAGTCCAAATAATTCATAAAAAATAAATGGGACTGAAAAGTTGATACTGAAATTATCAGGTTACTGAACAAGCCCCTTTGGTGGGAACATTATGAAAGTTACTAAGATAAGAGAAGAGAAGACAAAGAGTGTGACACAGCCATCAATCCCATTGACTTTTAGAATGCCAATAAAGAGCAATTCAGTTCCAGGCACATGAAGTAAAAATCTTTTTAAATCTTCAATTTACTATTTGCCCACATGCCTTGCAGCAGGTTTAGGAAGGAAAATAAGCACTTAGAGGGGAAGTAAATGGACAACGAAAATGGACTACTTATTAAGTTAAGTGGCATTCATTTAGCATGAATCTAATGTCTCTAGGACATGTGGAATAGGAAAGACTATGATCTCTCACTTGTTAGATCTTACAGTGCTAAAGTAACACTGACTTGGAAAACATGAGAATTTTACCACAGTGGAACAGGCAAGTGCCACGATATGTGGACTGAAATTAAGTACAAGACTCAGCAGCATATTAATGTTTTCCCCAATTTCAGGCATTGTCTTAAACCATATTGCATAATAAACCCAAATGTCTAAAACTTGAAAGGTATTAAAATGTATGCAAATTAGGTAACAGTTATAGTGTCATAAATTGTCAGTGCTTAGAATTGCCTTTTGTGAAGATAATTTATTAGTTGAAGTAATTCTATTATGTTCCTATGGGGAAAAAAACCAGATTGTTGACATAGGAAAAACGGTTAAGTATTATATATAAGGTTAACATTATATATATATATATATATATATATATATATATATATATGTATATATACCATCAAATATAACTTTTAATCATGGCTTCAGAATGCATTGTTCTAAGTGAAATAGATTAGATAAAATGGTCTTAAATGATAACATCCTTTATTAATCATGAATGACGTGAACAGATATATATTTAATATTAATAACTATAAATCCAATCATGTATATTAAAATATTCAATTGGGAAAATGTTTATTAAATTTGTTTGCTTTTCATTCATTTATTCATGTATCAATTTCTTTCCTTTTCAATTTTTTAAAATAAATATTTCTAGTAGCTTATAAGACTATCCTATATAATAAAAGGCTAATATGCAAATTGAGTGAACAGCAGAATGATCTATCGCTATGATGCACACTGACCATCAGTGGGCAGACACTCAATGCAGGAGCTGCCCCCTGGTGGTCAGTGCTCTCCCACAGGAGAAGCACCACTCAGCCAAAAGCTGTGCTCACAGCTGGTGAGTGCAACGGCAGTGGCGATGAAGCATAGCAACCTCCATCCTGGTAAAAACTGTTGCTTAAAATTTTAACCCTGCTCTTCTGGCTTCTGCAAACATTTGCTTGCTTAGATAATAGGGGAAAATAAGATTATTCCCATTCCAGAGAGGACATAAACTATGCTCCAGTCAGAGTTGTCAGTGCTGGAGTGCTGGTGCCAGGCCAGGCCTTGAGATATAGTCTTATGGCCTGTCCTAGCACACAAGACTTTTTCTCAGAAGGTCTGGAAGTCTCATTCCAAATTTGGAAAACAAAGATCTGAAGAACATATAAATAGGGAAGATTTCTACCATATTGGGCTCCTGAATTTGAAAAGCAAGATTTCCTCTAGGCCCTTTAAAGCTAGCAAAATGAACAGGACTCCTTGATTAAGGAGTCTTCTGATTTACAATATAACAGCAAGAGCCTCTGCCACCTCTGCGGCAGCTCTACAGATGTCTGACTGCTAGTTTAGGCCCAGGGAGCGAGCCTAAGCCTTCAGTTGGACATCTCCCAAGGGCTCTTGGACTGTGAAAGGGTGCAGGCCAGGCTGAGGAACCCCTCCACCTTCCAGTGCACATTTACATGCACAGGGCCTCTAGTATATCATAAATTAGAAAAACATAATTCATTGCCCATTAAAAGACCAGGAAAATATAGAACAGCAAGAAAAATGTTTCCAAAAATAATTTTTAAAAAGTGACTTAGAGCTTCCAAGTGGCAGAGCAAAAGGAATGGAAATTTGATTATATAATTTTTATTCCTAAGGAAATATGTTATATGAGTTTCTAAGGAAAAACATATTTTTTCTTATACTTTGGTCTAAATTACATTTCTCAAGTACATCTCCTCAAATGGTCATTGAGTCACGTATGGTTAAATATCATTAAGTATATAAACATGAAAAATTCAATACCAATTTAGATAGCATCTAGTACTTGATTTCTGTGTTTATACATATCAATGTGGCCACTCCTCTCTACTGACACTCATCACTTGTCCCATTCTTAGAGCATGATGTGAAGTATTTTTCCACTTTCTCTCCTCTAATGTTTCCTTAAAAATGTGTGGGTTTTTTTTGTTTTGTTTTGTTTGTTTTTACCCAAAGGTTATATCACAAAACATGAAATACACGCTAACTTTTCAAATGACATCAGAGTTATGCTATCTCTTCCTGGCTGTACAAAGGTGCTTTTACAATAAAATTAATCAAATTTTTGCACTATTAATAGCAAGTTCCTAGATGTAGAGGGAAGCTTTATGTCAGACGCTGGTTGGTAGTTAGAAAGGAAAGCTGGATGTGAAGTGGAGGAAACAAAGAGAAATAAGAGCCCATGAAGACAAACTGGAACCTACATCTGTCTCTTCATTTCCGGCCTCAGTGATGCTGGTGACATATAGAAGAAGTGAGTATCTTATAACAGTGTAACACGTGTCTGGACTAGGACTTGGAAAAGCTTAGGGAGAAGATCTGAAGTAATAGAAGTGTTGTGGGTGCTGTCCATATCAACAAATGAGCCAGTAGATGAATGAAAGTTGTGCATGAATGGCCATAATGCCTAGAGTTCTGCACTAGCCTTGAGAACTTAACAATTACTCTTTCTTCACCTCTCTTTTCTAAATCCTGTAAAGATGATACCAGGTAAAAGTCAATCCTTGTGTAAATTTTTTTTTAATGCAAGGTAAATGGTCAATTCTAACCCAGAAATAGACAAGAAAGAAAAGTCTGGAATTTTAGTTCCAGCTCAGTATGTTGATATAGCACAAAGCTATCACTGTCCACTCCTTATCAATATGGCATCCAGATGCACCTCTTTTATTCATACTTAACAGGTTTACTAGACTTCGTATAAAATACTATATAGAGTCTCTCTATATTTGAGGATGTACATTCCTCTTCTAGCTGAGCATCCTTGCATTTAATTACTGAGATCTAAGGTTAACTATTCTTAGTATAACTTAAGGGAAATGGAAAAAGGGAAGATAATATATATATATTTCCCCCCACATTTATTCATAGCAAAATAAGGAAGGCATTAATAATAATTACAGTTCTTGTTTCTATCACTGGTCACATATGATATAGTTCGTATTTAAAGCTATCTTCTTCCACTATCTGTTTTTTACTTCTTTTTGTCTCAGCAAGCACCTCTGCTGATACTGGTTCTTTGTCTGATGAAATGACCCAAGACTTAATTTTAAAGTGGTGTGAGCCAGTCATAGTCCAACTTTCATTTGATTGTAGTTTTACATTAACTTTTGTCATGGGACATGGAATTATTAAGATGTTTCTTGGGGTATTGCCTATATTCCAATATTCATCTATATTCCATTGTGGAACAGTACCTCATTTTGCCCCATGGGACGTTAAGATCAATCATTAGAGGTGAAAGATAACTCCTTCCTTTGCTGGCTGATTCATTGGCCTGAGGAGACCAAGCTGACTTGGTGGCAGTGTTAACTTCTAGTTTTAATAAAACCATGGCTGTGCCCTTGGTGGAAGCATTTTTCCTTTAGGAAATAAATCCTCTAGACTAGCAGCCCAAATTTGTGAATTTTTGGTGAAATTATTTTTGCTAGCTCAATTCTAGGAAAAATGAGAAGAATTACTTCATTTTTATCCTCAATTTTGAGAGTCATGTAATAAGGTAGATTTCTATATCTGTAAGATGTATTTTTATTTATATATGTAATTGATAGAGGTACAATTTATATATGATAAAATGCATAGATGTAACCTGAACATTTTGATGAGTTTTCACAAATTCAGGCACTGTGTATCAACTCTTCAATCAAGATATAGAATATTTTCCCATCACTTTTCCTCAATTTCTGGCCCCAGAAAACTACATACTTATTTTATATCAAGATAGGTTATTTTTGTATTTTCTATACTTTCATAAAAAGGGATCATGAAATCTGGACTTTTTCATTTAGGAATATTTTTTTCTTTTAAAATATTCATTTATCCATCCTGTTTTATGTATCAAGAATTTATTTTCTGCCAAAACCGGTTTGGCTCAGTGGATGGAGCGTCAGCCTGCGGACTGAAAGGTCCTGGGTTCGATTCCGGTCAAAGGCATGTACCTTGGTTGCGGGCACATCCCCAGTAGGGGTGGTGCAAGAGGCAGCTGATTGATGATTCTCTCTCATCAATGTTTCTAACCCTCTATTCCTCTCTGTAAAAAATCAATAAAATACATATTTTAGAAAAAGAATTCATTTTCTTTTGACTATTATTCTGTTGTATACATATATCACATTTTGTTTATCAATCCCTCAGTTTAATGACATTTATATAGCTTCTGGGTTTTTGGCTATTATAAAAAAGTTGCTAGGAATATGCTTATAACTTTCTTTAAGCAGACATGTGTTAATTTCTCTTCAGTAAATATCCAGAAGTAGATTTTCTGGGTCATATAGTTAGTGGACATTTAACTTTATAAGAAATTGCCAAACTTTAAAAAAATAATTTATTAATTTATGTTTCTACCAAAGTTGTAGGAGTATTCTAGTTGCTCCCTATCTTTACGAACACTTAATATTATCACTCTTTTTAGTTTATCCATTTTATTGGGTTGACTGTGGTCTTTCATTGTGGTTTAAATTTGCATTTCTCTTATCACCATTGAGGTTGAACATTTTTCTGTGCTTATTGGCCATTTGAATATTTATGAAGTGTCTGTTCAAATATATTTACCTATAATTAATTTTTATTTTCTTATTGAGATGGAAGAATTCATTATACATTTTGGATACTAGTCTATTAGTATATATTAATATTTATGTAACTACATAAATACTTAATAAAATTTACAAATGGACATAAAATAAATTTATATATTTATATAGATATAGCTATACATATTTATTTGTTATATATATATATATATTCCAATATGTGCATTGATTCATTTTTCTATTCTTTGGATTGCCTTTCAATTTCTTAACCATGATATTTAAGGAGAAAAAAATTTTAATCTTTGATGAAGTTAAATTTTTCAAGTTTTTGGGTAATGATGTTTTGGGTTTTATTGAAATAATCTGCTTATAGTGGAATTCACAGATTTTCCACTAAAATTTCTTCTAGAAATGTTAGTTTTAGAGTTTATTTATTTATTTGTTTATTTAATTTTTATTGATTGATGAGAGAGATGAGAGAGAGAGAGAGAGAGAGAGAGAGAGAGAGAGAGAGAGAGAGAGAGACATGGACTTGTTGTTTTACTCATTTATGCATTTATTGGTTGATTCTTGTATGTATCCTGACTGGGATCAAACCTGCAATTTTGGTGTATTGGACAGTGCTCTAACCAACTTAGCTATCTGGACAAGGACAACAAATACTAGTTTTATGTTTAATTCTATTTTCAGATACTTTGTTTGTGATGCAAGGTAAGGAGTGATGTTATATTTTCCTCACAAAGATACCCAGTTGTCACTTCAATATGCTTATCTTGATTGTAGACACTTGCTTTTATCCTTTTATCTTCAACTTTTGTTTTAGAATTTAAAATATATTTACTATAGACAGAATGTAGTTAGCCTTGCTCTTTGAGTTAGTCTGATAATATCTGACTTTTAACTGAAATATTAAGTCTAACAAAATTTTCAAAATAACATTTATAATAGCATCAAAAACATATAATACTTAGAATAAATGTAACAAAATACAGCAAAAACTATAAAACCATGAAGAGAAAAATGAAAATACTGAAATAAATGGAAAGATATTCCATATACATATACATGACATGGTCAACTGAAATTATGTGTTATGTGTGTGCAAAGTAAACAATTCCAAAAAGAAATATTTTTAACTGTATAAGCTGATTTTTCACTGTCAGACACAATAACAAAATAATAGATTTGAAATCTAAATCTAGGTATATCTGACTGCCATGCCTATATCATTCTCAATACATATTACCTATTTTTGCCTACTTATCATGATTAAATATTGCCTAATTTTCCAAGAACTTCTGGCTTGTTGAGCTGAGAGAGGGTCATTCATTCGTCATAACTTGGATCAGTTAGTGCTGGTCCAATGCATTGACCTTGGCCTGGGGGCTTCCTAATAATCTATGCTCCTAGCCAGATAGGAGATGGGTAATGCTCATCTCAAATCTACCTTGTTTTCACTTAAAACTGCTTATATAAGACTTCAGAAGGAATTCAGGAAGTCTTCTTCTAATCATTTAATAAGAAAATTAAGAAGTATAAACTAGTATACATGAGAGCTTTGGAAACTTCAGGGATATCTGTTCCCTTCATCACATTAGTTAAATCCATCACGCCCAGTCTGTTTCCACATAGAGTTAGTGTATAGATTTCCCCAGAGACATTCCAGCAGGCTTGTTTAATGAATCAAGATGGCAGAAGGAGCTGAGAAAATGATCTCCTACTGTGAAGCTAATCTTGGAGGGAAATAACCTAACAACAGTACAAGCCACAGCTTTAAAAAGCAGAAGAAAACTAGCTTCAGGAAAAAAGAAGAAAGGGATACAAGGTGTGCCAAAATGGGACTGAGGAGACACTACTGTTTTGGCAAGTCTCTTATCTAAAGGCAATTTGTGATTGCTTGGCAACTTTAAGAAACTTCAGACCAACGACAGTGTAGTAGGTTTGCAAATTCTTCAGGCTAAACCCTATCATGAAACGAGGGCAGTAAAATGAATGGTCAAATGAAGAGTATGATTTTATTTTTTATGGAAATAATGATTATTTACTTTTTTATTTATTAATTTCACAAATACTATTTGACAGCCTACTAAAATGATCTTGGCAAAATATTGAGAGTAAATAAATGATTCAAAAAATGTTCTGTTTATGGAAAGGAAAAAATAATAAGTTATTTATAAAGTAAGGACTATACCAGGTGAGGCCAAGTTATACAGTGGTAAACAACAACCCTCAAGTCTATTGGACTTTTTCCATGACATTTTAATTTCTTGCACACATTGCCTGCTGGTCTGAGTGCCTCCAGAAGGCAAGTGTCCTCCATATGTTGGTTCATTGTTCCAGCTAGTTCAGTCTGTGACAATGTCACATCAACAGGTGATTTCAGAATCATGAAAGAGGAAGAGAGATCTAGAAATTACAGTATCAGAATTAAATATTGGGTATTAATGAAAACTGCTGGCTCCTACAGTGTGCTATATGGTAGAGTTTTAGGCAAAGGACTCTGAGTCACTAGTTAGTAACAAAGGATAAAGTGACCACTGCTTGTATTTTCCTCTATTTGTGGAATAGAAAAGTATAGTGGTAAATCCTGACATATACAGGGTAGGGGTAAATTAGGTTTACAGTTATTCATATGAAAGTAATATAAAAATTAATAAATAATAGTATAAGAATAAACTGTTTCGTGTAATCACAACTGTAAAACTACTTCTGCCCACCCTATATTGTAAAGGAAAAATATAGGGTTCATTAACTAAGGGTCTTTCTGTGCACTTTAATCTCTAATCTAGAAAATAAATATATGAAATTTTATGAAGTCCCCTGTAGATGAAAAATAAATAGACGATATGATTCTGGCTCTTACTCTTACAATAGAATGGGGATGGAATTTAAGCCAAAAGAATTGCAGAAAAAGCAGATCAATCTGATAACCTATAAACTGGAATCTTTATTACTTCCCTACACATATAGAACAATGAAAATGATAACCTTGAGACTGCAAAACCCTAAAGTGCTTTCAGAATCATTAAAGGAAGATTAAAGTATTTTTAGTATAGTTTAGGTTTGAGGCTATTATTGAATTTTAATATGAGACAATTGGCTATTCATGCACAATATATATGACACATCTCTAGTAACTTGAACCTGTGATGAGGTAGAGTACCCCATTCTCTGATCATTAATAAACAAAATTAGAGAAACAGATAAACATTTGCTTCTAGCATCATCTGTACAGAGTTGCTTATGCATACTGAGCAATCATGGTGATTTATAATGGGAGTGAGATGGAAGTGGGTTAAGTAGGGCATTTATATAAAAAGGCTATCTGAAGAAGATAAGTATATTTTGCAGGAGAGGCAAGAGGAATTTTGTTGCATAGGGAGATAAATGCAGGAGGAAGCACCTCAGGAAAAAATGAGGTAGCTTAGAAACAGATGTGAAGCTTGATCACATTTACTATCTCTGCATAGCTAAAGAGAAGTTTATAATAGAAAGTATCAGGGAGGAAATTTTGGTAATAATCCATAGTCTTAAAGCTTACAACCAGGAGATCTGTAAGCGTGTGTGCGTGTGTGAGTTGTGTGCGGTGTGTGTGTGTGTGTGTGTGTGTGTGTGTGTGTGTGTGTGTGCGCGCGCGCGCGTGCTCTCTCAGAAGGCTGGTTTGGAGATACAGTTCCTGGACTTGTTAGGATAAGGAGAAGCTGCCAAGATAGTTAGTGCTGGAGTACAGACATGGATGCCAGTGAACTGTGAGAAAAGAAAGTGAGTCCTAAATACTATAGGGAAGAATTAGTGGATTGGGTGAGTATTCCCTAGGACTTCACATAAGTGACTGTGAATTTCTGTCTAACTTTCTTTTTTTTCTCTGTTTTGGTGATGATATTCATTGCAATAATGTCAATTAGCAACCATCTTTATGCCTATAATTCTTATCTAGAAATAGAAAAGCGTCATATAGTGATAAAGTGTATGTACTCAATAAATGTTAATTGTTATTGTATATCTGCTAATTTCTCTTATTATGAGCCAACTTTTGTATATACACCTGTATTTTGACATTTTTATTTGCATATCCCAAAGAAAACTCCAGCTCAAAAGGTCAAGGAGTATCCTTCCTCTACCCTGGCCCACTCCTATGCTGAGTTCCTTCTTTTTTAAAAAAATATATTTTATTGATTTTTTTTTTTACAGAGAGGAAGGGAGAGAGATAGAGAGCTAGAAACATCGATGAATGAGAGCGAAACATTGACCAGCTGCCTCTTGCACATCCCCTACCGGGGATGTGCCCGCAACCAATGTACATGCCCTTGACCGGAATCGAACCTGGAATTCAGTCTGCAGACCGATGCTCTACCACTGAGCCAAACTGGCTTCAGCCTGAGTTCCTTCTAACAGCCTACTGAAAGTACCTCCAACATATTCATAATGTCACTCAACATTTTTTTGCCACATATACTTGACTGAGTCATGTATCAGTATGTGACTATTTCATATGAATAGAGACTAGATAGAAGCAAATTTTGAAAACAAAACAAAACAAAACCTATTCCAAAAAGTTGTTTTTTTTTAACTTCAAATAAAATTCCATCTGGTTAAACTAAAGCCATTGAAGAGAACCTTAATTGAGGAATATTTTGATTATGACTCCAAGGACCTGAATTTTGAGTATGACTCCAAGGTCATACAATTATGTAGAAATATTATTAGGAATTGTAGGGAAAAGAATGTGAGCAAGGGGGTCAGGTCTAAGTTGTTGACATTACTTGATAGCTGTTTTACTTGGTAAATGATTTATATTAACAAAGCACAAATCATCAAGGAGACCTTAGAAAAGGCAATTTTTTTCAACATTCAGTTCTTTATTGCTTTTGCCCTTTTTTACACTTCACCAATTTTGTCCTCTTTCTCTAAAAAAAATAAAAAATAATAAAAAAAATAACACAACACTGTGGTAAAGAAAAAAGATAAAACTTTGCATCATGGAAACTCAGTGTCCTCTGGACTATATTACTCTTAAAAATAAGAGGTAATATCCTTTGGAAATATTTCTGAAGGATACATGTTAGCATCATTTTATAGGAGAAAAGAAGGGTGCACTTTGATAGATGGATAATAAAAGCACAGGAGAGAAGAAGATATTTCAGATAAAAGAATTGACAGATAAAGAGGATTAGTGAAGGGTCAAAACAATATATGAAGACATCAACATTTCTTGAGCAATCATTCAAAAAAAAAATGTCAACAAACAAAAGGCTCACTGGCAATAATATACAAAAATGGGTAATTTCAGTGAAGAAAGTAGTCTAACTGAGCTCAACATGGCTATTAACACTCATTTACTGGTCTCAGTGGAATAAAACACGAAAGACAAGAGCTTGAAGTGAATAAAATTATATCCAATTTACAATCAAATGAAAAGATAGTGGGCTCAGAGCCCAAAATATTTCTCAATTAAGCTTCTCTTCAATGGCTTTAGTTTAACCAGCTGGAATTTTATTTAAGGCTTTTTTTTTTTTTTAACTACTCTTATTGAACCTTTTGAAAAGCAGGATTTCCTTTTTAATGGGTAATCTATTTCTTTTTATAAAGTAAAAATCAGCAACAACTGGAATTCTTCACACACGGAAACACAATAAAATTGACACAAAGACATGGAAGACACTGTTTCTATTCTCAGAGACATGACTTTCTATGAAGAAAAAAATGTGTGGCAAATGGGATGTAGGGACATATAGGCCATGAACACGCTGCTCCCTGGAGTTGATTGAGTTTTTAATTCAAAGGAACATTATTGTTTGCTGGTCAACTTAGATGATAAGTACTAATTAAGGTTCTATGCTCTATATAACATCATGATTTTGAGGCTCATTCCTCAAAAAAAATGTGCAGCTTAAGGTCAAAATGTTTCAATCAAGTAATAATATTGTCATCTACTAATATAAACAGTATAATTTGGTATAATTTCCATTCCTAAATATATAAAATCATTTAAAATTCTGGAACTTGAAGAGGTAATCTTTTATCACCTGGAAAATTCTCTTTCATTATGACATTGAATTAATTGGATGTTACTACTAGTATACATGGAAACATTTCATCTTTCATTTTGTTTTCAAGGTAAAATCATAATATAAATATATATGATGTTCCTGTGTTAGAATATTCAATATGAGGGGACAGTTTAATAGATTAAATGTCTGATTTTTTTTTACAACTAATCAAATGTAATGTTTTATTTTTACACGTGCAAATGAAGCTGAAAAACTGTGAAATATGCAGCCAGTCAACAGCTATTTGAATGCCAACCACTAGCAAATTTAAATGTTTCTAATGTCATGGACTAGAGTGACTTATAGTCTGATATCACTGAGATGGTCCTAGAAGGAGAGAAAAATAATATAAACTCAGACGTATCTAACACAAGCCAGAGTATACCAGAAAGGGAAGCAGGGCGAGAATTTCATTTAATGGGAGAAAATGAGACGGGCTCCATAGAGAATATGGTATTTAAGAAGGGACTCGAAAAAATAGAATCAACTTATAAGTGTATATGGTAGTGGGGACATTTTAAGGACCACAAAAGCACAAGCTTATGGTAAAGAACGAGATGTATTTTGGGAAAAAGCTGAGTAATACAGTTCTAGATATAGAATACTGAATAGGGAAACTGGTATAGAAGCTTGCATTAGATTAACCTACAGCTCGGAAAGGCTTTTGTGCACCTTTCCTGTAAAACATGCTTGCTTTGCCAATGCAACCTGCCCTAAGCCGGAGGATATCTCAAAGTCACTTTTGAGTATGAATGGCCTGGCTGTTAGAGATTCAGCAGATGCCTGGTGATCTGTCTGACTAGGTTTTCTTGCATACCTAGTCTTCTTAAATGCATGTGAGAAAGTTATTTCTTTCCTTGATGATTTATGTTACTCCAGTGACACTCTTTACAACTGGGTATGAATGCAAATGTTTTATAACAGACTTATTAAAATGAAACTCACATACCATAAAATCCACCCTTTTAAATTGTACAAGTTAGTGGTTCTTAGTAGATTTACAGAACTGTGTTATAGTCACCACTCTCTAATTTTAGAACATTTTTTTCAACCCCCAAATAAAAGAATACCTATACCTATTAGCTACCATTTCCCTATTCTTTCTACCTCTAGCCCCTGAAAATCACTGATCTAATATTCTGTCTTTATGGCTTTGCTAATTCTGAACATCTCATATAAGTAGAATTATACAACATGTGCTTGCATTGGTTAGGGTTCTCTAGAAAAAATAGAATCAATAGGATGTATACATAGTTATTCATAAGATAAAAATTATTATAGGAATTGACTCACCCAGTTATAAAAGCGAAGGTGTCCCACAATCTGCCATCTGCAAAGCTAGAAAATCAAGAAAGCTAGTAGCATATTTCAGTCTAAGGGTAAAGGTCTGAGATCGAGGGGATCCAATGGTGTTATTCCCAGAGTTTGAATGCCTCAGAACCAAGAGCACCAATGTCTGAGAGCAGACAGGGTAATATGATTATCACAGCTCAAAAAGAGAGAATTTGCCCACTTTTTCTTTTTGTTCAATTAGAGTTCCCAATGGACTGGATGATGCCCATCCATATTGGTGAGGGCATATCTCTTCATTTAGTCTACTGAATCAAATACTAATCTGTTCCATAAACTCCCTCACTGACACCTACAGACAATGTTTTTACCAGATATCTGGGCATCCCTTACAGATAAAGTTGACAGATAATTCAAGTTGACAGATAAAATTAACCATCACAGTAAATTTTTGTGCCTGCCTTCTTCACAACATAATGTTTTTAACGCTCATCCATGTTGTGATATTTATCAGTATGTCATTCCTCTTCATTGAATAATATTGAATAATATTGCATTGACTAGATATATCATATTTTCCATATCCATTCATCAGGTGATGGGCATTTGAGTTGTTTTCACTTTTTACCTGTCATGAATTATGCTGTTGAGACTATTCAGGCACACATTTTTGTTTGGATGTGTTTCATTTCTCTTGGGTATATATCTAGGAATTGCTGTGTCATGGTTACTCTATCCTTAACATATTGAAGAACTTTTCACTGTTTTCCAAAGTCCCACCAATAATGTATACTTGAGGGTTTAATTTTCTTCATATCTTTATCAACACTTGTTATTGTTGGTTGTTTTTTATTATAGCCATCCTAGTGCACATAAGGTGATGCTTGTTGTAGTTTATTTGCATTTCTCCAATGACTAATGATACTGAGTATTGCTTCATGTGCTTATTTTTGCCATTTTTATATACTTTTGATAACTGTATTTTCAAATTACTAGCTTATTAAAAAAAAACTTGGTTATTTATCTTTTTTAATAAGGACATTTATTTGTTTTGGTTGTTTTAATCTTTCAATTATAGTTTACAGTCAATATTATTCTGTATTAACTAATATTATACAAACATGTACATATAAAACATGTATAGCATATGAAGTACAATTATATACTTTATAGAGTCGTCTGACTCCCTGATATTTCATGTATCTACCTGGCCCCATTCATAGTTACTTTGATATTATTGACTATACTAGAGGCCCGAAGCATGAAATTCATGCAAGAGTAGGCCTTCCTTCCCCTGGCTTCCGGCACTGGCTTCCCTATGGCACCTGGGGCCTGGGCTTAGCCCTCAGCTGCTGGCAGGAACCTGGGACATGGGTGTCCCTTGAAGCCCCAGCTTTGTTCAGAAGGATGTCCAGTCTAATAAGCATATTACACTTTTATTATTATATATGTATTATGCTGTAATTTATATCTCTATGATTCTTCTATAACTAACAATTTATGCTTCTTAATCCCTTCATCTTTTTCACCTAACTTCCCAACATTCTTCTCTTCTGTCAACTATCATCTTTCTCTATATCTATGATTCTATTTCTATTTTGTTTGTTTATTTATTTTGTCCTTTAGATTTCATACAGAAGTGAAATTATCTGGTATTTGTCTTTCTCTGTTTGATTTATTTCACCTAGGTCCATCCATGCTGTCACAAAAGATAAGATTTATCTTTTTATTTTTAAGTTGAGTGAGTTCTTTATATGTTCTAAATTTATAAGACTCTTATCAGATATACATTTGCAAATATTTCTCCTAATTCTGTGTATTATATTTTTACTTTATGTTATCCTTTGAAACAAAAGTTTTACATTTTTTATGAAATCCAACTTACTTTGTTTTTCATTAGTCACTTGGCATTTGGTATCATAGCTAAGAAATCATTACCTAAACTAAGATAAAAGATTTACTCTTAGGTTTCCTTCTGAGAGTTTTATAGTTTTAGTTTTTATAATTAGTTTTATGATCCACTTTTACTTAAGTTTTATATATAAAGGTGAGATCTAACTTCATTTTTTACATGTTGATATCTAGTTTACTCAGCACCATTTGTTGAATATTCTTTTCTCATTGAATTGTCTTGGCACCACAGATACAAATGTGTTACCTACCATATATGTTATATACTTACCCTGTACTTTCATAAAGTATTAAATATACTATTTTCCAAGTGGATGTTTATTGAAACATGGATGGATAAATTCATTGTATGCAAATTTGGCAGCCTCAGAAACATAAGAAGTTGACATCAAATTTGGCCTTGTCATAAATAAAGAAAGAGGATCCCAGTTGGAATCCTGCCTACTGGTTTCAGAGACTGCTTCTTAGAGAATCCAACTGAAAAATCTCTAGTACGGAGAGATGGCCCCTCAGTAGCAAGTCTAACCCGAGGTAGACTAGGAGCCTATGCTCTTTGTGGACAGTATGGCTCAGAAGACAGAGAAGAGAAAGGTACCGAGTGGAATAAATGAGGGGATATAGGGAGGTCAGGATTGTAATGCTAACACACAGCAATCTCTGACAAAACAAATAAACAAACAAACAAAGAAAAATAATAAGAGGTGGGAAATAAACATTTTTCTTAAAACCATGTACTAAACACACCTGGCAAGGTGACAGGCTATGGTGCATTCAATATTATTCTGTATTAGCTTTATATGTACAGCATATGAAGTACAATTATATACTTTACAGAGTGGTCTCACTCCCCGATATTTCATGTACCTACCTACCTGGCCCCATTCATAGTTACTACGATATTATTGACTATACTTGAATCCTGAAGCATGAAATTTGTGCAAGAGTAGGCCTTCCTTCCCTGGCTGTTTGCACCGGCTTCCCTCTGGCACCCGGTACATGGGCTTAATTCTTCCCTGCCGAGTTCTCCACCCCACCTTCCACAGCTACTCAGTGAGGAGAATCTGATACTCATCTTATTGACTTATGACTTTAAGATGGGTTATAACACACACACTATAACCAGGTCTTTGTTGTGATACCTTTCATACTCAGTCATCATAGGTGATAAATTTTTTCATTTCCACCCAAAGACCAACTGACTCAAGCAAAGAGTAGCTTTCTTGGGGAATTTCTTTTTTCTTCTTTTTCACCCTGTAGACAAAAAGACAATTTTTGGTGTCTTTTTGGTTGAAATATAAATTTTGGATAGAAATTGAGGGCAATTCTAGTTGAATGTATTCTAGAATACATTCATTTCTAGGTCCTACAAAATATTCCAATGACATTTTTTGCTTTACTTTAATATGAACCCAAAGGGTATTGTTCATTAACATTTGCAAGCTGTTTCTTTATATTCATGGTCTGATGAAAATGACTTGGGAGCCAGAAAATATAAATTTAATTTCAATTTCTATAATCAACTCCATGTTTGCTCTTGTATGAAACTTTTAATTTCCTTGAACCTATTTTGTCCATCTGTAGAATGGGAATAACAATCATAGTGGATATTTACTCATTACTTAGTTTCCCATATATAATTTTAAAAAAGTTTTTCTCACTAATGAGAAGTATTGAATTAAATGTCTCATATGAATAAGAGTTGGAAATTAAAGTTTCATAGAAATGCAAGTGTCAATGGCATGGCTCACTTTTAGGACCATATACATTTCTGAAAATTTGTATAAAGTATAATACATCATATTCTTTTTCATTTTCAAAATGAGAATTTCCACATTAAAAACTGTTGACTTTAGCACATAATAGCACTTGTTAAATTATGTTACAGTAACATGGTTTTCTCATAAACCATATGTGTCTTTTTTTTTAAAATTTTAGTTTAACCAGTTTTCTAATAATTTATAGGTTACAACAGACTTTTGTTGCATGTGGTTTTGTGTTTCAGAGGACAGAGGACTACATAAGCCCTCATAATAACAAGCTCATTATTGTACATTTCCACACTATAAGACCCAGTTAAAACAGACACATTCAGAAGTGGTTTTGGAAACTCTAAATACTTTTCCATGCAAAAGTATTCACTTCATGTTTTCTTCAAGTAGCAAGCTCATCATTTCAACTACTTTAAAAAGTCCAAGTTTTCACAACTTTTAAAGAACACATCTGTTATAAGAATAAGACGTATCTTGCTCTCATGTCACAAAATGAAAACAGTGTTTCAGATTTCTGCTGGGTCCTGGGAGCGGGAGGGTCGCTTTAGATGTAGTCTGTGGCTTTACTTCTCTCAAGGAAATGTTCATTATAAAGATACCCAGTGTGGAAAAGAAAAGCTCTTGGTTATTGCCTAGATCATACTACAGCATTTACCTATTGAATACAAAGAGGTTTATTTCAGCTTCACTTTCATTTTGTGATATTTAGGGATTGAGCATATAAATGAGTTCTATCATTCTGCATATTACTTCAGTTACATTAGTAGGCAAATGTTTAGGTTAACCTTGGCTTTGCTGAAAAAAACAAACGAACAATGGTCACCCTAAGGGACTGCCTTCTCTCACAAAATGGTTCACATAGTAGGTGAAGTGAAGGCTAGGTTTCCCATTCAGTAGTCATTATCCTCCTATCTAATAAAAGAGTAATATGCAAATTAACCATCACTCTTCTACACCCACAAGCCATGCCAACAAGACACACCCACCAGTCAGTATGGAGCAAATATGCAAATAAACCAAACCAAGATGGTTACAGCCACAGAGAGCAAGAGGGAGGCTTGGGTTTCCCTGGCAATGGAGGAAGTCAAGCTTTCCACCTGCCCTTGCTGGCCTAGGCCTCCACTCAAGGCTACAAAGTTTCAATTATAGAATGCAAACAAATCCAAACAGAAATTGTGGCAGCCACGGAGCTGGAAAGAGTGGGAGGCTAGGGTTGCCCCTGGCAATGGAGGAAGCCAAGCTTTCCATACACCTTGGCCTGCCCACGCCTCCACTTAATGCTACAAAGTTTCAATTATGGGAGATACATAAACCCCAACAGAAATGGCTGCTGTCACAAAGCAAGCAGAAGCCTTGATTCTGCTCCAGGCTACAAAGTAGAAGATAAATAAACCCCAGATACCAGAGCCTTCACTTGGTTCGCCAAGGAGCGTGGCCAGCCTGCAAATAACCACAGGTCCCTTGCCCAGGCCACCCCACATCCCAAGGGAACCCCCACCCTGGTCCAGGACACCCTTCAGGGCAAACCACCCAGCCACCACCTGTGCACCAGGCCTCTATCCTATCTAATAAAAGAGTAATATACAGATTGACCATCACTCCAACACACAAGATTGCTATCCCCATGTGGTCAAAATCCTACCCCCATGTGGACATAGGATGGCCACCACAAGATGGCCAGCAGGGGAGGGCAGTTGGGAGGGACCAGATCAGCAGAGGAGGGAAGTTGGGGGTGACCGGGCATGCAGGAAAGGGCAGTTGGGGGGGACCCAGGCCTTCAGGGGAGGACAATTAGGGGTGACCAGGCCTGCAGGGGAGCAGTTAGGCATCAATCAGGCTGGCAGGAGAATGGTTAGCAGGTGATCAGGCTGGCAGGCAGAAGTGGTGAAGGGCAATCAGGAAGGCAGACAGGTGAGTAGTTGGGAGCCAGCAGTCCTGGATTGTGAGAGGGATGTCTCTCTCACAATCCAGGACATCTCTCAAGGAGTCCCAGATTGGAGAGGGTTCAGGCCGGGCTGAGGAAGACCCCCCTGTGCACAAATTTCATGCACTGGGCCTCTAGTCAAATATAAAGACAGATTCATGGGTGCTATCCTTAGATATCTTTATTTGTAAGCTTGGGGACATGACTCAGGAATTACAATTCAAAAAGGAAAAATCAAATTTTGTAAGTTATACTAATGTCTCTAGCCATGCATGAGAATTACTACCTCACAGCTTCATGAAGACCTCTATGAATTCAAGGTTAATAGTACTTATGTTATTTCATCCTATAGTTCCAGCACAAATTTTTGAATCCTTAGTCCAGACTTTGTGTGGGCTTATTTCTTATTCATGGCACTGGGATGCAGCTGGGGGTTGGCCTCTTGTGCTACAAACACCATATTTCTTTATATCCCCCATTTACACCCTAACCTGGAATAATTTGAGAATTGGGCCTGTTTTTCAAAGTGCTTCGGTCATTTATTAATTTATTCCTTGAAAATCTGTTGAGTATATAATATGTATCCAGTAGGCACATTTTTACAGACATGAGAGCATAAAGGAAAGGACCGCAACCAGAGCAAATCTCTCTGAGGAGGGAGTATCAATGGAGATGTTAAAGAGGTTGAGGAGAACAGACAAAATAAAACAAAAAACACTGCATAGGAAAAGATGAAGTTTTATTGACTCTTCATCCTCTTTAACCTATCACATAGTTTTGCATCACTTTAGGTTGTCCAAATTTAACAATTAGTGTTAAATTATTTAAAAAAATATAGAATATTACTCTGATTATTAGGAATTACTATAAATTTAAAAAAATATAGAATATTACTCTGATTAAAAAAATTATTTTATTTAAAAAAAATTTAGAATATTACTCTGATTATTAGGGATTACTATAAATTCCTAATTTAAAGATCTTAGGAAATGTGAATATTAAGTAGGCATTTAAAAGGCTGCTCTTAAAAAACCCTATCAGACTGAAAAGCTCTGACTCTACTGTTATGCTCTGCTGCATGCTGTACATCTACACTAATAAAAGAGAAAGATGCAAATTGACCATAGCTTCATGATGCCCTCTAGTCAATCAGGAGTGAGTATGCAAATTAATCAGACAAAGATGGCAGGTTAATTTGCATATGTGGGTGCAGATCAGCCTAGGTCCCTGGGAACATCCTTGGGACCCAGGTCACTCTGAGCCTGTAGACCCACACATAGGCCCTGAGTGGTTGGGGTCCCAGAATGCCCCCGACCAGGAGTAGCTTTCAGATGTTGTTGCCAAGTGGCCTGGGTTCTGGGACAAGCAGCCGGAAGTGCCAAGTGGCCTGGATCCATGTCCCTCAGCCTGGCAGACACAGCAGAAAACATGGGGCCACTGGGCTTGGGGGCGTGCTCTGTGCATGGGTTGCAGAGGAAACACCTTTTCTTTTCTTTTGTTTTTAAAAAATATATATTTTACTGATTCTTTTACAGAGAAGAGAGAGGGGAGAGGAATAGACTGTCAGAAACACCAATGAGATCAATCAGCTGCCTCCTGCACTCTCCCCACTGGGGATGTGCCCCAACCAATGGGTACATGCCCTTAACAGGAATCAAACCTGGGATCCTTCATTCTGCAAGCCGAAGCTCTATCCACTGAGCCAAACCAGTTCGAGCATAAATCCTTTTCTGACCGCTCATTGGCTAAGCTCTCTGTATACCACCACTTGCAGTGTTCTTGGTAACTCGGGTAATAGTAATCCAATAAGGTGATCTAGGGTTTTTCCACCACACTCCTGGAGAAAAAAACGAAGGTCCGCTGCTGGAGGGGATAAGAAATGTAATATCCTGCCCTAGCTGGATTGGCTCAATGAATAGAATCTTGGCCTGGGGACTGCAGAGTCTGGGTTCAATTCTGATCAAGGGCATGTAGCTAGGTTACAGGCTCCTACCTGGCTGGGGCCCAGGTCAGGGCTCATGCAGGAGGCAACCAATAAAAGTGTCCCTCTCATACTGATGTTTCTCTCTCTCTCTCTCTCTCTCTCTCTCTCTCTCTCTCTCTCTCTCTCTCTCTCTCTTTCTGTCTGTCTTCCACACTCTCTAAAAATCAATGAAAACATATCCTCAGGTGAGAAAAAAAGAAAGAAAGTAGGAAAGAAAGTAGGAAAGAAAGAAAGAAAGAAATAAAGAAAGAAAGGAAGGAAGGAAGGAAGGAAGGAAGGAAGGAAGGAAGGAAGGAAGGAAGGAAGGAAGGAAGGGGAGAGAGAGAGAGAGAGAAAAGAAAGAAATGTCATATCCTATGAAAGACACATCTTGAAAATGCCTAAAGAAAGTTGTCATTTTTTTCATGATGAAGGGACTGGAGTCCGTGTTGATGAAAACATCTTGGTGGCAGCTGTGGTTGGTGGTGGCTGCAGCAGCAGGGTGATGGGGCTGGCACCTTCCCCTGATCAGCTAATCGCCTCCTGCAGAGTAGCGGGCCTAAGCTCTCTGTAGGACATCCCCTGAGGGCTCCCAGTCTGTGAGAGGGGGCAGGCTGGGCTGAGAGACCTTCCCCCCAGTGTACAAATTTCATGTACCAGGCTCCGAGTAGTAATAATATAGAGCATTCACTGAAGATCATTTTCAATCAAATTATTTTCAATATATTTTATTGATTTCATAAAGGAAGAGAGAGGGAGAGAGAGATAGAAACATCAATGATGAGGGAGAATCGCTGATAGACTGCCTCCTGCATGCCCCTCACTGGGGATAGAGCTTGCAACCCAGGCATATGCCCTGACCAGGAATTGAACTGTGATCTCCTGGTTCATAGGTCGATGTTCAACCACTGGACCACAATAGCTGGACCATTCTTTAAGAAGTTCAAATGGCATGCTCACATGATGATCTTATTCTATAATATTGTCTCTGTCACAATGGGACATTGTTCCCATTAACTATGTCTCTGGCTGTAATGGCAATGACAGTGATTGCGATCTGTGCATCTGCTGACCTCTGAACTGGGATGGGATTCTTGTTAGGTTAAATTAACTAATGCCTTGACAAAGCTACCTGTGATCCAGACTTCTTGGTGACTTTTTCAACATCAGCAACAGAGCTGAAGCTGCACTGCCCTGGCAGCAGGTGGCTCTGAGGAAGGTCTCAGAACCTTGCCTTCCAGTAGCTGTGCCCTTGAGGAATTGAACGGCACTGCCATTATTCTGTGGATAATGAGATGAGATGTGCTTATCACAGCAATTTACTGAAAACAAAAAAGCCACACATTAGCAAAGTAAAATTATAATCAAAGGAAAAAAAGAGAAGAAGGCATTTGCATAAAGAGTGCCAAAATCTCAAGGGACCAATCCTTAGAGGACAGAGACATCAGGATTCAAATGCGATGAGTAATTTTCCTAGGCCACACAGCACCAAATACATCATCTGACACAGATCCTCTTTTGATTTCCACTTAGGTTTAATGGTTGAATAATCATGGCTCATAAGTTTATCTTTAATAAGTCACAGCAGACAGTTTATTAGCAGATTCTTCAGGCGGCAGGGTTGTCATTTGTTGTTATAGTGATTGTCTCTTTTAAATATCACAGCTGTTGGTATTTTTATTTATGTATTCATGATTTGATTCCTGCCTCTCCCACATCTCTGATGCTCAAAGGCAGGCCATTCTCCTTTTTCGCTTTGAATTGTGAAAGGCGGCTGTGACAGCCTCTAGCCCGGGCCCTGGAGTGTCACACCGGGTCCTGTGGTGCCGAACAAAAAGCCACGTCTTCCCGAATCTGGCAGAGCTCTTTATGAGAGCCGAGCCTTCTTGAGGGGGACTTAATCTGCCAGTGCGTGGTGGGCATGAATGGAATCCTATGAGGGGCCCAGGGCCAGTTGAAGACCTTTCTTCATGTGTTTCTTGGCCAGGAGAGTGGAACCAGGAGGAGAAATGCAAATGCCCAGGCCTCCACTGTCCTGTGCAACATTGGCTACCAGTGTGAATAAACATAGGAGGCACTGTAAGCCGCGGTTTCCACATGCAGCTGAAGAGAAAAGCTTGCTCATAACACATAGCATCTTTCATTGGGTTGTGGACTTGGACTGAACAGAAGGCATTATTTCATTTGTCTCCAGAAAGGCCCTGTGAGGCAGAGTATATATGTATAGAGAGATACAATTTAGTAAAGAGAAAAACGGGGGCCTCACATTTGCAGCACGAACTGGAATTAGGCGTGAAATTAGAGGAGGCTGCTGCTGCTAGAAAGCTGATTTGGGGAATGTCAACGCGCTCCAAATACCAAAATGCTCCCATCTCCCCCGAGAAAATATGCCATGTCCCCCATGTCCCCTGAGGAAATAAGACAATGAATAGGAGGTGAAAAAATTCTGATATGCTACAACTTAAGCCCACCATGTGTATTCCCTGAACAGAGGGCACAGGAAGCATATATATAATCTTGGTTAATTTCCCATGAGCAGGCTTGGGTCCCTGGGAGGACTGTGAAAGCAGAGAGAAGAAAAATGTAAGAAGAACGAAGAAGGAAAAATAGAAGGATCGTCTCACTCATTTCTTGATCATTGGAAGCACAGGTTTTGTGCTATTGTTTCTTGCCCAGTTCAGCAAAAAGGAGACTCGGAAGACCTCTGTGCCGCTGTTGCATAGGCAATCCACCTCCTTTTACGACGAACAGCAGATTTACTTAGTTTCTGGCTTCCCTCCCTTTCAGTGAGTGCCTTTGTAAAGTAACAGTAAAAGCGAACATGCAATAATATCTCAAAGAAGTTAATGGTTCGTAGTGAGGATTATGGAGCACATTAATTTTTATTATTGCTTTGCTAATATATTTATCAAAATAATGAGAACCAGAGAAACTGGTATCGACTGGAAGGCAGAGACAGAGCCAGGACTCAGCACCAGGAGCCTTTTACACCTGCCAGGCTCCTAATGTGCTCCCCAAGGTCAGGTTGAAAACCGGTAAAAACATTCTTTTATTTTTTTTTAAATCTTTTTCTTTATTGATTAAGGTATTACATATTTGTCCTTATCGCTCCATGGCCACCCCTCTAGACCCCACTCATGCCCTCACCCTCCTATTATGGTGAGGTGCCCCTCATCGTACAGTGAAAAGATAATTGCAATATCAGCATTATCAAGCCTCACATTTGTGTGGCTTAGCAGTTCTCAAAATCTGTCCTTAAAAAGCCCTGGGAGTCTGCAAGCTGGGTGCCAAAGTTCTAAGACAGAAGAAGCCCAACAATGAATCATTATCAACATAAAATAAATGTAATGGACATAACGTTAATGTAGCATATATGTTTTATTTTAAGCTTCTTTACCCATGCTTATCAAGCCTTTGACCCTTGATGGTGTTTGCTTAATAATGAATGTTGGCCAATATCCATTTAAAATATTTGTTTAATCTATCATAAAATCCCATTGACTCTACTTAGATATATCTAGCATTTGGCTAATATTAATCATGGACATACCTACTACTTTGATCTGACCCACCGAAGATTATGGCAATCACCTCCTAACAGGTCTTTCTGCTTCTGCCTTTGTCATTACATAATCTATGTGAACATATAATGTCATGACATTAGGTTGAGAACCACTAGCAGGGTCACTTAAGACAATCAGAAAACTCAGATATTTACATTACTATTCATAACAGTAGCAAAATTACAGTTATGAAAGTAGCAACGAAAATAATTTTATGGTTGGAGTCACCACAATATGAGGAATATACCATGCCTGCAAGTTTCCTGTGTGTATGTGTATATAATTTCTATTTAAGGGCTGATGCATTAGAAAGGTTGAAAACCACTGCTCTAATGCAGTGGTCAGCAAACCGCGGCTTGCGAGCCACATGCGGCTCTTTTAGGTCCCTTGAGTGTGGTTCTTCCACAAAATACCATGGCCTGGGCGAGTTTATTTTGAAGAAGTGGCATTAGGAGAAATTTAAGTTTAAAAAATTTGGCTCTCAAAAGAAATTTCAATTGTTGTACTGTTGACATTTGGCTCTGTTGACTAATGAGTTTGCCGACCACTGCTCTAATGCAACCCAACACATCAGTCTTCATTGTAATCTCCAAGGAGCACTGTCACTTTCAGGTGCTCCCAACACCTGAGGACATTTAGTATCTGCTCTTTGACTGTGTAGTGATTTTCAAAGGATGCTCACATACATTTTTCTCAGCTAATCCTCAGAACAATTTTCAAAATGCAGGTCTTATGTGTTATCTTCTCCAATATGTTCTCCCTGTGTTGCCTTTCAAGCTTTAAGCAATGTATTTTAAGGTGATTTTGCAAAATAAGATGCCTACAGATCCTCTGAGATCTCTAACATTGCTATTACCCTGTGTTCATTTCTTCACTCTTTCTTCCTCCAGGCACAGTCCACCATTATGGGTCTTTCTCTCAAAGTAAGATTAAATTATACAATAATTTTCTAGGAGTGAAAAAAATGCATCTTACAAGAAACTTTGTTTTCCTACTGTGCAGTCAGCTGGATCATTGAATCATCTTCACTTTCAATTC
The DNA here is from genome assembly GCF_964339955.1 of Pipistrellus hanaki. Classification (NCBI taxonomy): domain Eukaryota; kingdom Metazoa; phylum Chordata; class Mammalia; order Chiroptera; family Vespertilionidae; genus Pipistrellus; species Pipistrellus hanaki. Next base: position 58,144,498 of record NC_140503.1, on the reverse strand, counting down.
CATGGACATTTATCCTGTAGTAGTTACTAGTATGTAAAAGACCTGGTATAAGAAGTTACAGGAGATACAAAGATGGATAAAACAATATCCTCATTTAATAGTATATACTTGAAGAGGGGTGTCGATGGTCTCAGCACTAATGGAATAATATACCATGCCTGCAAGTTTCCTGTGTGTATGTGTATATAATTTCTAAATTAACTTTCCATTTTAGAATAGATTTACAGAAAAGTAGTGAAAACAGTGAAAAACTTTTGATATATCCCACACCCTGTTTTTCACATTAACATCTTGGATTCCACATTATATTTAGCCATCATAATGTATTAGGCTTATCTTGGTTTGGACCGTTTCTCTGACTTTCTTGTTTTTGATTACTTTGACAGTTTTGAGGAGTTTGAGTCAGGTATTTTGAAGAATTTCCGTCAACTGGGATTTGTATATTTTCCTCAGGATTAGATTGAGGCTATGAATTTTGGGAAAGAAGACCAAAGAGGTAAAGTCATCACATTATATCAAGAGTGCATGCTATCAGCATCACTTATCACTGTTGATATTGATCTTGATCACCTGACCTAGGTAGTATTTGTCAGGTGTCTTCATTGTAATCCCTGAGGTTTTCATGTTCCCTTTAGCTTGAACAGATCAGGATTGTGCAAAATTTCCTTTGGGCTTTCTGTTTTAGCCTCTTAACCCTAAAACAGCTTGAGTTTCTCACATTTCCAATATTTTCTATATATTTTTTTATTTTTTAAAATATAATTTTATTGATTTCAGAGAGGAAGAAAGAGGGGGAGAGAGATAGAAACATCAGTGATGAGAGAGAATTATTGATCAGCTACCTCTTGCATGCCCCACATTGGGGATCAAGCCCGAAACCCAGGCTTGTGCCTTAATTGGGAATCGAACCATGACCTCCTGGTGCTTAGGTCAACACTCAACCACTGAGTCACACCAGCTGGGCTCTTTTTAATTATTTTTTTGTGGGCCAGATATTTGTTCAATGTCACCAATTCTGGCTGTGAAGGGTACTTTTGTTTTGTTTATTGTTTTTAATTAGGAATTTATGTATGTTATACAATTAAATAACTTAGTTTAATAGCAACCAGGCTAAGGAATACAAAAAAAGATAATGATTAATTCTATGGATTTAAAAATTTTAGAATAAAAGTAACTTGATTTCAAGTTAGAGATATATTGCTTAAAAAGTTGGAAAATAGAACTATAGAAAAAAAGAAACAAAATCCACCTGTAATTATCAATAATTACTGCTATTGATTTACTTAAATCAATCATTTTTCTATATTTCTGTATGTTTATCTATTTATCTACATATCTGCACTATCATTTTATTTTTTGGAATGATCTTATATGAGTATGGTTTTGTATTTTGGTTTTTACATTCATTTTCCCCCCCAATAAACTTTGTTTGAATGGGTCTCAACATTCTGTGACAAATTTTTGGTTAAATTGTTCTTATTAAAAAAATACTGATTTTAAAAACAAGTAACTTAAAACTGTCAAAGAATAAAATAAAAATAAAAAAGATCCTCAAAATGTCCTCTTTTCCTTCGGAAGGTTTTAGTTGTATTATTACAATTTATCAGATGTTTACTATTAAACTAAAATGACCAACTGAGACAAAGAGTTCTGAGATATCCTTCCACCACTGATTAAACTGGGGAGGAGGACAGGTATTAAAAATAATATTTAACCTACTGAGTTTTGTGGGCAGATTTGGTGACCTTACAAGTCCCCACAGCCTTCTTGTCCACTGGTTTGGTGACAGTCTGTCTCTGTTACAAACAGCCAGAGGAGGATGGTCAGAGAACTTCTCAACACTCAGGTTTTTAAGGAACCATTTCAACAATGGCAACATCACTAGATATCAAGACATTGAGGCCATCTTCCAGTGTTATACCAGAATGGTGATAAATGTTCTCCTTCAGCTTAACTAACTTGCAAAGTAATATAAGATCTTAACCACCCAGCACAGGTTTATAGGCAGCACTAATTTGGCCTGGGTGGTTCAGGATAATCATATAATCAGTGAAACCAGCTGCTTCCATTGGTGGGTCATTTTTGCAATCATCAGCCACATTGCAAAGATATGAGGAATATCTTTGATAGGCACATTCTTTTTCCCCCTCATTTATTTACTGTCTAAAGTTTACATATGTTTTCTTCTGCTCAGATTGTCCCCCTCCCCGCCACCATTCTCACCCAGGAAGCCCCTATTGCCCCAGTGTCTATGTCCACTGGTTATGGCCCAGTGTTTCCCAAACTTCTCTCATGATGAGAATCATCTGGTGGAGTTGTTAAAATACATATTCCTGAATCCCAACTAAGAAGTGGTAAACTAGAATTTTTGGGAACATATAGGTAAAATTGTATACTTAACTAGTGCTCTAAGCTTTTACGTTCCCAAAAATTCTAGTTTAGCACTTCTTAGTTGGGATTCAGGAATATGTAGTTTAACAACTCCACCAGGTGATTCTCATCATGAGAGAAGTTTGGGAAACACTGGGTTATGCTAATATGCATGCACACAAGTCTTTGCTTGAGCTCTAACCACCCCTCCTATGCCTTCTCTCTGAGTTGGACAGTCTGTTCAGTGCCACCTTGTCTCTGGTCTACTTTTGATCATCAGTTTATGATGTTCTTTATATTCCACATATGAGTGAGATCATGTGATATTGATCTTTCTCCAACTGGCTTATTTCACTTCGCATAATGCTATCCAGTTCCATCCATGCTGTTGCAAATGGTAAAAGTTCCTTTTTTATAGCAGTATAGTATTCCATTTTGTAGATGTACCTCAGTTTTTTAATTCACTCATCTGCTGATGGGCATTTAGTTTGTTTGTTTTTCCAAATCTTAGCTATTGTAAGTTGTGCTGCTATGAACATAGGGGTGCATATATACTTTCTGATCGTGTTTCTGTTTTTTTGGGATATAGTACTAGAAGTGGGATTACTGGGTCAAATGGTAATTCATTTTTAACTTTTTGAGGAAATTTCATACAGTCTTCCACAGTGGCTGTACCAGTCTGTATTCCCACAAGCAGTGCATGAGAATTCCTTTTTCTCCACATCCTCTCCAGCACTTGTTTTGGTGATAGCCATTCTGACAGGTGTGAGATGGTATCTCATTGTTGTTTTGATTTGCATCTCTAAGATTATTAGTGACTTTAGCTTGTTTTCATATGTCTTTAGGCCTCTGTATGTCCTTTTTTAAAAAAGTGTCTATTTAGGTCCTTTGCCCATTTTTTGATTGGATCATTTATCTTCCTTTTGTTAAGTTGTATGAGTTTCCTGTAATTTTGGAGGTTAAACCCTTATCTGAAATATCATTGGCAAGTATTGATATATTCTCCCATTCAGTGGGTTTTATTGCTGTTTTGTTGATGGGTTCTTTTGCTGTGCAGAGACAGCTTTTTATTTTGATGTAGTCCTATTTGTTTATTTTCTCCTTAGTCTCCATTGCCATTTTGCTGCCTATGGAGTCTTGTAGGATTTTTATGGTTTCCCATCTTGTATTTAAGTCCTTTAGCCATTTTGAGTTTGATTTTATATATGGTGGTCTTCTTTCATTTTTTTTTGCATGTTTCTGACCAAATTTCCCAGCACCATTTATTGAAGAGACTGTCCTGACTCCATTGTATGCTCTTACCTCCTTTGTCAAATATGAATTGAGCATAATGGCTTGGGTCAATTTCTGGGTTCTCTGTTCTGTTTCATTCTTCTATATGTCTATTCTTGTGCCAGTACCAGGCAGTTTTGAGAACCATGGCTTAGTAATACAGCTTGATATCTGGTATTGTGATCCTTCCAACTTTGTTCTTCTTTCTCAAGATTGCTGTGGATATTTGGAGTCTTTTTTTATTCCAGATAAATTTTTGGAGAGTTTGTTCTAGATCTTTGAAGTATGCTGTTATTTTAATGGAGATTGTGTTGAATCTGTATATTGCTTTTGGTAATATGGACATTTTAATGATGTTCATTCTACTAATCCATGAACAAGGTATGTTCTTCCATTTGTTTATGTCTTCTTTATTCCTTTTTTCAATATCCTGTAGTTTTCTGAGTACAGGTCTTTTACCTCCTTAGTTAAGTTTATTACTAGATATCCTAATTTTTTTATTGCAATGGTAAATGAGATTTTTTTTTCATTTCTCTTTCTGTGAGTTCATTAATGGTGTATAAAAAGGCCATGGATTTCTGGGTGTTAATTATGTATCCGGTTACATTGCTGAATTCATTTATTAGGTCTAGTAGTTTTTTCATAGAGTTTTCGGGTTTTCTATGTATAGCATCGTGTCATCTGCAAATACGGACAGTTTTAGTTCTTCTTTTCCAATGTGGATGCCTTTTATTTCTTCTTGTCTGATAGCTATGGCTACCACTTTCAGTCCCATGTTCAACAGGAGTGGTGAAAGTAGGCATCCCTGTCTTTTTCTTATTCTTAGGGGGAAATAAATTTAGTTTTTGCCCACTGAGTATGATGTTGGCTGTAGACATGTCAAATAGGGCTTTTATTATGTTGAGGTATGCTCCCTCTATTCCCACTTTGCAGAGAGTTTTTATCAATAAAGAATGTTGGATTTTGTCAAATACTTTTTCTGCATCAATTGATATGATTATGTGATTTTTGTCTCTCAATTTATTTATGTGATGTATCATATTTATTGATTTGTGGATATTGTACCATCCTTACTTCCCTAGAATAAATCCCATTTGGTCATGGTGTATGATCTTTCTAATATAATGCTGAATCTGGTTTGCTAGAATTTTGTAGAAGATTTTAGCATCTATGGTCATCAAGGATATTGGCCTGCTGTTTTCTTTTTTTGTGGTGTCTTTATTTGGTTTTGGAATTAGGGTAATGCTGGCTTCATAGAAGGAGCTTGAAAGTGTACCTTCCTCTTGAATTTTTTGGAATAGTTTGAGGAGGATAGGTTTTATTTATTCTTTAAATGCTTGGTAGAACTCCTCTGTAAAGCTGTGTGAACCAGGGCTTTTGTTTGCTGGAAGATTTTTCATCACTGCTTCAATTTCTTTGGTAGTTTTGGTATGTTCAAGGCTTTTTTTTTTTTTTTAATTCTACTTGATTAAGTTTGGGGAGCTTGTATTTTTCTAAGAATGTATACATTTCATCTTGGTTGTCTATTTTATTGAAATAGAGTTCTTGATAGTATTTTTTAAATAATCCTTTGTATTTCTGTGGGATTGGTTATTACTTTACCCATTCATTTCTGATTTTGTTTATTTGGGTCTTCTCTCTTTGTTTCTTGGTAAGCCTGGTTAGAGTAATTTATAAATCTTGTTTATCCTTTCATAGAACCAGCTCTTTGGCAGCCATTAAGATTGTTACTTTGTTGATGGTGTTTGGCAATCTTATCTAATAAAATAGTAATAGGCAAATTGACTGTACCTCTGCTATACCCTCAAACCATGCCCATCAGCAAATTAACCCAACCAAGAGAACTGCAGCCACAGAGTGAGCAGGATGCTTATGTTTCCCCAGCAATGGAGGAAGCCAAATTTGCTGCACAACCGGGCCAGCCATGAATTCCTCTCAAGGCTACAAAGGTTCAATTATAGAAGATAAACAAATCCCAACAAAAATGGCAGCAGCCAGGGAGCTGGAGAGAGCAGGAGTCTTGGGTTTCCCTGGTGATAGAGGAAGCCAAGATTTCTGTTCATCTTGACCTTCCCTTGCCTCCATTCTAGGCTTCAAAGTTTCAATTATAGAAGATAAATAAATTCCAACAAAAATGGCTGTGGCCATGAAGTGAGCAGGTGGCTTGAGTTGTCCCTGGTGATGGAGGAAGCCAAGCTTTCTGCCTATTCTGGCCTGCATTAGCCTCCGCTAAAGGTGACAAAGTTTCAATTATAGAAGATAAATAAATTATAGAAGATAAATAAATCCTAGATACCAGGGCCTCTGAGGAGTGTGCCCAGCCTGCAAACCACCACAGGCCCCTCTCCCAGGCCAATCCACGCCCCAAGGGAACCCCCACCCTGATCTGGGACACCCTTCAGGGCAAACCAGCTGGCCCCCGCCCATGCACCAAGCTTCTAGCCTATCTAATAAAATAGTAATATGCAAATTTCAACATACAAGATGGCTGCCCCCATGTGGACACAAGATGGCCAGTAGGGGAGGAACCAGGTCTGCAAAGGAGGGGAGCTGGGAGTGGTCAAGCCTGCAGGGGAGGGCAGTTAGGGGTGACCAGGCAGTAGAGGAGGGAAATTGGGGGTGACCGGGAGTGCAGGGAAGGGAAGTTGGGGGGGACCAGGCCTGAAGGAGAGGGCATTTAGGGATGAGCAGGCCTGTAGGGGAAGGCAGTTAGGGATGACCAGGCCTGCAGGGGAGGGCAATTGGGGGCAATCGGGCTAGCAGTGTAGTAATTAGGCATCAATCAGGCTGGCAAGGGAGTGGTTAAGGGGTGATCAGACTGGCAGGAAGAAGGGGTTAGGGCAATCAGGAAGGTATGCAGGCAAGCAGTTGGGAGCCAGCAGTCCTTGATTGTAAGAGGGGTGTCCAACTGCCCATTTAGGCCTGATCTTACCAATATGCAAGTTGATCTTAATGGTGGAATGACTGGGAGCGACCAGTTGCTATGATGCACACTAATGACCTGTGGGCAGATGCTCAACCTAGGAGCTGCCCCATGGTGTTTAGTGCACTCCCACTGGGGAGCTCTGCTCAGCCACAAGCCAGGCTGATGGCTGCAAGCACAGTGTTAGTAATGGGAGCCTCTCCTGCTTCTGTGACAGTACTAGGGATGTTCCCATGGGGAGTGGGCCTAAGCCTCTGGCAGCCTGGTACACTCGGAATGTCTGACTACTAGTTGGTAGATGGACATCCCCTGAGGGCTCCGGGACTGTGAGAGGGCCCAGGCCAGGCTGAGGGAACCCCCTGAGTGCACCAATTTTCATGCTCTGGGTCTCTAGTGTTTTTTATAGTGTCCAAATGTATTGGGGCACCAGTTGTTAGGATTTTTAGCTGGTAACACCATGACTATGGGCTGTGAAAGAATTTAAAACTGAGAGAAGAGATGCAGAGAGCAAGTTTATTTTACTTCTCCTGTAGGGAAATGGCAGGTGCATTGGTAATCAATACAAAGCTAGAAAGAAAAAGCAGCTCCCCCTTTTAAAGCCTTGGCTGCTGTTGCTAAGTGACAAGGAAGGGAGGAGGATTTGGGGGTTGAAATTGAGTAGACATCAGGGAATTGTCTTTGTTAGTTCTTCCAGAGACAGTCCAGGCAGGGGCAGATGTCCTAGGGAGGTGTCTTATCAGTATTTTTCCAAAGCATGTGAAACATTCTTAGAGAAAAAGTTATGAAAAGTACAAAAGAGGCTTTTTTCAAGGGGAGAGGAAAGGAAACTTTCTACTAAAAATCCCTCAGTTGTAAAATCAGCAGGGAGGAGGGGTATGTATGCAAGAATGTATCCTTGAGAGTAATTTATCTTGCTTTGCAGTTTGAACACAGGGGCTGTTTGAAACAGAGGAGCTGACAATCTTGGGGTTGAATTACTAGGTGCTTCTCATAAATGGTGAAAGGCTACAGGAAAGGAAAAAAAAAAGAGGTCTTTTTCTATCCTAATATCAGAGATAGTCACATAATACTTACTGGTCTCAAATTTCCATAATGGAGATAACAATAGTTATATTGCACTCATGTTTAGCTTTTAGTTTATCCAAGACTCAGGCATGCATGAAGAAACTGTCTCTCATCTCAGAAGCATCCTCTAAATATTTTGATGCTCCTTTAGTTAATATCATCACATTTGTAGACCTGATAGCCAGTATTTACAGACTTACCTGAATATATATGTCCAGTGATGTAGATGCTAATATGAGTCTTCCCCACCTCCCCCAATTTTGGCTTAAATTTAGCAATGGTTTTCAATAGGCATCTATGTCTAGAGGTAAATCCAGTGCAAAAAAGCTACACTAAAATTATTTATGGAGGATTACTCCTATGGATTTCATTTAAAAACACGGATAACTCCAGTATGCACATTTAATCATAGTCTTATTTTGGGGGATTTTGGTTAGGGAATTTGTAATTATTCTGCTATCATCAATTCTTTGATAAGTATCTTTGAATAATCTTTGATTGCATTTTAAAATTATTTCCTTATTATAGTATCAATGTGAAGTTAATTGCAATCCACATTCTTGGAAATGGGCTAGATTGTATACCCCAAAATCACAGAATTTACTTTTTTCCTTTCTTGAAAACCAAAGTAATTATGCTGGTGCCTCTGAAGGAATAGAATATATCATAATATTCTTTAACTTTTAAGACTCCATTATTCTATGATTGTTGGCCAGTCTTAGAATTTTAAAAAAATGATATATGGAATATTGAAGTATATCTACACTATAATGTGGATATTACAATTTATGGTTGGGAAAAAGAAGGCTCATAGTTTACTAGGAGAGGCCCCATGAAATGGATGAAATTTCAGAACAGGACAGTGTAGAGAGGAGGGGAAAAGTGCCTCCTGGTCATACAAGTTTTATTGATAGTTGGTACCACAAGTTATGTTGAGGAAACCATTCCCCCATGAAAAGCAAAACTCCCAGTACTGAGTCCTACCCCATCCTGTTCAGTCCTTTATAATTGGCTTGTTGACCTTTAAATATGGGCCATTGTCTTCTCTGCTATTCTATACTTGTTGCACATCAACAGGAATTGACTAGCACCAATTTCCTTTGTTTATGTAGATAGCATCTGTCAACCTAGACACTTTAATCTACTATGAATGCAAATACTTATGTCTGAAAGTCACATTGATTTAGAAGGAAGGTCTACTTTCCTGCAGTGTAACAATTACTCCTTTGGAGTATGTTAAGCACTTTTGGGAACTTCTTTTGGTCATTGGATCAGTAATTCACTATTTGGAATCTCTGAAGAGCAGAGAGGAAAACTATACAATATATAGTAAATTAGAACAGTGATATTATTGGGTTAAATATAACTTAATTATTTAGTTACTTGAGGCTACATAGTAACTGAACCATATCTTTTGATAATGTTCTGGGAATAACCAAATTTAGAATGATGTGCTGTCATGCCACTTCTTAGAAACATTTTCTTTGCTGTCCCCGGTGATTGGTTAGCAATGCCTCAGAGAATATTGTTTGTGTAAATTGTATTAATTATTTTACTTTAAACATGATAAAAGTGCTTTTTGAAAATTCAGATCAAGTTTAAAACAAAGCCAGACATAATATGAGATTGAGAGCCACAAAGGATTTGTTTCAAGAGCAAAACTGTTTCTGTGAAGTTAAAACGTGTATCTGAAGTTTATAATTTAGTTAAAATGATCAAATATTTGTAAAGTAACTATGATGAAAATGTGGTTGAACTTCCTTTTGTAGAGACTCTCAGACATTTGGTATCAGAAAAAGTTAGGTTTAAAGATAGTCACATGTTGAAAATGGAGTGCTTGTCATTCCATAGCTGCCATTCCAAGTCTCACTGCATAATTATGCTCTACTTATATATTCCCTAGAGGACATGATTTAACAATCTCTATCTGATATCTAGATTTACTCCCCACAGTCTTGTGAGACATGAGAACCTTAGGTAATCAACTATTTAATGTTATTATGCCAGATATCCCATCATAGAATTTGTGTTGTATTACCAATGACAACTGTTATTTCCCCAGAGTTTGGGGTTTTCAAAGCAAATAAACATAATTATTGTACCTCTGTTTCCAGGAACTATTTCTTCAATTAGATACATTATCAACAAGTGCATTATGATATCTGTATAAAACTTCCTTGTCCAAATTAACAAATGTGATTATAGTCATAGTTAACATGAACTAGTGTTAGAACTACCACATCTCACTTGCAAGTTAATAAATACAGTAAAAAAAAAAAATTCATCTTAAGACAACAAATTATAACCGTGAGCCAAAATATAATGAACAGTGATAATGTTTTAAGGACAAGACTTGAAAAAATAGAGACACTAAAATATAATTGTGTAGTTTCTTATTAATCATCACATTAATAATTACTGCTAAAAATAATTCTGGTTTTACCCCCGAGGTTGGGTAAGATAATTAACCCTCAGAATTTTATTAGTGTGAAAAAGCCATTAGTGTGAAGACAGTGTTCTGATACTTTGGGGCTTTGCGTGTTGTTGTTTTTTTTCTCCTTTAAATCATCTCGTTAAGCAAATTGGTACTCAATATCCTCATGTTCTTGCTTTTCCATGTAGACTTCCCAATTTGTATTCTCTGACTATGGCAAAGTATAAAATGAGAGGGAACTTTAAGGTATGTTTTCCAAACAGGTAATCATCAGTTCCATGTCAATCATCTTGTCTCTGTTCCTCATTCTTAAGAATCAATATTGGAAGAACCTAGAGGGTATAATGCTAAGTGAAATAACTCAGGCAGAGGAAGACAAATAGGTATGGATTCACTTATATGTAGAATTTAAAAACAAAGCAAAACAAACAAAACAAAAACAGACTCATAGAAACAGACCAGAAGAGCTGGGATAAAGGGATGAGTAAAAAGGGGAAGGAAAATATAGTCAACAGTATTGTGTAAGTCTGCATGGTGACAAATGATTACTAGAATTAATGGGGTGATCACATTAAAAGGTATAAAAATTTCAAATCGCTATTTTGTACACCTGAAAGTAATACAACTAATATAACATTGTAAATCAACTATACTTAAATAAAAAAATAAATTAAAAATACTGGCACAGAATTAAATATAACATTTATTATATATTAAATTAGTTATGCTTAAAAAATTAATATTCTTGTGAATAAGGTATTTAAGAGTCCAAATTCATATCTTCAATATTAGTATTATATTTAATTTTCCATTTCTAGCCAAAGATTATAGGAAGGGACATTTCCTTCTCTACTTCATAGTACATTTTTATCAAGAAATGAAATGTGTTTTGTATTTTCCAGTCATATTTTAGGGTCTACTTCAAGTTCTATTTCTTGAAGAGTTCCTTGATAACTCTAGCATGGTATATTGCCTGTTCTAAAATGTAATATTTTATATTACTGTCATTATGAATTTGGGATGCTGAATACCAGCAGTTCTCTACCTTCTTTTTAAATCCTTAAATATGCATATGAAAGTTAAATATTGAAAGGTGACTTTTATGTTAAAAGGATGAGATGCAGTTTTGTTCCAGAGTGATAAATATGTTATAAAATCTCAATACATCTTACATTTTAGCTATAACTTCCATTGATATTTACTCAGACTCCCTTGTTCTTTTAAATTTCATTCTTTGTAGGTACACTTGAACATATAATTGATAAGGTGAGGTCCAATAAGTATCTAATTGAGCTTTGGTATACCTATTGTCATTCGTATTATTTCATTTGTATTAAAATTATAAAATGACTGGTAACAGTATTTTAACTTCAATTGGAAAAGTAGGTTTACACCATCTTGCTAGATAGCCAAGAAATAATTATTCATTCTTGACTCATTAAAGCTCTAATACAAATTGTTGCTTTTATTTCAGACATGATGTTACTTGAAGCTCAGGACCTTTAAGCACTATTTATTTCTTCTTGCCTTTTGAGCAATTTTTGTTCATTATTTCAGTTATATATGTTATAACTGAAAATACATTAATTACATTTTTTAGTCAATATTTCCTAAAATGACCCAATAACAGTTTTATTTCTCTTCTATCATGTTAAGTTTTCAACTGGGAAGGATTTCAATTTGCGTGAAGAATTCCCTTTAGGTTTTCTTTAATGTAAACCTACCAAAAAATTCTCTCAAATTTTTACCTGAAAATGGCTTTATTTTACTTTTATTTTTGAAATAAATTTTTATTGCATATAAAATTTTAAGTTGGCATTTATATTTTAGCAGTTAAAAATGTTATTATTTTGTTCTGGCTTATGTCAGTTCTGTTGAGAATTCAGCTGCCAGTTTTACTACTTTAAAGGTAATATTATTTTTATCCTTGTCACTTCTTAGGAATTCCTTTTTCTCCTTGATATTCAGCAGTGTTACTATAATGTGCCTAGATGTGGTTTTCTTTGTGTTTTTCTTCCTTTGAATTGAGCTTTTCCTCATTGAAATTCTTTGTGTTGATGTCTTTTATCAGTTTTAGAAAATACATTCAGTCACTATCTCTTCAAATATTTTTTTCTGCCTTATTTTTTTCTCTTCTCCCCTTATAGGAATCCAATTGTATGTGTCTTTGGGATATCCCTATGTATCTATCTCACTTGTCCAATGCTTTCCATTTCACTAATCACATGTCTGCAATCTGCTTTATCCCCATTTAATATGGTTCACATCTATCTTAATAAAGTATTAGAAAAGTTGATTCCTCTAAAGCTCATTATTCTCAGATCCATTGGAAAAAGAAGAGACAAAGAAGATAATGCAGCTAAGCAGGATGTAGATAATATAGCAGGCAATATAATGTAGCAGGCAATATAATATTAGGAAGTCAAGTGACCAATTAGCATTATATTGAACATCTTTTGAGCTATCCTATATAATAAAAACCTAATATGCTAAGTGTCAGGTAATCCATTCAATTAATCAAAGTGTAATATGCTAATGATATGCTAGGCCGCTCAACCAGTTGCTATGACTGCACTGACCTCCAGGGGACATACGATTAGACTGGTAGGTTAGCTTGCTGCTGGGGTTCAGCTGATTGGGACTGAATGAGATGGGCCGGACATGCCCTGGAGCCCTCCTGCGGTCCATCCCTGGCCGGCTAACCTCCTGCCTCCTTCCCCAGTCCCAATCATGCACCAGTGGGTCCCTCAGCCTGGCCTGCACCCTCTCGCAATCTGGGCTGAGGCCCCCCCCCGCCCAACTGCACAAATTTTGTGATATTAACCAGAGGCCTGATGCATGAAATTTGTGTAAGAGTAGGCCTTCCTTCCACCAGCTGCTGGCACTGGCTTCTCTCTGGCACCAGGAACCCTGGTTTCTCTCCAGCACCTGGGACCTGGCAAGAATGCCCAGTCTAATTAGCATATTATGCTTTCATTATCACAGACTTTTGAGTTCCAGATTATCTATTTGATATTTATTTATTTATTTATTTGTTTGTTTGTTTTTAATCCTCACCCAAAGACATGCTTAGACAAGAAGAGAGAGAGAGAGAGAGAGAGAGAGAGAGAGAGAGAGAGAGAGAGAGAGAGAGAGAGACATGTTGCCTTTGTAAGTACCCTAACTGTGGATCAAACCCACGGCCCAGGTATATGTCCTCAACTAAAATCAAACAAGTAACCCCTCCATGCACAGGACCACTCTCAACCAATTGAATTACTCCTTCAAGGCTAATTATTTTTATAGGTGCCAATTTTATGAGTATTTCATTTATTTTGTGTGCATTGTCTTCTATTTTTTTTTTTTTGAATAATATGAATCACAGTTATTTTAAAATTTGTTGTGTGTTAACTCCAACACTAGATCATATGGGAGTCTTTCTATATTGTTTTCAATGTTGTTTCTCTTCTTTTTAATGAAATTTCTTTGTCTCTTCTCATTTCTAATTAAAAACAAACAAAAACAAAAAACAAAAAACAAAAAAATAAAAATTAAAAAACTGTGCTGGGAATTGTGTACTAAAAAGCCTCAGAGAATCTCAGTGCTATTACATTCCACTAGTGATTTTTTCTTTTCCTCTATTAAACACATAGGACGAGCAGTGAATCATCTCAATTCAATGAGAAACTGACCTTGGTCAAAGCATAATTGCAGGTTTAGTAAGATTCAATCTAACTCTTGTTCACTAACTCTGTCCATCCTCTTCCTTAGGTATGCCCTCTTTATAAATATCTATACTAATCAAAGGGTAATATGCTAATTAGACCAAAGTCTTCTGGATGTCTTTCCAGACAAAGTTATAGCAGCTGCAATAGCCCAGGGCCAGCAGCCACGGCTAGCACCGTGGTCCTTTTTGCAGAGGCCGTGGGAGAAGGCGCTGCAGGAGAAAGCAGAAGGGAGAAGGTGGCACCACTGGAGAAGGGAGAAGGGCAGCACTCTGTGAGAAGGGAAAAGGTGAGAAGGCTGGCATCACACCAGAAGGGAGATGAGAAAAGGTGGAAGTTATGTAGTTAGGGGGATCAGGCCAGGAGGGGAGAACAGTTAGGGCAATCAGGCTGGCATGGGAGAACACTTAGGGCGATCTGGTTAGCAGGGGAGAGTAGTTAGGGTGATCAGGCAGGCAGGCAGGTGAGTAGTTAGGAGCCAGTGGTTCCAGATTGCGAGAGGGATCCCAGATTGGAGAGGGTGCAGGCTGGGCTGAGGAACACCTTCCCACCTTGTGCATGAATTTTGTGCACCAGGCCTCTATTATTTATTTATAAAGAGCCTTTCAAATGCATGTCTTGTTAGTCCAGAAAACCTCCAAGAATGCCAGTCTCCATCCTACCCAGTTTGGCTCAGTGGATAGAGCATCAGCCTGTGGACTGAAGGGTCCCAGGTTTGATTCTAGTCAAGGGCATGTACCTTGGTTGCAGGCACATCCCTGGTAGGGGAGTGTGCAGGAGGCAGCTGATCAATGTTTCTCTCTCATTGATGATTCTAACTTTCTATCTCTCTCCCTTCTTCTCTGGGGAAAAAAAAATCAATAACATACATATTAAAAAAAAGAAAAGAAAAAGAATGCCAGTCTGCTCTTCAGAGACTCTCAGTCAAGCTTTTTAGCTTCCTGCCCAATAAGCCTTCAAATATAGTAAATTTCTTTAGAGATGGACCAGTGAGATTTTTTCAGAAAAGTGAAGAACTAGATGATTGTAGCAGATTTCACTCTCTCTTTTAGAAAAGCTGGCCCAGTGAACCAGACTTCCACTGGAATTCAGCAAATACTGGATGCCTTGCAAGGTTATAGTTTGTCCTTCAACTTACACAAATATTCAGAATGTCTGATCAAATATCTGGACACCCTGTGGCCTAGTAAATCTGATACATATGATTAACTATCATACTATTATTAAATATATAACAACATATATTATTATTAATATTTTATAATATATACAAGCATATAGAATATAATTTATTAAATATTATAGTATATAATATGTTATTATGTGAACTACTTGGCATCCAAGACTACCCAATATATTATACACTGAGTGGCAGATTAATATGACCTCTGAACACATAATAATCTGGCCACTCAGTGTATATCCTATATAATAAAAGGCTAATATCCAAATTGTTCCTTTGACCAGGAGTTTGACCAGCTGGCAGGCCAGCCAACCACCCACGTCCCCTCCCACTGGCCAAGCTGGTTGGACCCCACTCATGCACGAATTCATGCACTGGGCTTCTACCTCTAATGTATAGAGTGGCCAGATTATTATGCATTCAGATTATAATAATCTGGCAAATCAGTGTATGTGTTCAATTCATATTTGTTAACTATAAAAAACTAGAGGCCCGGTGCACAAATTTATGCATGAGTGGGGTTCCTCTGGGTGGTCTGTAGAGATTGGGCCCCAGCTTGTGCCCCCAATCTCAAAGCCCCAGCTTGTGTTCCCAGCCTTGCAGCCCCATGGCTCCACCTGGCACCTGGCCTTGGTCTGGTGCTGTTCCCTCACCTGCTCCACCATCTTGCCTGCAGGCTGATCACTTGGGGCTAGGCCCTCCCTATCAAGCTCCCTCAGTGCCTGGGATCTGGATGGCAGCCTTACCCCCACTGCTGCCACTGGTTGTCATCTGTGGAGTGATTGGTGGGGCGATTGGGCCCCAGCTTGCATCCTTTTGGCCTGGTGCCACCTGCTCACCTGTTCCACTATCCCACTGTAGTCCTACTCTGATCAGGGCCCATCAGGGCTGGCAGCGCCTCCATTTCCTCCTGCTGCCAGTGCAGCATCCCAGATACCCTTCATATCCCATGCCACCCCCTGGTGGTCAGCACACATTACAGCAAGTGGTAGAACTCAAGGTCTCCCAGTCTAAGAACCACCTGAGGGGACAATTTTCATGTTAGACTTTTATTATATAGCTTGTCCAATTCAAATACTAACTCTTTTATGTAGAAATAGAGTTAAGCACTCCATCTTGGAATTATTATGCCTCTATTAAAATCCTACCTCTATCACTACCAGCTGTATACTTTTGGGTATCAACTGCCTTATATATGAAATGATAAAAAGAATACCTATCACTTTAGGTTGCTGTGAAGATTAAACAACAACTAACTAGAGACTGGCACCTGATAGTTTTTAATGGTATATGTAAAATATAATCAGCACCATCATTATCTTTGTAGTTGTAATTCTTTTTAATTTTGAGTCTTATTTGCCATTTTAATCATATGTGTTCTGCTACTATCAAACTTTCTTAACTCATGCATTTTTCTAATGGCTTTAACATAATCTAAAATTTTAGTCTTTGGATTCATTGATGAGCATTTAACTTTAATGTAGTTTACAACTTTTTTATCAGGGACTGCACAAGTATAAATCATCATCATTATCATCATCATAATTTTACTATCATCATTTGCAGAAGCTAATCCATAGAAAACACTAGTTTTTGAATGAATGAATGAATGAATGAAATAGTGAGGAGTGAATTATTTTTATATCTACTTAGAGAGAAAAATTATAAAACATACTACACAGTATATTCAACATCTGAGTTTACCTTTGTTTTAGTTTTATTCAGCTTTATATTGCTACAATAATTACCCAGAACCAATAAATGAGAAGAAAGGTTGATTTAATACTTAAATGATGTATCAAAACAAATGAAAGCCAAATGCCTTCATGGCTAATTAGTCAAATAAAGAAGAGTGATGGAGAATTGAATCATAATGCACAATAGTATAGGCATGACAAACTCAACAGAATCTTTGTCATAGTAGCAATACCATATCTGGATTTTCAGTGGAAATTCATTTTCAACAAAACAGTATTATCTCTCATATTAAATTTTGTTAATTTAAATTTCATTGGTCCATTGTATTTCTTTTATAAACTTTTATTTCTAAAAAAAATATAAGAATTAATAAATGTAAGAACTTATAAGTTCATAACATTCACATACAGCAATATTTAAGTAACATCCTATATAATAAAAGTGAAGGTGGCATCATGTGATGTCATCACAAGATGGCTGCCACAAGATGGCCACCACCCCACAGCATCACAATTTTGGCTGCCACAAGATGGCATCATAAGATGGTCACCACAAGATGGCAGGAAGGGGAAGGCAATTGTGGATGATCAGGACCACAGGGGACAGCAGTTGAGGGCCTGCAGGGGAAGGAAATTGGGGGCAAAATCAGGCTTGCAGGGGAGGGCAGTTAGGGGCTACCAGGATTACAGGGGAGGGAAGCTGGGGCCATCAGGCCTGCAGGGGAGGGCAGTTGGAGATGAGATAAGGCCTGCAGGGGAGGACAGTTGAGGGCAACCAAGCCAGCAGGGGAGGGCAGTTGGGGCCAATCAGGCTGGTAGGGGAGCAGTTAGGCATCAATCAGGCAGGCAGGTGAGTGGTCAGGAGCCAGCAGTACTGGATTGTGAGAGGGATATTTGACTGCCTCTTTAGGTCTGATGGGATTGGGCCTAAAATGGCAGTCCGACATCCCCCAAGGGGTCCCAGGTTGGAGAGAGTGCAGGCCAGGCTAGGGATTTCCCCCTCAATCCCCCAATGAATGAGTTTCATGCATTGGGCTTCTAGTAGTACAATAATTGTAGACTTGGAGTTTAAAAGACTTGTTTTCCTTTAAAAGGATACCATACCTTCCTTACTCAAATTTATGTAAAGCACCATTTGATCCAAGTACTTATTCAGTAGAACTCCATCTGAACACAACTTGTTAGCATGTTGATTTGGATATATGTGGCCTCTGAAACATTACAGCAACATGCCAAAGTCCAACAGGTGCCGCTGGCATTACACCAGCCAGTACATTCTACTGCTGAGAGTACTTCACTCTATTTTTAGTAGTAATTATTTTGACATTCAAATTGAGATCTTTCATGGGAATAACAAAATAGATTCAAGACTTGAGCCACCCAATTCTCCTAGGAGCCACTACGCAAAAGTGCACACACAGTCTGGGCCTGAGATAGCTGGTAATTGCTGGTTCCTCTCCTCTCTGCTATGTTTGTATAACTTCTCTTGGACAAATAATAAATAATGTTTTTGCTTTTTTTTATTTTTTTTTTACTCCAACAACCAAGTCTCATAATTAGAATTTGCTACTTCTTTTAATACATTCAATTATCTGCTGATTCAAACATCTTCAGGTCAAATGCATTAGAAAACAGCTAATTATGCCCTTTCCCATGGGTAAGAAAATCTTTAAATTTAATTAAAATACCTTACCTCAACTGCACATTGGGTCTACTTCCCAATGGATTTTCTACAGGGTGACTTCAAGAACCAAGCTTAATATTGAAATTAGCAGCAGCCATTAGTTGTTATTTCTTCTTCTTTAAAATAAATTATTTTTATTTGAAGGATACTTTGGTCATTAATTTCATTCTCTCAATTATGCCTCTGCATTCACTCTTAAAAGCATAGGTTAATTAAGAAAGCTTACTTGGCAGTTTTAAAGTTGTTTACTTTATATTTCTTGCCAGTAAAGCGCCTTAAATGCACACTATCATTTCTCAGTCTCAATATTCTCTTTGACATACTAATCAACACATAAGCAAAGGTGGCAGAAAAAAAATCTTAAAAGATGAGAGAAAAATGCTAAGCATCACATCTGAGCCATGTATGGTTCAAATATACACTTTTTTTTTTCACTGTTATGTGAGAAAGCCACAAAAATATTTTTCTATTTCCCTTTCTAAATTGGAATAGAGAGAGCTATCTTGGCTTAATATTTTCCAGGAGAATCTTGCTCTATAGTTATGATAAAAGGGAGCAAAAATATGCTATAGGGGTTCAATCACATGTGGTTGATGTGTGTGTGTGTGTGTGTGTGTGAGAGAGAGAGAGAGAGAGAGAGAGAGAGAGAGAGAGAGAGAGAGAGTAGAGGAGTCATTTACTGAGGATAATGCAGGGTTGTTGTCCATGCTGTTCAACAGAGAAGGTGACTGGAAGTGCAGGAGGTGGTAGAGACCTCAGGGGCAATGACGATTATAAGCCTTGCAGGTAGGATAGGCTTGCTGAAGAAGAGCTGAAGCAATTAAACCCAAGTACCTCCAAGATCACAGGTGAATTCTATGATCAGAAATAGGTGAAAGTTCCACCATATTGCCGGGCCTTCAACGAAAACAATATAATAAAAGCCCTGTGACTGAAACAGCAGAATGACCAGAATGACCAGAGACCAGAATGACTGCTGCCCCATGCCCTGGCCTACCCTGCCTCCCAGTGGAAACCCACACTGATTTGGGGTGTGGCTGGCCTACAAATCATCTGTGGCCCCTTACCCCAGCCAGCTCTGTTTCTCAGTGGGGATTTCCACCCCAATAGGGGGTGTAGCCAGCCTGCAAACCCCTCACCCTGGCTGGCTTTGCCCCCCAGCACGGACCCCTAACCCAATCAGGGACATGGCTGGGGTGACATACTAATCAACAAATGGCCCACTGCCCCTCACCCCAGCTTCCCCCCCAAAATGTGGACCCCCCATCCCGATCGGGGTTGTGGCCAGACTACAAACCACTCATGACCCTCGGTCATGCCTGGGCCCACTCCCTAGCAGGGGTACCCATCCCAAACCACTGCCTGTGGCCTCTCACCCCGGCTGCACAGCAGGGACCCCTACCCTGATCCAGGGCTCCCATCAGGGCAGGCCAGCCCCTCCCCCCATGCACTGGGCCTCTATCCTATATAATAAGAGGGTAATATGCAAGTTGATCCTAATGGCAGAATCACCAGAATGACCCCTAGATCAATCACTATGAGTCACACTGACCACGTCTTGGTCTCTTTCCCTGGCCAGCAGGCTCTGATTGTCTGATGATGAATGAAGAACCAGGGGTGAGTTTCAGGGGACATGGGTGGCACCAGGCTGTTGCCCCAACAGTCTCCCCATACACAGAGGGCAACCAGTGGTGGGGGCAGAGCTGGTGAGCAGGCAGAATGGCCGACATGTTGGTTCTTCCTGCTGGCCAGCAGGCTCTGATCACCAATGGCAAATGGGGAACTGGGGGTGGGTGGCACCGGGGGCGGGGCCAGCTTCAAGAAGCCAAGGAAGATGGCCTTGATTGCAGGCCAGGCCTAGGGACTATACCCATGCATTATTTTTGTGTGCCTGACCTTTAGTGACCATTTAAAATACCTAATATTCAAGGGAGAGCATTAGTGTTTACAACAATGGTATGAAGTGAGTGCCTTTATCTCTATTTCACTAATGAAAAAGAACTTGCCAAAAGTTACAGAATTGTAATTGGCAATGTCAGTATTTTAATACAAATCTCTCTGATTTCATCTTTAACCATTTAACTCCTCATCTTTAACCATTATTTTTTAAAATTTCTTTATTGATTAAGGTATTACATGTGTCCTTATTCCCCCATTATCTCCTTTCCCCCCTAACTCATGCCCTCACCCCCCTTTTGTCTGTGTCCATTGGTTAGGCTTATTTTATGCTTACAAGTCCTTTGGTTAATTTCTCCCTCTTACCCCCACCCTCCCCTACCTTCCCTCTGAGGTTTGATTGTCTGGCCGATGTTTCTCTGTCTCTGGATCTGTTTTCGTTCATCAGTTTATGTTGTTTATTATATTTCATAAATGAGTGCGATCATGTGATATTTATCTTTCTCTGACTTGCTTATTTCACTTAACACAATGCTCTCCAGTTCAATCCATGCTGTGGCAAATGGTAAGAACTCCTTCTTTTTTACTGCAGTGTTGTATTCAATTGTGTAGATGTCCCACAGGTTTTTAATCTACTCATCTGCTGATGGGCACTTAGGCTGTTTCCAAATCTTAGATATGGTGAATTCTGCTTCTTCAAACATAGGGGTGCATATATCCTTTCTAATTGGTGTTTCTAGTTTTTTCAGATATATTCCCAGAAGTGGGATTACTGGGTCAAATGGGAGTTCCATTTTTAGTTTCTTGAGGAAACTCCATATTGTTCTTCACAGTGGCTGCACTAGTCTGCATTCCCATCAGCAGTGCACAAGGGTTCCTTTTTCTCCACATCCTTGCCAGCACTTGTCGTTTATTGATTTGTTGATGTTAGCCATTCTGACAAGTGTGAGATAGTACCAATTGTCATTTTGATTTGCATCTCTCCGATGGTTAGTGACTTTGAGCATGTTTTCATATGCCTCTGGGCCTTCCTTCTGTCTTCTTTCAAAAAGACTCTATGTAAGTCCATTGCCCATTTTTAGATTGGGTTGTTTATCTTCCTTTTGTGAAGTTGTATGAGCTCCCTTTAAATTTTGAATATTAAACCCTTATCAGTGATAACATTGGCAAATATGTTCTCCCATGCAGTGGGCTTTCTTGTTGTTTTGTTGACAATGCAGGAGCACCCCAATCCATAAAAAACAAAAACAAACAAACAACCCCCCCCAAAAAATAAAAAAACAAACAAACAAAAACAAACTCCTGGAAGATATCAAGGGAGAATTCAACAACAATACAAACATAGTGGGGAACTTCAATATACCACTGACATCACTGGATAAATCCTCTAGATAAAAAATTAGCAAAGAAACATCAATCCTAAATGACTAATTAGATCAGATGGAATTAATTGACATCTTCAGAAAATTTCATCCGAAAGCCATGGAATATACATTTTTCTCAAGTGCACATGGGACATTTCAAAACTAGACCACATATTGGGTCACAAGCAAAGTCTCCCCAAATTCAAGAAGAGTGAAATCATATCAAGCATTTTCTCATACCACCATGGGATAATATTAAAAATAACCTACAATAAAAACAGCCCTCCCCCTCCCCCATTCAAACACTTGGAAGCTGAATAGCATGGCATTAAACAGTGATTGTGTTACTAAAGAGATCAAAGGAGAAATTAAACACATCCTGCTAACTAATGACAATAAAAACACAACAACCCAAAATCTATGGGACACAATGAAAGCAGTCCTGAGAAGGAAATTTATAGCCCTACAGGCCTACCTCCAAAATCAAGAAAACATGGTAAAAAAAATTATCAAACTCTACAACTCAAATAATTAGAAAGATAGCAACAAGAAAAACCCAAAGTGAGCTGAAGGAAGGAGATAATAAAGATCTGAACAGAAATAAATGACATAGAGACCAAAAAACAATACAAAAGATCAATGAAACCAAGAGCTGGTTCTTTAAAAGGATAAACAAGATTGATGAACCTCTAGCCAGGCTCACCAAGAAACAAAGAGAGAGAACCCAAATAAACAAAATCAGAAATGAAATTGGCAAAATAACAACAGACCCCACCGAAATACAAAGGATTGTTAAAAACACTACAGACACAATTTAGAAAACCTGGATGAAATGGACATATTTCTAGAAGAATACCATATTCCCAAACTCAATCAGGAAGATTCTAAAAATCTCAATAACCTTATAACTATAGAAGAAATTGAAGCAGTCATCAAAAAGCTTCCAGAAAACAAAAGCTTGAGGCTAGAGGGCTTCGCAGGGGAGTTTTACCAAACATTCAAGGATAAACTAAAACCTATCCTCCTCAGACTATTCCAAAAAATTCAAGAGGAAGAAACACTTCCAAGCTCATTCTATGAAGCCAGCATCACCCTAATACCAAAACCAGATAAAGACAATACAATGAAAGAGAATTACAGGCCAGTTTCCCTCATGTACATAGATGCCAAAATCCTCAATAAAATTCTAGCAAATTGGCTCCAGCAGTACATCATAAAGATCATACACTACGACCAAGTAGGATTTATCCTGGGGATGCAAGGATGGTACAATAGCCTCAAATCAATAAATGTGACATATCACATTAACAAATTAAGAGATAAAAATAATATATTTATATCAATTGATGCAGTAAAAGTGTTTGACAAAATCCAACACCCTTTCTTGATAAAAACTCTCAACAAGGAGGGAATAGAAGGATCATACCTTAACATAATAAAAGCTATATATGATAAACCCATAGCTAACATCTTACTCAATGGGCAAAAACTAAAACCATTTTCTCTAATAACAGGAACAAGGCAGTGATGCCCACTCTCACCACTCCTGTTCAACATAGTACTAGAAGTAATAGCCATTGCAATCAGACAAGAAGAACAAATAAAAGGCATCCAAATAGGTAAAGAAGAAGTAAAACTATCCTTCTTCACAGATCACATGTTACTGTACATAGAAAACCATAAAGACTACATAAAAATTATTAGATTTAATAAATGAATTCATCAATGTAGCAAGATACAAAATTAATGACAAGAAATCTATGTCCTTATTAATTCAAATTCATTCAATTTATTTAAAAATCCATGGACATTTTTATGGAGAGTTAGGCATGGGTTTGGCACTACAATGGGGAGGACAAACAAAGATGAAATAAACACATTTCTCCAGGATCCCATTGTTGATTGCTTTAAAAAATAATATTCTAGGTCAGTGGTTCTCAAACTTTTTTTGGCCTGGCCCCACCTAAGCATCTAAAATCTTGGTGCTGCCTCCACCCACCCCACTCCTTGCCCTCCGTGACATATACTTCTTATCATTTAAAAAGTGAACTCCTATTCACATGGGGGAAGCCAAAAAAAGCCATTAACTTGGTCTAAACAAGCTTCCAAAGAACATGACATTCATGAAAGAGAAAAATAAAAGAGCGAAGGGACAATTGAAGTACTGAGGAAGAAATCAGTAAGAAATTATTAAAAATAATAATAATATGAAGTGATATGAAAAAATAGAAGATAAAATTTCAAAACATATAACAGAGAACTGAAATGCATAAATGTCACAATATATTTTTATATACTGTATATGAGGCCACTAGAACCATAAGAAATGCAAAAAAATAATTGTTAATAACTCATCTTCTGATTGCTCCCCTTAAAAATCAAATTGCCCCCTTGTGCATTGTCCCACATTGCCCCACATTGGGAACCAGTGTTCTAGGTGCTATATGGAGGGTATATTCAAGTATGATCAAAACAGAGAAAAAATGATAAATTGCATGAAAATGTAGGTTAAGGTAACACAGAATATGAAATTTGAGCTGGGTATTGAAATATAAAAAGTTTATCAGTCAGAGATGGATAGATGGGCATTTCAAGGATCAGCAGAGCAAAAATTGGAGTGTAAAATCATACAGTATGTTAAAATAATGACAAGGAGCCTAATAAAGGATCAATCAATTATGTGCATGGAGGAAGATGGCAGTAGAGAAGACTAGAAATATAGTCTGGGGCCAGGTTTTAAAGGTCCTCTGATGCCGTTCTAAAGATTAAACAATAATTGTGGTTGGAGGTTTATTTTAATTAAAATTGATTTTATTTTTAGCATTCCATGTTAGGATGTTTATAACAAAAACCTAGAGAGTTTTAATTTGCATGTGTTCCTTGGCTGTGGGGCAATCACTTGTCCATGCTGCAGGAGAGGCCAGAGAGAAATCCTCTCATCCGGGTCTCCTAATAGAATTACTCTTGCATATCTTTAAATCTAAGTTGAGTACTTATAGTTTATTCTCCCAGGTTTTCTGGGAGGAAACACATATATTAAACCATGAGTTTTAAGAAGGGGAATTTGTTTTGGAAAAGCTCACTCTGGCAGGGAATGTAAAGATGAATAGAAGAGATGTGACCTTTTTCCTTCTTCATATATACTTAAATCCAGCCATCATTTGTAGTTTGTTGTACTTCAGTACACCAGTTCCTGACACATGTTTTCTCATGCTATTCATTCTGCCTTCTTAGGAATAGAGCCTTTCCCCCTCTTCCAAATCCAATGTCCTCTCTCTTTTAGGCAGAAGCAAAAAGGCCCCTCAATAGCATGTATTGGATCAGATTCTTCAGAAGCAACCCCTGTGACAAGGACCTGTGCAAGGGATTTACTAAGAAGTGTTTTCAGGGGAAAATGGCAAGTACAGTGAAGAGAAAAAAAGCTGAAAAGGTTTCATGGCTAAAATTCATCCTATGGAGTGATCTGGACGACATCTCAAGTGTCCTGCCTCCACACAAGGGCTGGACTTTAATACTCCCACACCAGTCAATCACTGGCTGTGGGCTTCTCCCAGGAGGGAGGTGTGGGCGGTATACACTATGAGGCACTTGTGATTCTCTGCACTTGCAGGCAAAGCTGCTCCACTGGCCCAAGGCCAGTCATCTGAAGACAGTCCCAGATGGAAACCATGAGAGGCAAAGCACAGAAACTGGGGTCAGATGATATTATATGGGTAGAATATAGTCTATGGGATCTGGATGGAGGAACAGCAGGTTCTAGTAGAATAAGGAAGCCTTGCTCCACTGCTCCAGCCAGACTGGTTCATTCTCTAAAATTCTCTGGGAGTTGTTTTGTCTGCCACTCAGATAGGGGACCTGTGCTTCTTTTGGCTGTTCCTTGGTGCCTAGCCTACTACTTTGCACATAAAATTGAAGTATTTTGTTCCCCAAGTAATGCTGAATCTAGATCACCTCCTTGAGATTCCTTGGTATCAGAGAAATGACCAAAGTCCAAGAAGTACACTTATAGCATGAGTATTTGCTAAGTGGGCTCTTGGGCCCATTTCACTTCTAATGTGAAACCCATGCCATTCCTCAGAGTCTATAATAACTCCACGAGTTCAAGAGTGTGAGGTAATGCATCCATCAATCCAAGTGTAGAACAATAGCAATGGAGACTAATTTAGTCAGCTGACAGCAAAGCATCAAGGGACCCTTGGTGATTCCAAAATGCAGTTTGCCAGCATGGAACCCGTTTGAATGTAATAGCTCTCCCAAGTTAATGCACTGGAAACAGGCTCAATCAGAACACTTTAAAATGAAAAGTAGAGTAGAAATTGACTGTAAGTTATGCGAGGAGAGACAGTAGGACTTCTCCTTCTTTTACTTTTCTGTTTTTCATAGCAATCTAAGACATTTACATATAGAACAAAGCCTTCGAAATTGTTTAACTAAAGCACCGTTCAGCCTAGGCTGGTAGGAACAAAGAGATGCCTTTTGATTTTTGTTTTAAGTTAAGTTTATTGGGGGTGATCATGTAGGTTTAGGTGTGGGTCTGTATGTTACAACATCTGCATACCCACCACCCAAAGTCAAATCTCCTGCCACCATATATCAGGACCCCTTCTTTTCTCCACTCCCACCGAACAAAGACAACAGACAGAAACACAAAGAAAAAGAACCAGTGGAGACACAGAACTGCTAGTGATTTAAAAAAACAAAAACAAATACAAAATGAATATATTATATTTATTTATGTATTGCCTTCCTTATATCACTTTACTTTTTATGAGGGAAAAGAAAAAAGCTTGAATAAAAGATATATATGTATATTCTCCTATTCTCCTCCTCCACCCCCCCCCCTTTTTTTCTGTCAAGACTAAAATAATAGCAGCTCTCTTTCTGTGAAACAAAGAAGCCAATTAAGGGCCATATAGGCACATGTTATTGGCTACAATGCCAAAGGGTAGGTCAGTAGTCTAACACCATTTCATATTCCTTTATAACCTTGGCTTCTTACCTTGACCTTTTTAGGTCTAGAGATCTGAGAGATAGGCTTCTTAATACTTGTCCAAACTTGTCTGTTTGAATATTGAGGGAGGACTCTGTGAGCCATTAAATATCTTGGATTAAATCTGCTTAATTTTCAGTCATTAAACCCAAGAAGAGAAACACACACACACACACACACACACACACACACACACACACGGAAATACTGCATGTAAATATCAACTTTTTGTAACCTATAATGATATCTCTTCTTCCTTCTCCTTAACTATACTATCATGAATTTACATCACCCTTCAACCCTCTGTTTTGTAGTTGTTTTACCTCTCTGGAACTATCAGAAACGAGATTGAAGTATTCAGGGTTTTAGATTACAGCTAAATTTTGCACAGGATGCTATACAATTTGAGGTGAGTCACTGCTCTTTAGTTGACAGACCCTCCTGTGGGTCTGTCAGCTGCTGAGTCTAGGTAGCGTGCCTGAATCTAGGTAAAAGAGAAGCCAGGAAAGTGAATGCCTGACATTTTCAGTTTCTGTAGTGGAATTTTCTACATAATGGAGTCTGAATAATTAGTAAAAATGACCAAGATTGGCAGCAGAAAATGTCAGGGAGCAGAGAGCGCTTAACAAAGGTATTTATGGCAAACATCTTAGCACAAGGCAGAAAGAAAACAAAAAACAATTGGAGACCTAGTTTACTTTTCTTACTACAAGTCTAATATGAAATGGTTATCTAAGATAAAATGGTGGTACTTCCAATCATTTGTGCTACATAGAGGCACGAACATACAATGGAGTCAAGACAGTCTCTTCAATAAATGGTGTTGGGAAAATTGGAAAGATACATTCAAAGGAATGAAACTAGATCATCAACTTACACCATACACAAAAATAAACTCAAAATGGATACAGGACTTAAACATAAGACGGGAAACCATAAAAATACTAGAGGCATCCACAGGAAGCAAAATCTCAGACATATGCCAAAATAACTTCTTCACTGATACTGCCCCTAGTGCAATGGAAGCTAAAGAGAAAATAAACAAATGTGACTACATCAAAATTAAAAGCTTTTTTACAGCAAAAGAAACCATCAACAAAACAACAAGAAAGCCCACTGTATGGGAGAACATATTTGCAAATGTTATCACTGATAACGGTTTAATCTCCAACATCTACAGACAGCTTATACAACTTAATAAAAGAAAGATAAATGACCCAATTAAAAAATGGGCAATGGATCTAAATAGAATCTTCTCAAAAGAAGACAGAAGGAAGGCCAAGAGGCACATGAAAACATGCTCAAAGACACTAATTATCCGAGAGATGCAAATCAAAACAACAATGCGGTACCATCTCACACCTATCAGAATGGCCAACATCAACAAATCAACAAACGACAAGTGGTGATGTTGCGGAGGAAAAGGAACCCTCATGCACTGCTGGTGGGAATGAAGAATGGTGCAACCATTGTGGAGAACAGTATGGAGCTTCTTCAAAAGACTGAAAATGGAACTCCCATTTGACCAAGTAATCCCACTCCTAGGAATATATCCCAAGAAGCTAGAAACACCAATCAGAAATTAATTTCTTGCAGTTGCATCATCTCTTCATTTATTCACACAAGCATTTATAGAGCACTTCCTGCCTTCCAGGTGCAAGGTTATGAACTTTGGATTCAGTGATAAGAGGCACAG
Source organism: Pipistrellus hanaki (assembly GCF_964339955.1). Classification (NCBI taxonomy): domain Eukaryota; kingdom Metazoa; phylum Chordata; class Mammalia; order Chiroptera; family Vespertilionidae; genus Pipistrellus; species Pipistrellus hanaki. The sequence goes on along the minus strand of NC_140503.1, from coordinate 58,116,220 downwards.
TCCCTCCTCTTAAGTTTTTCATAGTCTGTGACAATCAGGGCTCTTAGTTGCAAGCTACAGATGCCATCCTGTCTTAGTGAAGCAGGGGAAGAATTTCATTAAAGAATATGAAGTAGCTGAAAGTATCACTCAGAAAGCCAGAGAGCCAGATTCATGACTAAACAGCAAGAAATAGTGTTCCAAATTACTATGGGGCAGCAAGGGCATCTGTGTTGCAGGCACAAGCACAGACCCTGCAGTTGCCCTGGAAACACATCCGGTAAGGACACTGGAGGCTGCCACTTGCACACCGACCCCGGCTGCCTGCCCTGAGTGACCTGATCTTGCTGCAGTTGCTGTCTTGATCGCCTGGAAGAGTTCCTTGGTCTCTGCTTCTTTGCATTATTAGTCCTGGTTTAGAACCTCCTGTGGGTCTGTCAGCCACTGAGTCTAGGCAGTGTGCTTGGCTCTAGGTAAAAGAGATGCCAGGAAATTGAATGCCTGACATTTTCAGTTTCCGTAGTGGAATTCTCCAAACTTAAGAATGTTATTGGCATACAACACAACCCCAGCGACAAATGTCCACTCTAGGGCCTGGGTAACTGTGTACCCTCTGTTCCTACTTACACAGCCTGCTCTGGTATGTTTGTGTCTATGAAGAAATGAGCTTCCATGATTCACTCATAAGGGAATGATATCAATATAACACAGAAGTTGCATTGTCCGATTGTCCCATTTATGACTTTTCTCCGTGTAGAAATGTTTTGTGTCATTGAGTAATAACTAGTGAATGCTCATACAGCTGAACATAGGAAGCCATAGAGGAGCCCAGTGCTGTACTCAGTGCCCAGTCACACTCCCCCTCCTGCTTTATGGTGGGCATGTGCTCTGCCCAACAAGTGCTTACTGTGTGGCTCTGCCCAATCTTTGTGCAGTTTGTTCTTGTGTGCATAAATCAGCCTTAACCCTTTTTCATAGATAACCCACTTAGAAAGAAGTAAATTTTAAGATAATATATAGTACTTATTAAGAATGATAACATCTTTAAAAAACTGAGCTAGAATAAGTATTGTATTTGTTACTGGTCTGGTTACAAATCTGCATAGGCTTTGAGTGTTTGCCCAATCTATTTTTTTTCCTGTTAAGTCCTGTAATTATTTGTATATGATTTGTAGGACATGAAGTTTTCAGGGACGTGCAGTTCTCTTATAGTAGAAATACTTGAACTTTAAAAAGTGCTTTCATAAATATGATACAAAAATTTCACATGCAAGTGCAAACACTCTTTCCCTTTTCCCAAGTGGAGTAAAATTCATAATCTTCAGTGCCAGCAACAATCCAATATCTCTGTGTGATGTTCATACCCCTTTAGTTCTGTCATAAGTCTCACTATAATATATAGACTAGATTGGAAAGTTCACTACCACTAGAACATGTATACAGAGTAGTGGAGAAAGGGAAATAAAATAAAAATAAAATAATTGAAATATAATTATATATAACATGGGGGGGTAAATATAGAAAAGATTCATAGTTTTCATCTCCAAAGCTGGTTTAAAGACAATAATAAGGAAGGGAGAGGGAGAGAGAGAGGGAAACATCAATGATGAGAGAGAATAATTGATCAGCTACCTTCTGCACACCCCTCACCAGGCCTGCAACCTGGGCATCTATTCTGACTGGGAATCAGACCTTGACTTTCTGGTTCAGAGGTTGACGCTTCACTTCTGAGAAACATCAGTCAGGCAAAACCATAATTAGTCTTGATTTTTCTCTTTTATTAACAATTCTGTATGCCTTTTTGCTTTCAGCCACCACCACTCTTGGTTCTGGTTCCCGACCAAGCTATTATCACTGAAGGGTCTGAGTGCTTTGTGGTGCTCCTGTACAGATTTGCTATTATCTTCCATTAAATTTTACTACTAAAAAGAGAATTATGGAGGATTGGATAAATTCTAGCCATTCTCCCCTCTTTCCCATTTTGCAGCTGCAATTTTATTAGTAGCCAGACCAGATAAGAGCTCCATAGGCTGATGGAAACCTGTCATTATTTGGGACTGAGAACTCTAATCCAAATTTACAGGGCAAGGGAAGCAGAAATTTTCAAGAGGATCATTAGTTTACTAGGTTTAATACTAAAATGATACTCTTCCACTTTCAACTTTTGGTTCCAAGACCCATATATTCTGGTGATGGGAAAAATAGCATTATATCTTAAGTAATAGTTCAGAAAACTTGCTACTGGTGCAGTGCCCTAGTCTTTAATACACTGTCTGATTGCTTTACATATCCAATTGTTTTTAGAGAATGCAGTTCTAAGTCCATTGTCTTTGCCTCTTTTCCTGTTTCTTAGAAATATGTTTCTTGTGCACCACAATGTTAAATAAGGCATTGTATGATTCCTCAGATGGTGATGCCATGAGCACAATGAGCAGGGAAAGCCAAATAATCACCAGATAAAAATGTGAATTGCTGTCCCTTGCATGATGGCAAGGATTGAGCATAATTGATGGCTGGCTCCCCTGATGTGGCACCACATACTGGATACCTGATGCCAACTGATAGATCACTGATTAGTAGAAGTAAATAGGTCACCCTTGGGGAAGTGAGGTCCATAATATTGAGCTCCTGCATAACCTTGATACCAGGCCACTTTGCTTTTGAGCCTATTTAGCAGAAGTTGCAGTGACTGGAAAGAGGCTAACCAATATGCACAAAGAGAGGATCTTCCCCACATGATAATTAGGAGTCTTCCCCATTAAGGAGGCCTTTTGATGCACATTTACAATGGAACCAAGTTCTCCCGTTTTGAGCCCATTACAGGAGGTCCATCCATACTTCATCAAAACTCCTTGACACCAACTTTCAAATTTTGTCATGTCAGAATGAAGAGCCTTCACTCAGGTTATATATTCTTCAAGGAAAAGGGAACAATCAGATGTAGCACTCAAAGTTCTGCCCTACCAGTAGGGTTTTCTGTAATCCTTTCAGGAGGACTAGTTGCCTCATCTGTCCTCTGAGAGGCTCCAGCAGCCAGCTCCTCCAGGGTTTGCTTCAGTCATAAAAGCTCCTTTGCCCAAGGGCATAACCTTCTGGACAGGACAGCACACACTGAATGGCTGATAGAGGTGAAATCTTAAAAGTGTGGCTATTTTGGCTCAATGCCGGACATGGTTGATGAATGTGCTGTAGAATTCCCCATGAGGTTGCCTGAATTTTGTTGGTCCTCTACTACCACTTGACTTTCTTCTCATTTCTGCTCTTCGTCCCTTCATTTCTCAGGTGTTGATGACTAATAAGTGTGTTTGCATTTCAAACTCTATCTCAGGATCTATTTCTGAAGAATTTAACCTGATACCATATGTAAATCAGCTGGTTTTCCTTCTCCATCAACTAATCTAGTAATTGATCCATAGGTTTGGCTTGAAGGAGGGTTGAATACCTGGCAAGGTTAGTTGCACTAGAGAGGAAGATTCAGGCTTGCATTAAAAAAAAACTGTGCTTTCATGAATTGCTTAAGCTAGAACTTCTATGTATCCTTTCCATTTGACAATGGGGTGATTAAGGGCCTTCCTGATTTTATGGCTTGTGTATTAGATAGAACCCAGTTTACAATGAATTGCTCAGATCATATGTTCATCAATTAATCCATGATCAGGCATTTAAATACAAGTAAATGCTAACTCTAAAAAAGAATCTAATAATTTTATCAAATAGATGTCACTTTATTTCCAAATGTGTAGACATTTCCTAAAATTTTCTTTATAAAAAAACTTGCTCCAGGAACATTCAAATCTTCTGAAGACTATGTGAGTACAGCCTCTGCATGACAGAGAAATAAGCTATAATTTTTATCAAGTCTTATAAGATGAAACCCTTACTAAACATCTAAAAGGGGCTTAGCTACAGGTAACAAATGACCACTACTAGACCTTCTTACTATTATATTTCACAAAAGTATAATTCAATCTAATAAAAGAGTAATATGCAAATTAACCACCTCTCTGCTACACCCATAAGTCACACCCACCAGCCAATCAGGAGCAAATATGCAAATAAACCCAACCAAGATGGCTACAGCCACAGAGAGCAGGAGGGAGGCTTCAGTTATCCCAGCAACGGAGGAAGCCAAGCTTTCTGCCTGTCCTTGCCAGCCTAGGCCTCCACTCAAAGCTACAAAGTTTCAATGATAGAAGATAAATGAATTCTAATAGAAATGGAATCAGCCACAGAGCTGGAAAGAGCTGGAGGCAACGGTTGCCCCTGGCAATGAAGGAAGCCAAGCTTTCCACATATCCTAGCCTGCCCAGGCCTCCATTTAAGGCTACAAAGTTTCAATTATAGAAGATACATAAATCCCAACCAAAATGGCTGCCATCATGGAGCAAGCAAAAGGCATGGCTCTGTTCCAGGCTACAAAGTTTTAATTGTAGAAGATAAATAAACCCCAGATATCAGGGACTAGACTTGGGTTGCTGGGGGCATGGCTAGCCTGCAAACCACCACAGGCCCCTAGCCCAGGCCACACCACACCCCAAGGGAACCCCCCATCCTGATCTGGGACATCCTTCAGGGCAAACCATCCAGCCCCCACCTGTGCACCTCTGTCCTATCTAATAAAAGAGTAATGTGCAAATTGACCATCACTCCAACACACAAGATGGCTGCCCCCATGTGGTTAAAGATCCTGCCCCCATGTGGACACAAGATGGCCACCACAAGATGGCCAACAGGGGAGAGCAATTAGGAGGCACCAGACCTGCAAGGGAGGGAAGTTGGGGTAAATCAAGACTTCAGGGGAAGGCAGTTAGGGGTGACCAAGCCAGCAGAGGAGGGAAGTTAGGGGGGACAGGCTGAAGGATGCTCCTCCTCCCCCCGTGCATGAATTCCATGCACCGGAAATCTAGTAGGATTTATAATAGAGTCCCCTTTTAATCCTTGGGGATTTGCCTTGGAAGGTTTATGCATGCATATACCACATTATAATATGCCATAGTGGTTAAAATGTAAACTCTGGAACTTCACAAATTATTGGCTATGAAATCCTGAGCAACTTAACCTTCCTAAACTTCAGTTTCCTTGCATGTAAAATGGAGAGAATATCTCTCTAACTAATCAAGGATTGAATGAGATGAGGCCAACAAAGTGTTCAGCAAAGTCCTAAGGTATAAAATATGCTCCCAAAATAGTTATTACTTATTATTATTACTTGACATACTTGTATGATACCTTCCAAATATCAGAGTGTTTGGCTAAGCACACTAAGATGGTGGGTTCAATTTGGTTCTCTATTAGTCCTATTTACCATGATTTTTTTTCTCATTCTTTCCCATTATTCAGGATGTGCACAGACAAAATTTTAAGTTCATGTTTAAGATTATGGAGATAATAGAAATTCTATTCTCTATGCCATTAAGTCATTACATTTACTTATGTTTTTAACACTGACAAATCCTGAATGAATGTTAATGTCCATGGCAGAGAACAACCATCTGCAGATTTATGAATTTGAATTCCCCTTAGCTTTTTGACAAAAATAATCACTGAAAATGCAAGTAGTTCATTTATATTTATATCAGGGATACCGGATAAGTTTGTGGAATCTGGACTAGACCAGTAGACCTTAGTTCCATCTAACCCATACCCTCTGTTTCTTACTAAAAACCAGGCTTTTCAGTAAGTGGGTTTTGAAGACTACTAATTGTTGAAGATTCTGAATAGTTGTTATGTGAATATAGTCAAAACATTTCAGTAAATATAAGGTTTTAGTTCAGCTTTATTAAGATATTAGAGGCCCAGTGCACTGATTTGTGCACCAGTGGGGTCCCTCAATCTGGCCTGTAGGGATCCTGCATTGTGAGAGCTCACAGGCCAGCCTGAGGGACCCCACCAGTGCACTATCATGGCTAGGGAGGGGACATGGTAGGGCTCCAGGACATGTCTGGCCCATCTGGCCCAGTCCCGATAGGATGCACCCCAGCAGCAAGCTAACCTATTGCTCAGATTACCTGCACCCTTGTGGTCAGTGCGCATGATAGAGACTGATAAAATGTTCAAAGAAACTTTTGAACACTTAGCACATTAGATTTTTATTATATAGGTTGATTGACATATAACATTGTGTAAATTTAAGGTGTACAAGATGATGACTTGATACATGTATATATTGTGAAATGATTATTACTACAACTAGAGGTCTGGTTCACAAAATTCTTGTATGGGGAGGGGGTTGTCCCTCAGCCCAGCCTTCATCCTCTCCAATCTTGGACCCTTTGAGGGATGTCTGACCACCTGTTTAGGCCCAATACCAACCAGAATCAGGCCTAAAAGGGTGGAAGGGCATCCCTCTCACAATCTAGAACTACTGGCTCCCAACCACTCACCTGCCTCTGCCTGATTGCCCGAACTGCTTCTGCCTACCAGCCTGATCACCCTCTAACCACTACCCTGCCAGCCTGATCAATGCCTAACTGCTCCCTGGTTGGCCCTATTACCCCTAACTACCATCCCCTGCCAGTCTAGTCACTTCTGGATGTCCTCCCCTGCCAGCCTGGTTGCCCCCAACTGCCCTCTCCTGCTGGCCTGGTCACCCTTAACTGCCCTCCCCTGTAGGCCTGTCCTCTCCAACTGCCCTTCCCTGCAGGCCTGGACCCCCAACTTCCCTCCCTTGCTGGCCTGGTCTCCCCCAACTGCCCTCCTCTGCTGGCCTGGTCAACCCTAACTAGCCACAACTGCCCTCACCTGTGGGCCATCTTGTGGCAGCCATCTTGTGTCCACATGGGGGAGCCATCTTTGACTACATCTTGTGTCTTGGAGTGATAGTCAATTTGCATATTACTCTTTTATTAGATAGGATAAGGTTAGTTAACATATCCAGCATGTCATATAACCTTTGTGGGTGTGTGTATGTGTGTGTGTGTGTGTGTGTGTGTGTATACAACTTTTAACATCTACTTAATAACTTTCAACTATACAATGTAGTGTTGTTAACTCTAGTTACTATACTATAAATTAGATCCCTAGAACTTATTCATTTTATAACTAGAATTTTGTACCCTTTCACCAACACCTCCCAGTTTTCCCCCATAACTCAGCCCTGACAATCACCAATATACTCTCGGTTTATATGTTTTGTCTTTTTTAGATTCCACATATAAGTGAGATAATGCAATATTTATTTTTTGTCTGACTTATTTCACTTTGGTACTCAAATTCCATCCATGTTGTTACAAATGGGAAAAAAAGGTCCTTTTCTAATGACTAAGTAATATTTCAATGTGAGGGTATATATCATATTTTCTTTATCCATTCATTTGTCAATGGGTAATTAGGTTGTTTCTATGTCTTGGCTATTGTAAATAATGCTGCAATGGGAATGGTGGTGCTGAAATCTCTTTGAGAAAGTGATTTTGTTTTCCTGAGATATATACCCTGATGTAAGATTGCTGAATCAAATGGTAGTTTTATTTTTAGGAATCTTCATACTGCTTTTCATATTGGCTGTACCAATTTATATTTCTATCAACAGTGTACAAGAGTTACCTTTTTGCAACATCCTCACCAATATTTATCTACTGTCTTTTTTTTTAATAGTAGTCATTCTAACAGGTTTTAGCTAATATCCCCTGGTGATTTTAATTTTAATTTCCCTGATAATTTCTGATGTTGAGTATCTAATCCTGTGTCTGTTGGCTAGTTTTGACAATGGTAAGCAGGATTCCTTACTGTAATGCCTCTCATAAATTTTACTATGCACTTTAAAATGGTAGATTTTTAAGGGGGGGTTAGAGCAGTGCACTCCAGTAGAAGTAATATGTGAGTCACATATTATTTTTAAAATTCCCAGCAGGTACATGAAAAATTAAAGCACTCAAATTAATTTTAATCATATATTTTCTTAACCTAGTATATCCAAAATGAGATAATTTTAATATATAGCCAACATAAAATTATGACTGAGAAGAGATATTTTACATTTTCTCCATAATAAGTGTTTGAAATACAGTGTGTATTTCCAACTTGCATCACAATTCAATTTGGACTACACCTATCAGAAGAGTTCAATAGCCATGTGCAATGGATGGCTTTGATATTTGACAGTGCAGGATTTCGCAGCATTTCTCAAACTTGCTTTTCGTGGCTTACTCTTCATGGGACATGGTGAGGGATTACATGAATGAAATACATTTTGAGAAACACTCATTTATAGAGGAGGTTAATGGAGTTACCACCAGATGCAAGAGGAGTGTGAAGAGATAGGAAATGACATCATAATACAAGGTTTGAACAAACATAAAGTGTGTGTGTCTGTTGTGAATTTAGCATCACACCATAGTGTATGGACCTACATGTGCAGAGGCAGACTGGCACTCAATCAGATTATCATGAGGATCAGGCAGAAACAAAATGAAAATGCAACATATGAGCAAGTATAAGGGAGTGAACAGAGCTCAGAGGTAGAGCTTGGAGAACACACCAAGTGGAGTCTGGCGAGGGGAGATTCTGGTGTTCAAACAAGGACTCTTGAACCCATAATCTCCAGTAAGCAATGTTTCCCTCCAAACTTCGACATTTTTTCCAATCAAAGTATATTTTAGAAAATAAAGTATTTAGCTTTCAGAAAGCCTTATATATTTTGTCACTTCTAGACATTTTAGATAAAATCCAATAGATGAGGGTTGCTAGAAAAGGAAGGCTGAGTTTTCATCTCAAACAAAGCTTAGCTTGAACCCATTGGATTTTTTTTTTTCCATCCTTAAGTGTCACAACTCCAGTTAATTTTGCCCCGACCTTACAGGGATTACAAGATAATTCAGAGACCAGTCCAGGGCTTTTCTCTATTGAAAGCAGGCAAGGCAAAAGGAAACAAAACCCTTTTCATAACATTTGCTCAGAGGGTCTTGAATGCATACCTAAAAGGGACAGGAAGGAGGGGCAAGGTGAGGAAATGGGTAATTTGTATAATTGTAGTTCTATGGATGAAAACACCAATACCGCCAGATTTAATTATTCCTTTCATTTTGCCTTACTTTACCCTTGAAGATCAATACACTTGTTTTCTTCTTAAGCAGCAATGATTTCCACAACCTAAACATAAATTTAATCATGTGCTGCCATTCCCATGTTTATAGACTCTGTCAAAGACATAGCCCATTGTAATTATTTTCTCAATCATTTGTCACCAGAGAAACACTTCAGGCAACACTAAAACTTAACTTAATCACTAGAAACAATGTCAGTGAAGTAAATGGATCTTATTAGATGGCCATTTAAAAAAGCGAGAAAGCTCATTTCCCAATACTTTAATTTTCTGCTAAATTTAAAATTGTGTTTACATACAGAAATTGAACTATTGCCATATTTTATAGGACCCATAAATGAAATAGTGTCATGAAGATTGCTGTTAAAACTGATTCCCATGCAGCATCTGCACATTTGTAAGTCATAAATCATTGGGGTAGTTTATTTACTTCCACTGGAAAAAGAGACACTGTTAATGCTAAGATGAGTAGTAAGCATAGGCTTTATAAATGGCTAAAAATAAATTCAACTCTTAGAAAATAAAACATTTATCAGAAAAATTACAGCTTATCTGACCTCCAAAATTCAGATCCAAGAAATTTCAGATTCAATAAAAATTACACAATTAAACATAGAATTGTGAAAGGAGTCAGTGGTGCTTTAACTGTGAGCACGTGAGCCCTAATGCTAGAGACATATATCATGGTGCTGCCAACATGATTCTACAGCATAAATACAAGGAAACTCAGATAAATATGTATCAGTTAAAAAATAAAAGCAGGGTAGTTATTTAATCTTCTTAAACTCATGTACAGTAATACATATTACTATGAGAAGTTAGAAGTATCTATGTGCATCTGAATGAGCATGCATGTGAGCATGTGTATGTTTCTGTATGTACATCTGTCTGTGTGTTTGTATATGTTTGTTTTGCTTATGTACTGGTATACCTGTTTTGTGTGTGTTTGTATGTGTGTTCGTATGTGTTTGCATGCATATCTGCTTTGTATATCTGTTTTGTTTATTAAAAAGTATATACTTTTGAGTGTGCTCTAGCTCACAAAATGTCTAGAGAAAAATAAAGTCAATGCCCTATAGCTACTATCAGGTTTAGTTAAATATAATGTATTTGGCCATATTAACTTTTAAAAAATAATGCTATATTTTTAGTTGAGTTCCTGTATGCTCTTTTATAAACTCATAATTTTTCCTCGCTTCTCCATAAGTAATCGCTGTCCTGAAGCCTTGAATTCTTTCCATTCATGATTTTGTGCCTTTAATATTTAATCATGTTTAAAATATAACACATTATATGCATGTTTTGTACTTTATAGAAATAAGATCTTACTGTAAATGTCATTCCAAATTAATCTTCTTTACTTAAATTATGTTTTTTAAATTTACTTATATTAATACATACTTATATTGGTAACTCTAGTGACTTCATTAACTACTATATAGGAATCACTGTAAAAAGTATAACGTTATTTTTGTCCATTTTCAAATTGATAATTTTATTTCTAAATCTGTTCTTCTTTAATTCAGTTCAGCAATTATTTTTGCACATGTCTCCTGGAGCACATAAGCAAGAAATATGCTAAGGAACCTAACTACAGATAGGATTGCTGAGTTCCTGGGAAGGGCATCTTCAACTTTAGTAGGTCACCAAATTGCTTTTCACTTTGTCTCTACAATTTAACTATGGTATATAAAATTCAATATTATTCCACATTCTCACCAAAACTTGTTATCATCAGGCTTTTTAATTTTGTTAATATAAAAGATACAAAGTTTTGCTTTTTTTTTTTTAAAATTTGCACTTTGCTGATTGCCAATAAACCCAGAGAAATGAGTTCAAAATATAGTTCCAGCTTATCATTTTCTTTTATACTTTGGTGATGATCTCTTTTCAACCTTTTCCCCCTGTAAATTTTTGCTTTCTTAGTTGTAATATTTTGTTAACTGTTTTCTTTGTGTTTACCTTTTGTCCCTTTTCTCCAGATTTGTAAGATGAATTTTAACTCATTTTTTTCCCCAGTCTTCCTTTATTATTTTTTTTTTATTTGGCATTTAAAACTTTGCTTTCATCCTCAAGATTTTTTTGAGGGATGATAATTAATCTAACACATTAATTTAAATAGTAGAAATTTTAAGAATAACAGGCTGACGTATGTAATACTGTTTTAAAGCCAGGGGATTCTTGTGGCTTCATTTTATTTTTATTTAATTTTTTAACATCACACTATTGCAGATGTCCTCCACTTCCCCGAATTTGGCCATCTCCACCCATCTCTACATCTTCCACTCTTGGAGATCACTACAATATTGTCCCTGTCCATGGGATATGCATACATGTTTTTTAGCTAATCCTTTCACTTTTTTTTATCCAGTCATGTGGCTTCTTTATAATCACACTAGAGGCCCAGTGCACAAAATTCATGCAGGGGGAAGAGGGGTCCCCTTTCGCAATCAGGACCCCTCAGGGGATGTCCAACTGCTAGTTTACAGGCCTAAACTAGCAGTCAGACATCCCTCTTGAATCCTGGGCACTGCCTGCATCAGTAACCATACTTTTCATACAGGTGGAAGGCATCTTGTATGCTGCCCCTATTATAAAAAGTCGTACATAACATGATCTTTCTGAGGCAGTAGTACTATTTTCCCAATCTTATGGGTGAAAAACTGAAGCAGAGAGAAGTTAAGCAATTGGCTTTGTCACACAGTTATAAGTGTCAGAATCAGGGCTGACCATCAAATATGCAAGCCAGAGTCCATGCATGTCATCACTGCATCATCCTGTTTTTTCAGTGTTAGAGTAGCCTTGCCAGGTTTTAATTTTTAAATCTAAGAGACTGTTTCCAACACATAGGGTAGGGTCCCTAGGCCTGGTCAGCAATCAGGGCTGATCTGTGGGGTGACCAGCTGGCCCCTCCCCCCCCCCCCGCCCCTGGCACCCACCTTGGCTGGCAGCCTGGCGCCACCTGCTTGCAGACCCTACCACCCACTGACCAGTTGTTTGGCAGTTCATTCTGCAGTTCAGTCGATTTTCATGTTAGGGTTTTATATAGATAGATAATATGTGTGGCTCCCTAGCCTGCCTAGATTGTTGGGGTAGGTTTTGCATTCACAATACACATTTAATTGTATTTAAACTGGCGTGCCTAGTAATCACAAATGAGGGCTTTTTCCAAGAAGAATCTTCAGCTCTGACCCCTTTAGGTACTTTATAATCAGGGAGTTAGAATTCTGTTAATAAGGAGATCAGTGAGCCCTAGTTAGTGGAACAACTTCTGGAGACATGAATGTGACTTGGGAGTTACCTTAGGTACTATTAGCTCAATTCAGTCTCCTCTAATAATGCCTCTCAGTGCATAATACTGTCCTTACAGAGCAATCAAATACCTTACGAGCGGGACATATAAATACGTCAAATGTAAACAATATCGGGAACGGGTAGGACATATGAATACGTCCTGGAAATATATGTTGCGCCCAGAGAGAGACGGTATATATTTTTTGTAATCTTTATAATTACTTGTAAAATTTATAATTTTTTAATTTGATGTTTCCATTTTTTTGTTGATATTCTTTTCTATTTTTTTTGTAATTTTGTATTTTCCTTTGTGCTTTATATATAAATAAATGAAAAAAATATATCATTTATTTTAATTAAGTATAAATTTAAAAAAATGATATGAAATTACATCCTCCAGGCATCACGTACTGACACGTCCTAGTGAAAGAGTACGCGCCCATTACAGGTTGCATAATTAAAAAGGGAACTCCCCGGTTAACAGGTTAACTGCAAACCTCCTGTTGGTGTGTGTGAAAGGTGACAGTGGTTTAAAATAAAAAAAAATAAAAAAAATAAAAATAAAATATATGTATGTGTAATACTTCCCTCTTAAAATAAATGGCTCATTGGCAGGGAATTGCAAGCTGATTCTATGGGGAGAAACAATTGACCAAACTTCATTTTTTTCTCTAACTAAAAATAATGTTGAAACCAGAGATAATCCAATAAGACCATTTACCTTATGTACTTATGAATTATTGATTTTTCCAGTAAGCTCTTGGTATTTTAAAAATACTTTAAGATACAAAAGTTTTACACAATAGGCCATTAGAAATCTCCACATTCCTTGCAGATGTAATAACCATGCATTATAACATTTTATAGAGTGCTCTCTTTGTACTTTCATCATTGATTTCCATTTTTAGTTTCCTAGGTTTCAAAACATTTTAATCTTTGGAGTCTTTGCCTATCATCCTGTTCCATAAAATATAAAAAACAAAAAAAGAATACAAAATAAAAAACACATGTCATTAAAAAATATAAAGATGGATAACACCATAATTAATCCATTTATAAAATCTCCATATTTTGGACACTCTATACAATTTCTAAAGAAGATATTATGAATCTGAGACCACAATTCTTACTGAAAGAAGGACATATTTTGACTTTTTTTTTTTATTCTAGGATCAAGAGGATGTGTCTGCAGCCATGTTTTAATGGTCATCTTTTACTGTAAAATTCATGATGTTTTCTTCCCCCTAAAAGGCTATATGTTGAAAATTTTACACATTTATGCTAATAATACAAGTTGAGAGTAATGATATACTCATAATTGTTTAAAAATTGGCTTTACAGAACAAAAGATTGAAACATAATAATTCGGGTTTGCAGGAAAATTGTTGCTTTTATGGTAAATAAATTTCCTATTTCTTTTGAAAAATTAGGTATATAATAGTATTTTTGCTATCATTATATTAATTTTATGTACTTTCTGGTCTACTTATATTATACTTTTATTAGAAATTAATTAATTTTAATTTTACTAGTGCTTAAAAATAATTTTTTTCCTGTGACTGAATTTATAGTATTATTAAAACTTAGAAGCAAGTGGATTTTATCATAATTAAATAGAAAAGTTAAAATTGAGATTCTTTATTGTTAAACTTACTTAATTTTGTAAGGTTACTAAAGTAGTTTCATTATTCTATTTTTGATTTTGAAAGAAAAAATGACAAAATGAAATTTAGGTCTTAAAAATCAAACTGACTTAGATTCAAATTCTGTCTCTGCTGTTTGCTAGCTCTGTGCACTTGAGCAATTAAGTTGTTAAGTCTTAGTTTCTTTTCATTAAAAGGGGAATGATATCACCATCCACTTTTGAGATTGTGTGACTATGTTGATAAATATATATTTGAAACATTTGATCCCTAAAAAAGTTTGAGAGCTGATGATCTGCCTCCTCTGAGATTCTGCATTTAATTTTGGACTTATTTATTTTCAAATTGAAAATAAAAACTATTATAAGCACACAGTTAAACAAGAGTATAAAACTAAAATAAGTCACCCTCTACCCAAGTCCCCTCCAGAGGTACATCTTTCTACTAAATTCATCCAATTTCTTATCATCTTTACAAAAATAACCAATGCACACACTCACACACGCCTATGTATATATGAGAGCTCAGCCCCTTGATTTTTAGATAACAACATCTCTTAGCAATTGTCCCATTAAAGTGTTCATAGAACTGCCTAATTTTTCTACCTGGTTGCAAAAGACTATCCTAGGGATGTACCAACATTTATTTGACCAGCCCCTGTTGATACAAGGTTAGGTTTCCAGTGGTTTTTAAAACACACACACACACACACACACACACACACACACACACACACACGCATATTTACAGTAAACATCTTTGTACATACATCGTCACATCAAAGTACATAAGTATCTTAATACTAGTATGATAAATTCATAGAAGGGAAATTATCAAGTGGATAACTTCATTAATACCATGCAGAGTTATTGTGAGAATTTAATGGGATAATTCAGATAAAGTGCTTAATACAAGGTCCAATATAGGGCCAATGATCAGTAAATATTATGTATTATTAGTAGTACACCTATAGCTCAAGCTGGTTCTGGCAGCCTCAAGGCAGCTCTCAAAAAGAAAAAAAAGAAGAAAGGCAGGTGCTGGCTGTTGGGGGGAGATATACATGAGAACAGCAAAGGTTTCAGAGGGACTTGGGCAGAGTAGTGATGGGGCCTGCTCATTACATTTTCCTTAAAATTATTTCATTTTCCTTAAAGAGTGACATGAATGTCATTGAAAATCATATTCCTGGACTGATAATTAGGTTTTAGGCTTAGGTAGGTCACTCAGTCAAATGAACATTTTTGCTTTGCATAATATGAAACAACCAGTATGACTTAACTTTTTATTTTTTAGTTGGACATTTTGGCAAGTTTTAGACATTTTTGCATAAGTATTTAAGGCAAAAGAAGTTTGGCAGTAATGCTTTATTAATCAGTAATACTTATTACTGAAATCAGAACATTAAACTATCTCCTGATGAGAAGAAAGCCAGCAGACTAGACACTGGCTCATAATCTCCGATATTAGGCACCCACACCTTTGGCATTAGAGCTGATCTATGGACTGCTAAGTGATTTATGCCAAAGCAGGGGGCTCTCAAATTGCACCTTGTAATTGGATCCCCCCCCCCTTTTTGTAACAAACAACTCTCTATCTCTATATTAGGAAAAACATTTCCTCCCTGCTGAGTGCTTACAGGTTCAGCATTCAGAAAAGGAGGTAGATTTATTCTGCCTTTTGATTTTCACACATTGGATCACCTTTTTAGTATTTACTGAGCATTCAAAGTGTGAAAGGTTCTGAAAACTAAGATACCTTGCTTCTTTTCTCTGCAGCTAATCATGAGAGAAAAAGAAACCATTAGAATTAACTAGATATTTATTTATATTTAAAGACAGGACAACTGTATGCCCCTCTCCCCCTACCCCCTCCCAGCGGGGGGAAAAAGTCAAGGTACGTAACCTCCTTACTCACTATAATATTCATACTGAAATTCTGCGGTTACTCGGTGAGCCTAGCTTGGAGCTTTGTGTCTTTCCGGTTACTCTGCTGTGATGTGCATAATGTGTTCTCTTGTCCTACTTTGTGGAGGTTATCTGAATCTCAGAACCCAGATCCTCTGTATGGTCCTGGCTGCTGAGCTACTTCTGTGACTAGGTTGCTTAAAACGTTTTGTGAACAGCCCTTGTTTCTAATGGCCTTGGTGCTTGCCAGTTAACAACAATGGAAATCAATACCAGGAAGCAGGACTGAGCTTGAGGGGGAGGGAAGGGGTGTTTACCTGGTGAGAGACTGATGTGACCTGTGCTGATTTATTCCTGCCCTTCTGACTCTTCCTGACTTCTCTTGAATCCTCCTTCCCTCTCCCAAGGCCCCCAGTCTCATAACTGTGATCAACTATTAAAGACTGAATGTTTGTGTCCTCCCTACATTTTTAATTTGAAACCCTCTCCCCCAAGGGGATGGTATTAGGAGGTGGGGCCTTTTGAAGATGATTAAGATGAGATGAGGTTATGAGAGTGGAGGTCTCATGAATGGGATTGATGCCCTTGTTTATAAGGAGCCGCTCTGGAGTCTTGCTTCCCCTCTCTGCTCTCCGCCATGTGAGGATACAAAGAGAAGGGCTCACCTGTGCACTAGCAGAGGGCTCTCACCAGAGCTTGATGATGCAGGCCCTCTGGTCTCATATTCCCAGCCTTCTGAACAGTCAGAAGTAAATTTCTGCTTTTTATGAGTCACCACATTAAGATATTCTACTATAGCATCCCAAACAGACTAAGGTACCAGGAGAATTTCTTTCATCAAAGCTAATGTCATTTACATGAAAAGTAAAGGTGCTTTCAATTTTACCACCTCTACTTTCCCCTCCTTTGCCTGCAAAGATGTCCAGTTGACCATTTAGCTACAGTATTTTTTGTCCTGTTATTCTCTACAAACTTCTAGAAAGAGTGTTCTCTACCCCTTTCCTCCATCTCCTCCTCACCCCACCCAGTTGCTCACTCCTCAGCGCTTGATATCTGACCTCTGTTCCCCCCACACAGTTCTCCAACGCAGCCAATAGGCCAATCACACTGCCTTGTTTCGTTTGCTCCTTGATCTTTTAGAATTTTTTACTCAACAACCCACTACATTTTTACCTCTGTCCCCCTATTCCAGTGAAACTGTTCTTGCCTGAGTCACTAATGGTCCTTTTCCATGACATCCATCCATAGTTGTGACCTCTCAGTGGATCTGTTGGAAGTGTTTGTTTAAGTTGTTAATATAGTTGACCTCTCTTCCTAGATAATACACTCTACCCTTGTATTCCAAGACACAGATTTCTCCTGGTTGTCCTCCTACTCCTACTTCTTATCGCCTCTACCACTTAAATATTTTTTAAATATATTTTATTGATTTTTAAAAAAAATCAATAAAATATATTAAAAGAGGAAGAGAGAGGGATAGATAGTTAGAAACATCGATGAGAGAGAAACATCGATCAACTGTCTCCTGCACACCCCCTAATGGGGATGTGCCCACAACCAAGGTACATGCCCTTGATCGGAATCGAACCTGGGAACTTTCAGTCCACAAGCCTACACTCTATCCACTGAGCCAAACGGGTTTTGGCAACCCTTTAAATATTGATATTATTCAGATATCTATTTTTAAAAGATATCTATTTTCCTGTTCTTTTCTCCTCTGGGAGTGTGTGTAGTAAGTTTGTACTATTCTGAGGTTCTTGCTTTCATTTATATGATAATGACTTCCAAATTTATATCCCTTGACTACATCTCTCTCATAGATGTTAAACATGTTTAACTGCCTACTAGGCATCACCCTTTAGATAGAATCCCAAATTTAACATCACAAGACTGGACCTCTTCCTACCCCTCATCAAATGCACACACATACTTATACACACTCACACACACTATCCTCAAGTACTTTTATGTTTTTGTTTTTTTTTCTTATGTGAATGGTAACAATAACCACCTAGTGGCCAAGAAAAGAAACCCTATATATTTCTGTTGATTACTCTTCCACTCCTCTACACCATCAAAGCTATCACCACTTGGATATTATTGAGGAACAGGCCCCCTGAATCTCACTGCCCTGTTTTTCTCTCCCTTCTCTATTCTCACATTGCTGCCAGAGTGATTTCTGTAAATTAAAGTGGGACAGTTCCTCAGTTTAAATCCCATTAGCTTCTTCCTATGACTTTTGAATAGAGTCGGGACTCCTTAATGTGACCATCAAGGCTCAAAATAATTAACCTTATCTTCCCAGCTTTCCTTTCTTATTATCCTCCTGTGGTGTTCTCTGCTCCAGTGTACCTTGCTCTAACTCTGAGCTGGAATTTCACACTGCCTAGAAATGTTTGTCCTGAGTCCCTGCCCCCCATGATATCCTGTCTTAGAAGTCACTTTCTTCTAGGATCCTTCCCTAACCCCCAAAGTCTAGATAAGATGTTTTGGAAAGTTTCTGGATGCCATAACACCCTGTGCTTCCCTGCTATCTTTCAAAGTAGTTATCACTTCACAGAGGACTGGTGGGTTTACCTGTCTTTATTCCTCACTGGTCTGTAAACTGTGAGATCAGAAGCCATTGACCTTATTTATCTCTGTAACCCAGCACCTCACACACTGCCTGGCATAGAGTGAGTTATCCAATTTGCTAAATCGATGGTTCCTAACTCTATGTTTTAGCCCTGGCTTATTTCCTATAATTTTGCTGCATACTGAGCATTTTTAACTCATTTTTACCTAATTCCTTCACTTCAATAAAACCCAAACTGAACTCGTCTTTTTTCCAAAACTCTAGGTTTTCTTTCCTTTCCATGGCAACACTATTATTGTAATCCCCAGGGCTCTAAGCCCTGGCATCCTCTCAGACTCCTCTCTCTCCCTTGCCAGCTCCCTCAGTGAGTTGTCTGCAGATTCTATTTTTCTCAAAGTCTATCCAATCTCTCCCTTTTATTATTCCCACTTCCACCATCCTAATGTAAAAGATTTTTTACATTTTGACTAGATGACTAAAATAGATGGTCTCCTGAGTTTCCATCTATAATCTCCTTCCAATATATCCCATTATTAGGTTAATTTCTGTATAATTCTAATTATATCACTTTCTTATTCAATTTTTACAGAATCACTCTTCTTTATTGAATTAGAAAACAAATATTCAGCCTAACATTTAAGCTCTTTACCAATATGACCCTGACTTGGCTGTTCATCCTTATTCCTTACTATTTTCCTGTAAGAATGTGATGCTTCAGTCAAACTTCCTTCTTCCATCATCAAGTCCTATGCTTTTCTACCCGAGAACTTTTGTTCACTATCTCCTTTGTTAGTGGAATGCCCTTCTTTCCTTTTTATTTTATTTTATTTATTTATTTATTTGTTTATTTATTTATTTATTTATTTATTTATTTATTTATTTATTATGTACTGGAAGGATCCCCGTGCATCAAATTTAATCATAAAGGTTGCCTCTACCATAAAGATTTCCTGGATTTCACATGATGAAATATGTTACTCCCTCTTATAAACCCTCAGAGTTTTTTGTTTCCTCATATGATATACTAAATCAGTATCCTATTAGCACTTTGCATTTATATACATAAAAGCTTAAGCAACCAAAGGACCAAACAATCGGTCAACTGATCGCTATGATGCACACTGACCACCAGGGGGCAGACTCCCAATGCAGGAGTTGCTCCCTGGTGGTCAGTGCATTCCCACAGTGGGAGTGCCACTCAGTTAACCATTGGGTACCATACGCCAGGCTCACAGATGGCCAGTGCTGCTGTGGTGGCACAAGCCTCTCCTGCATCAGTGGCAGCGCTATCAAGAGGCAGCAATGGCAGATGCCCAGCCTGGGCTCAGCCTCCTCCCTGGCCGCCTGCTGCTTCTGGCACTACTACATCCCCCAAAGGGTTCTGGGTTGCGAGAGGGCACAGGCCAGGCTGAGGGACCCCACCAGTGCACAAATCCATGCACTACACCTCTAGTTTATTATAATCAGACTAGTGGCTCAGAGCCTGGCCTGCACCCTCTCTAATCTGGGACTCCTTGGGGGATATCTTACAGGGAATTGAGCATCCCTCTCACAATCCAGGACCACTGGCTCCTAACCGCTCACCTGCCTGCCTTCCTGCCTGATCATCTCTAACCACTCTGTATACTAGCCTGCTCTCCCCCAACTGCCCCTCTGCCTGCCTGCTCTCCCCCAACTGCCCCTCCTACCTGCCTGATCACCCCAACTTCCCTCCCTGCTGGCTTGATTACCCCCAACTGCCCCGCTGGCCTGCTTACCCCCAGCTGCCGCCCCTTGCTGGCCTGATAGCATCCACCAACCCCCCTTACCCCCCCCCCCCCTCGCACACTGGCCTGATCACCCCCAACTGCCCTCCACTCCTGGCCTGACCTGATTGCTCCTAACCACCTCTGCCTCGGTCCTGCCACCATGGCTTTGCCCAGAAGGGTGACTGGAAGGTCTCCCAGTTTAATTATCATACTACCATTTTACTAGTATAGATGACTCTGACTAACATTCTTTTTTTTCTCTTCCTGTAAATTCATTAAAGATAGGGATGATGGCTTACTTATTTTTGTTAAAAATCCACCCATCACCAACTATTGTCTCCTTGTACATGACTATCTACCTATCTATCATCTATCATCTAATTTATCTATTTAAATACCAAAATGCACAAATTCTAACATGCTCACTGCCTCCGTGAGGAAAAGAATAAAGAAATATCCAGCCCTAACTGGTTTGGCTCAGTGGATAGAGCATCAGCCTGTGGACTGAAAGGTCCCAGGCTCGATTCCAGTCAAGGGCATGTACCTTGGTTGCGGGCACATCCGCAGTAGGAGGTGTGTAGGAGGCAGCTGGTCAATATTTCTCTCTCATCGATCTTTCTAACTCTCTATTCTTCTCCCTTTGTCTCTATAAAAAAGTCAATAAAATGTATTTTTTTTTTAAAAGAAGCATCCATCATTTTGCTTTTCCTTTGCATATATTCATCAGGAAACATAAGATAAAACCCTAGTCAAAGCTATATTTTGTATTTCCATGGCATGCAAGACATGTCTCCCTCCTTCAACTCACAGCCCCTTTGTAAACTAATGAAGACTAGAACCACTACTGGATTAGCTCCGTGCTCTCCTGCGTGTAAGACAGATTCACTTTATCGAGTTGTGCACATACTAAAGGGGGCCTCTCCTGGGATTCACCTGCATCTCCGTGTCTTCCGGGGCTGCAGACAGATCTCAACTTCTGGGCCATTTCAAAGAGCGCAGCCTTTCCTAGGCAGGATTCATGTTCACACTTCCAGATTAAGTTGCCAGTCTTCTGGGACTTGGGAATGAGGGGAGGTTTTGCTGATCAAAAGGGACTTCATTCCGGACTTGTTCCCCAGGGAGAACAAACATGGCCATGTTTGCCCTCACCCAGGCACATTTGCAAACTGAGAAAGACTGGCCATATTCATCCTTTTCCTGTTTAGAGTAATGGGAAGCCCAGCAGGGGCAGTAACCAGGCTCACAAAGAAAAAGGCAAGAGTTTGGCAAGTCTTTGGGAGGCCTAGCAACAAGGCTCACTTCCCCCATCCCCTTTCCCATCCATGTAAAATTCAGGTTGCTTTAAAGCAGCACAAAATCCCTGGGAACTTCTTGTGCCCTTTCAACAATTCAGCACCATGAAGGGAGTTGACTCACTCTCCTTTGTCCCTGAAAGCCAGAGCCAACTCTGGCCACTGCAGTCCAGGCTTCACAAAAGAACAATTTACCCAGGAGCCCTAGCTGACTCCAATCAGTCTCCAATGGCCTCAAAGAGGGGGCGTGTGCTCTAATTATCACTGCTGTCTGGAAATACCTATCGGATGGCCTGCATGTGGAAATGTGCCCATTCACAAATGGACACCTCTCTTGCCAAGTGGAAGAGGCCAATGCAAATGAAAGAACTCTTCTTCCTTTGTAGTGAGTGAACTTTTTCTTTTGCAATTGGGAAGATCAGCTCTGGCCAATTATGAACTGGTTCTGCCCACTCTCAGCAACTAGTTAATTAATTTTGGAACTGCTTGCTTTCTGTGGTCCAGAAGAAAAGACTTAAAAGTTGATTATATATTAATTTTATGTGTATATATATATATATATATATATATATATATATATATATATTCATATCACATGTATACACACACAAATATATGTATATGTATGTACATACACACACACGTGTGCGTGCGTGCACACACACACACACTTATGTAAGGTTTTAAATAAATAAAATGTGTCCGCTGACTCTGTATTGGTCTGTAAACCAGTCCTTAGTTAGCCTGGAGCAAGAGTACTGATGGAAAATTGACACCCAGACACATTTCATTGCCTGATGGATGGGAGAAGTCACCCAGCCATGTTGCCTCATTTTTCTCAGAAGGAGGAGAGGCTATACCTCTGTTCAGAGGAAATAAATCACAGGGTCAGAGGTAACAGGTCATTAGTTTATACAGCTTTATGACCTGTAGTTGACAGTTATTTCTCTTAGATGGAGAAGCAGGAGAGAGAAAACTGTGCTTATTCTCTTTCCCACATCTTCTCTCTCTCTGAATTTGATTTTCTTGTTGTTACCTTCAATCCCAAAACATTGCTTTCTCGTGTTTCTATTATTTATTCTTCCCTATCTCATTCCTTTTTACTACTCTTTGCTCTAGCATCCTATTTAACTTTTCCCAGTTGTGTTTTGTTTTTATTTGTTTCAGATAGCCCTTTATCCTTCTCCAGGAACTTAGCAATACCTTGCTTATTGACAAATTCCTGCCTCCTGAAGAAGTGCTGAATTAAATTATAGAGATAAAGTCTTTGTGCTCTTGAAATTTTTTCTATTATTAAGTTTATTTTCTTAAACATATATATGTTTTTGTATATGTTTATATATATATATATATATATATATATATATATATATATATATACACACACACACACTCTACATTTTGGTTTGGCTTAGAATAAGAGATATAGACAGAGGGGAACAATAGCTATACCATCTTCCTTTTTTCATATTTATTTCTAATTCTTGCTTTCTATTTTATTAAAAAACATAAAAGGGTTAGATGAAAATTAGGGTGAAAAAACATTATAGGTTTCTCAGCAAATTTAAGAATAAAATGAACCTCTGTACATGCATCTATATAATTTACTTGGAAAAACATATTTCTGAATATTAATGGAAAGTTGTCTATTTAGGTTGTTTAAACAATAAAATAAATAAGCACCAAATAAAGAATAGAGCAGCAGAATCTAACAAACCTCACACATACTCAAGAACATACAAATTTAAAAAATGAGTCTGGAAGAGAAGGAAAGGGAACCAGAGGCAGAACATTGCAGACGAATGCAAGATGAGTCATGTGCCCCTCCACATCCATCACAGCCCTCATCAACTGTCAATTACTGCTGCTGCATCTCAGCTAGATCGAAACTCCTTTGAGGGGGCTTTGTGTCTTGTGTGGGGTCCTGTGTCTAGTCTCTGGCACAAGTCTTGACACACAGGTGTGCCCAGTGAATCAATGACTGAATGAGAAGATCAAGGGCTCATTTATGGATAATAAAGAACATTATAAATGGATGAACAGAAAGATAGACACAGAGAGAGTAAAGCAACAAACAGACTGTCAAATTACAGTGGGGAGGGTAGGGAGATATGGGGGAGATAAGAGGTCAACCGAAAGACTTGTATGCATGCATATGAGCATAACTAAGGGATGCAAAACTCTGGGGAGGGAGGGCATGTATGGGAATAGGGTGGGATTGGTAAGATATGTACACATATAATACCTTAATAAAAAATGAAAAAAATAAAAATAAATAAAAATAAAAAATAATGGGGCTCACATTGCAGGGTTGTTCTGTTGCTTATCTTTTATTTATTAAGCTGTAGCCTATGATAAACTTCCTGTGGTCCTCCACTTATGCTGTGTTTTTTCACATAAGTTTCAAACCCTGTTCTTTCTGACTGAAGCAGACCACCTTCTCCACCCACCTTCACCTACTTGTTCTGTTTAGTGTTCTGTGTAGATGACCTTCCTCAGAGATGGGTAATGGCTTGCAACACACAACAGGCATGAAACTATTGGGATTGCATGTTTGACTCCTCTGTTCCTTTCTCTAGTATAAAAGCTAGTTGAGGGTAAAAGCAGTTTTACATATCTCCATATTCTTCATGTTCAACCGAGAGCACAAGGCAGAGTAGAAGCTCAATAGCATGTTTGTTGAACTCATAATAAATGAATGAG
This sequence comes from Pipistrellus hanaki, assembly GCF_964339955.1. Taxonomy (NCBI): domain Eukaryota; kingdom Metazoa; phylum Chordata; class Mammalia; order Chiroptera; family Vespertilionidae; genus Pipistrellus; species Pipistrellus hanaki. Next base: position 58,092,042 of record NC_140503.1, on the reverse strand, counting down.
CACCAACAACAATGAAAATAAATGGAAAGAAGAGAGAATCAAATAATGGTGAGAAATGATGTACTATTGGAGACAGCTCATCTGCACTCACCTTAAGACTACAAAGCACAATATTATCAGGAAATTGCATTGATTTTGATTCCAGTGTCATCCTGTGTGGAGCATCTGATAGACATGTCTGCTGTTCTGGGAGGGTAAAGATAAGTAATGAGGTTGGTGAGGATAGGGTGTTTAGTTGGACTACAAATGACTAGAAGGGACACGACAAGCACTGTGTGTGGGCATTATCTAGGCTGTGAATGAAGACAGTTGGTGTGCGTCCCAATCTATCTTCTGGGATGGATTTCCCACTACCCTCTAATACATTCCCTTTCCTCTGGTTAGACTATATTTTTATGGACTCCATGAATACCCTATTAATATCTACTTCGTTGCCTTTTCTCATAATATCCCTCTTTTTTGTTTATTCCTATTGATAAAAATCTGATCCTTTAAGGATCAATTCAAGTTTCTCTGCCTCTAGGCTAATCTAAGACTTCCAAACTAATCCAAGCCCATTATCTTCAGAACACCTGGAATATTGACACTTATTAGTATATTACACAACCAATGTGGGATGTAATTTTGAATAATGTACTGTCCACTGTTTTATCCACTCATTTTGGCTCCCAACCAAACTATAAACTATTTCCGAGGAGGGATTGAATTTAGATTTCTTTGTAATCCTTCAAAGAACTTTCCCTGATAGCATGCTTTTTATTCAATGCATACTTGCTGATTGAGAAAAATAGGTTTGTAGTTAATTTGAAAAATATATATGCTTAGAAGTAACATGTTCTCAAACAGTTTCTAATAGTCCTCCCTAAATTTGTGTCTTTGTCATACAATTCGGGGCATCCCAAATTTAGTTCTGTAATTTTAAATGTATATATGTTTAAATGTAGTTATACATATAAAAATAGAGATTTAGAAATAGCTATTTTACTGATTTATTGTAAACGTTCTTTTCAAGAAGTTGTTACACTTGCATGCTTCTTTTCTCTTTTTCATTTGGAAGAGGGTATGATAAATAGTTGTTTTCTGCCCTTTGAATAATAGATTGTCACAAATGCTACTTCTGGCTTTCTCCTTTCTCAGCTAAACCTTAGCTCCTTTAGACATTTAAATGTCTTGAACAGATGCTCAATAATATTACTTGGTGGTTTGGCATAGCTTATAGTGCTTATTTATGGAAGTAGAAGAAAATAGAAACATGTATTTTTAAAGCTTTTCTTTCACATATGGTATGCTTTACAGGGAGTGAGGATTTGGATGAATGAAGAGTTGAATGCAGACTAATATTCTCATTTTAGTCTCATCTAAAAAGGGGAAATATAGGAACCATAATGGAAGTGAAAATGCATAAGATGATATTTTACTGTTAACTCAGACCTTTCTTATGCCAGATGGTGTCAGAGGAAAGCTTTTGTTTTCTTAATGATGTGCATCTTCTTTGAGTTTTGTTAGCTAGACATGTTTCCTCTCCTTGGCATTCACAGACACTGTGGTCTTCTTTCACACACCTTAGATACAGTAGTTGGCTTGAATTTCTAGGCAGTGTGTGTCCTCCTGATTGGTTTCTGGGAGTGAAAATTATGCTTCTATTGATCTATTCAATATGCTATTAAAATGTCACTTATTTTCCTACCTTTCTGAAACCCATACTATGCACTCCTTGTTATCAGGAACTCTTTCTGATTTATCTTTCCATTCTAGCCTGGCATATAGCAGATGCCCACAAAACATTTCCCGAGTAATGAACAAATGAAGAACAGCAAATTCATATCTACTTAGATATTTAAAGGAAGTCTTTATACTTCCTGGAGCCATGTAGAACAGAGGGAACATCCTATATATTAAAAGCTTAATATGCTAAGTGTCCAGTTGTCAGGTTGTCCCATTCAACAAATGAAAACATAATATGCTAATGATATGCTAAGGTGGCTCAACCACTGGCTATGACGTGTACTGACCACCAGGGGGCAAATGCTTTGACCAGTAGGTTAGCTTGCTACTGGGGTCAGGCCAATCCGACTGAATGAGATGGGTCAGACATTCCCTTGAGCCCTCCTCCTGTTGACCTTCCTCCTTGGCTGGCCATCCTCCCACATCCCTCCTGACCCTAATCTTGCACCAGTGGGGTCCCTTGGCCTGGCCTTGTAACCTCTCATAATCTGGGTCCCCTTGGGGGATGTTGGAGAGCTGGTTTTGGCTCTTTCCCGCAGGCCAGGCTGGGGGACCCCACTGGTGCACAGATTTGTGCAAGAGTAGTTGTTCCTTCCCCTGGCTGCTGGCACTGGCTTCCCTCCGGCACCCAGGACCTGGGCTGCTTCCCTCGGGCCACCTGCAGGCACTTGGCTTCATCAGGAAGGACGTCCAGAATGATGTCCAGAAGTTGTCTGGTCTAATTAGCATATTGCCCTTTTATTATTATAGATGCTTATGTTGTATCTGGAGCACAGCCAATGTTACCTCAATCAATCCTAAAAAAGTTCATGAACTATTCTCTTATTCACTACCATTTATTGGTTATTTACCAAGTGACATACAATATGCTCTGTCTTTTAAAACATTTCTCATTTAATAAATATTTAATTTTAAATTTTTATTTTTAATTATACTTTACCTTCAATATTAGTTTGCATTGGTTTCAGATGTTTTGCACAGTGGTTAGACAATTATATACTTCACAAAGTGTTCCCCCTGATATTTCAAGTACCCACCCAGCACCACACATAGTTATCACAATATTATTGGCTCTATTCCCTTTGCTGTGCTTTACATCTCTGTGACCACTTTGTAACTACCAATCTGTACTTATTAATCCCCTCACCTCATTCACTTAACATTTTCAATGATCCGATGAATCAGGTATCACTGTTCTCATTTTTTAAATAAGGAAGTTGAGGTTCAAAGAGGATATTAAAGATTTAAATCCATACTTGCCTAACTCCAAAACTCAAATATTTTCCACTTTACCACCTTTGCTGGGAAACAAAGTAGTTGGGACAAAGAGGATAATTAAGTGACTTTGCTGATTTCTTTGTTTTTCCTCTAATATCTTCCTCCTGTATATCTTACATTATGCCTCCTCTAGACAGAAGACCTTATTATTCACTATCAAATATAGAAAAACCGTATGAGCCATCTTGTAGGTTGCTAGTCCAAAGTTAAGTCTATAAATATATCCTGAAACACCAATCAGAAAGAATATGAGCACCCCTATGTTCATAGAAGCACTATTTGCAATAGCTAAAATCTGGAAACAAGTCCAAGTGCTCATCAGTAGATGAGTGGATAAAAAAAAGTTGTGGTACATTTACACAATGAAATAATATTGCAGCAGTAAAAAAGAAGGATCTCTTATTCTTTGAGACTGCGTGGAGAGACCTGGAGAGTATTATGCTAAGTGAAGTAAGCCTTTCAGATCAAGATAAGCTTCACATGATCTCACTTTTATGTGGAATCTAATGAACAAAATAGGCTGATGAACAAAATAGATCCAGAGACATGGAAACATGGAACAGACTGAGGAATTTCAGAGGGAAGGGGCTGGTGGGAAGAGATTAACCAAAGAACTTATATGCATATGTGCATAACCCAGAGGCAGATAATAGGGAGGTAAAGGCCTGAGAAAGGGACAGGAGCAATATCCTTTGAATAATAATCCCTGGTGCAATCAATTGTGACCAGATTCTTAAATTGCATTTCAGGAAGCTTGGCCGCTTTGCACAAGCACCTTCCTTGGCATCATTTTCCAGAAGAACCCTGTGGGTCTGGCAATTGCTCTGAGTTTAATGAGCGGTCCAATCACATGCAGAGGATGCTTCCAGAAGTAGGAGACCTTCATCAGTAGAGTAATTTTAAGCACAGCTTTACTAAAGTTGTATCAAATTTTAATAGAGTCTACTAGATTTAATTTTAAGAGCCTTAGTAGACTAATTGCAATGTACTGTTATATCCAGTATAGCATAGCAGCGCAATCTTATATTTAACCAAAGGGGTGTGTGTGTGTGTGTGTGTGTGTGTGTGTGTGTGTGCGCACAGTGGGGAGGCATTGGGATGTAGGAGTATGGTGGTGAATTGAAAACATTATTTTAATGTTGTTTTTCTATCATAGTAGACAGGTCTTAGTACTTCCCCTCAGGAAAGACATAAGAGTAAAGATAGGGAAGTTAACTAAATAAGCAAAATAGAAAGAGGTTGTCAAGCTCATAAAACTTGATCCTGAGAGGGAAGGAAAAATCAGCTAATTCAATTCTCTAACCCATGAGGAATGTCGTTTCCATTTCCATCGGTATCAACTATCCTCAAAAGACTAGATTAGGAGATTATCATTCTTCATTTTGCAAAGATGAATACCAAGAGGGAAGGAATCAACACTATTGTCATAGGAAGGCTTTGGGTAAGCTATACTTACTGAATAGCAAAATATCAGACTTAAAAGCATATCTTGAACCTGAGAGATGGGTGTGATTTTGTGGTATTTAGCTAGGCAGAGATGGAATGTGAATTGGACTTGTTGTCATAGACCTGGATTTTAGTCCAGGCTCCATCATGAACTAGCCATGTGTCTTGGAGCTGTACACATGACTTCTCATCTGTAAAATAAAGAAATAGGACTAAATATTACATCCTCTTTTTGTAGCAATAAATTACAAGACCTAAAGAAAATATTTAATTCTGTCAGTGGATCAAATATAGAACATGTTACCCTGAGGTTATATTGACTAAAAATAAAAATTATTTTCAGGGATGTGAATTTCAAGCTTTCTATGATATTCTGTTCTAAGTATTATGTCATTATTGCATCTTCTCCTATAGACTTCACATCTTTGAGACCTACATTTTTCTTTATAAGATTAACGGGCTTGTTTCAGGCCCTTCCCAAAAACTCATAGTTGGGTTAGAGAGGTGTCAACATTCATAAAGATAATATCAAGCTTATTATGTGCCTTATACTGGTTGTGGACTGGACAAGGGCACCCTATTGAAGAAGCAAGCAGGGTCTGTAAGCAGTGTGCCTTTGTGCGCATGCATCCATCTGAAGGCAGGCATGCCTTTTTTAATTCACTCCAAGGTATAGTATGCGCTTACCTTATTCTGGGAGGTGGTATTCTCCTATTTGTTCCATGATCTGAAAAGGTCTGAACTGAACCAACACTATGACCATCCATTCCTCGGTGCTGAATATACATCACAAAACTAATTACAAGAAACTCTCTAGAGCTAAAAGAGGAATGATATAGATCAGTTCCACTTAAGGGCCCAAATGTTCCAGGCAACTCAGATTAAACTTTTGCATTAGCTTAGGTTATTATAATAACAGTACATTATTATGGGAGGACACATTTTTTAAATACAATTTATTGGCCAAAATTTCCTTTGGGTTTACTTACATTGAAATCCTATTGAATGATCTCAAAGGAATAAACCAGATTACATTTTTAGCATGCATAGGACAGTCAAAAGCAGATTCAAACACTATCTGTTGGTGCCATGCCTGGCAGAGAAAGGAAAATATCAAGAAGCATTGTTGATATTCCTTCTCCCTCATGAAATATTTGATAAATTTTTTTTTGTAGATACTCCACAACCTATTTGTAGTTTGGATTGCAGATGTGATGTGTAAGGCTGGCCTAGAATTTGATGGAAAATGTAAATTGTCCCAGCTCCTTCCGAATCAAATCAGACTGAAAATGGCTCCCCTAGCTCTCCCTTCAACCATAAGATGTTCCCATTAGTGCCAATTAAGGCTGAGACCCTGGCAGTCTGTATGCATGATTCATTAACGAGAAGCCTCATTTACAGCAGAGAAAGCAATGACATAAGCAGCTGCAATCATTTCTCACCCAGTCTACAAGGACCCATGCTGACCTCTCACCAGATAAGCTTCCCTCCCTCTGGCTGTGGCAGTGTGTGCTCAGGGGACAGTGGGCAATGGCAATCATGACAATGAAATCCTGCCTGATAGTCCAGGTCCCATGCTAATTTCAGACCAAATATGCCCACGACTCCACCCCTCCCTTCTCAAATGAAATTCCCAATTCAGTTAAGAATGGTACAGAGAAGCCGAGAGAGGCCCAGACCTCTATTACTCTGCAGTACATTGCTTCTCTACAAGGTACCCACTTCATCGACACCCTCTAAACCTGTAGAATATCCTATTTGTCTCTTTATTAACATGAGTCCAGTAATCAAACTGGATCAACGAATTTATAACCCTGCTCTATGTCAGAGATGCTGATGTTTACAATCTATATGCACATACATTTAATTTTGCCTAAGTATTTCATTACTATGACTCCATATACCATAGTTACTATTAAATGATAATAGCCAAGACATATATTTTTTCCTTTGTAGCAACTTCCTTAAATGGGCATACAAACAAAAAGTGACTGGGATGCTGGGTGCCAGCCAGTCTCCCAAATTGCCATAGTCAGAGGAGTAGAGAGAAGGCACTGCCAAATCCGAGAAGTCAAGTAACAGTAACACATTTTAAAATGATAAAGGGCTCTCTCTGCCTTTGAGGGAAAAATAATCAAGGCCCAACTCTCTTTTATCCATGAACTTGGCAGGCATCTTTCTCCCCACTCCCATCTTTCCTGCTCTCGGAGTTGAGCATGAGACACTTGCGTTAAGCCCCACTTTTCTTAAAACAGCATCAAATTCTAAACAAAAATCTCTAGGTTTTAACTTTATAATTTTCAGTTATTTCAAGTAGGAACTGGATTGAAATATAATTTTGTACTTTCTACAAGCAATAGTGTAAGTAACATTGAAAGGGAAGAGAGCATGCTATTTAGGAGAGTCTATTGTTTTTGTTTTTTTAAATATATTTTTATTGATTTCAGAGAAAGACGGAGAGATAAAAACATCAATGATGAGAGAAAATCATTGATTGGCTGCCTCCTCCATGCCCCCTACTGAGGATCCAGCCCACAACCCAAAGCATGTGCCCTTGACTAGAATCAAATCCAGGATCCTTTGGTCAGTAGGCTGACACTATCCACCGATCAAAACCAGTTAGGACTCTATTGTTTTTTAAGCACCATTAAACCTTTTAGAAATAGTGCATTTGATCAAGATCCCAGCTGAACTATTAACAAGCATGACACCTCAGACAAGTCCCTAAACATCTACAGGCCTCAGTCTGCTCATCTGTAAAATGAGAGCATCACATTAGGTTTTTTCTGTGGATCTGTATAGCTCTAAGGAGCTATATGATTCTATCAATATATGTTAATTGAAAATGACTCTTACCTGGGTATTAAAAATCAGTGGCCCAAAACACTCATGGAATGAAGACTATTTCTAGCTTTTCTTTTTTCCTTCTTCTGGATGAAGATGAAAATAGCAATTGTTTAATCTGGGGCCTTGGGGGCTACTTGCTTGTACTCAGGCTTTCTAAATAAGTGGAGATGCATTAACTGGCTATCTTCTGGGTCTAAACTGCCTCTAAATTGATTGGGGATTTTGCTTTTTCCCTGTGAGATCCGGCAGTGGCTATGTACACAAAAGAAGCAATAGTTACACAAGGAGACATAGCTCTGTTCCCTGGAGGGCTCTAACTAGAACAAGCCTCAGCCCTGCTCAAGCCTCTAGTAATTTTCTAGCGGATGGAGGGACCAAAAATTACTCAGGCAAATTATCCAGCTCTGATATATTTAAACAAACTGGAAAAGGATTTTATGCATCTCATAGAGGCAATAGGATGCCCAGTACACTGTATTGACTATACTAAGATTTATTATTAACCATCCACACCCAACACTGTGAAGGTTACTCATGAGACTATATATTCGTTTTATGTTTGTGAGTTGTCTTTATTTTAAATATTATGTACAAAGGATTTGGTGACTATAATGTTGTTGTTCTTTTTCCATAAGACTATGTAGTAAGATCAAGCAAAGCTTAATAATACCAATTTATTTTTTTGTTTTATTTTTAATTGTTATAATCACGTAACATTAAATTTACCATCTTAATTGTTTTTAAATGTACATTTCAATTGTGTTGTGTATATTTGTATTGTGTGCAACAGCCCTATAAATTTTTTTATCTTGCAAAATTCAAACTCTATGCCCATTGAAAACTAGTTTTCACCCCATTTAACATCTTATTTCTATAAACTTCAATATTTTAGATATGTCATAAACAAATACTTTTTAAACATACTGACATATTACTTTTTACTTCTACTTTTATTTATGTCTACTAAATGACATATTACTTTTTACTTCTGATTTTATTTGTGTATACTAGGAAATCTGGATCATGTAGGAATAAGTTATATATATCCTATATAATAAAAGGCTAATATGCAAATCAACTGAACAGCAGAATGACCAGTCGCTATGATGCACACTGAGCACCAGGGGGCATATGTTCAACACAGGCGCTGTACCCTGGTGGTCAGTGTGCTCTCCCAGGGGGAGCACTGCTCAGCCAGAATCTGGGCTCATGGCTGGCAAGCACAGCAGTGGTGGAGGGAGCCTCTTCTGCCTCTGTGACAGCACTAAGGATGTCCCACTGATGGCTCCTGGAATGGGAGAGGACACAGGCCAGGCTGAGGGATTCCCCCCCCCCACCCTATCCTATCTAATAAAAGAGTGATATGCAAATTGACTGTCACACCAAGACACAAGATGGCCACCCCCATGTAGTCAAAGATGGCTGCCCCCATGTGAACACAGATGGCAACCAAGAGATGGCTTCCACAAGATGGCCTGCAGGGGAGAGCAGTTGTGAGAAGTTAGGGGTGACCAGGCCAGCAGAGGAGGGCAGTTGGGGGAGACCAGACCAACTATTATAGAGAGGGCAGTTGGGGAGGACCAGGCCTACAGGGGAAGACAGCTGGAGGGTGGGGGGGCCTGCAGGGGAGAGCAGTTGCGGGGGACCAGGACTGCAGGGAAGGGCAGGGAAGGGCAGTTTTTTTTTTTTTTTTTTTTTTGGGGGGGGGGTTAGGCCTGCAGGGGAAAGCTGCTGGGAGGGACAAGGCCTGCAGGGGATGGTAGTTGGGAGGGGCCATGCCTTCAGGGAAGGACTGTTGGGGGGTGACCCAAGCCTGCAGGGGAGGGCATTTGGGGGGACCAGGACAGCAGGGAGAACAGTTGATAGGGGCTAGGCCTACAGGGGAGGGCAGTTGGGAGCCAGCAGTCCTGGATTGTGATAAGGGATGTCTGTCCACCAGTTTAGGCCCGATCCCAGTGGGATCGGGCATCTCTCAAGGGATCCCAGATTGGAGAGGGTGCAGGCTGGGCTGAGGGACAACCCCCCATGCATGAAAGTTGTGCACCGAGCCTCTAGTGTGTGTGTGTGTGTGTGTGTGTGTGTATGTGTGTGCGCGCGTGCGCATATATATATATATTCTTTTTTAAAATAATTTATTTTTTTAAAGAAGTTTTAGGTTCATAGCAAAATTGAGAGGAGGGTATAAAGACTTCCCATACACTCCCTACAATGACACATACACAAACCTCTTCCATATCAACATCTCCCAGCAGAATAGTACACTTGTCACAATAGATGAACCTACATTGGCATAATTATCATTCAAAGCCCATAGTTTACATTAAGGTTCATGCTCAGTGTTTTACATACAAATATACATTTTATAGGTTATAGCTATGCATGGGCCAAGTTTTTTTTGTTTTTTTTTTTAATGTTAGGGTTACCACTCTGTAAAGTATATGATTGTCTAACCACTATATTGTGCACCTGAAACTAATACAGAATGATATTGAATGTGAACTATAATGGAAAAAATGATAAAAAATTGTATGTAATATGTTTTTAATCATAATAATAATTACAAAATTAGAAAAAAAGAAATGAGCTCTCTAGCCATGAATAAAACATGGAGGAAACTCAAAAGCATATTACTCAGTGAAAGAAACCAATCTGAATGATTGGTTTGATTGATTCCAACTATGTCACATTGTGGAAAAAGTAAAACTATGGAGACTGTGAAAAGATCAGTGGTTAACAAGGATTGAGGGGAGAAAGGGAAGAATAGGTGGAACACAGAGAATTTTTAGGGTAGTGAAACTATTCTGGCCTAGTGTGATACCATAATGATGTGTATGTGCCACTATGCAACTGTCCAATTTGTTCTTTTCAAAACAAAGCAAAAGCCCATGGACTGACTTATGGACACAAGTTCCACAGGGCAAAATGTGTCCCTACAAATGTCTATTGCAAAGGATGATAGAACTTTGGATTTGTTCCTCCATGGCTATCTCAGTGGAACAAGTGTTATAATTTCATTTCTTGTGAAACTATTCAGATAACCTCTTACACAGAATTAGAGCTTCTATTAAAATGTGAATTCTGTCCCCAAGCTTTTCTCCTTTCTTACTTGAACACGAAACAATTGAGAGTTCTATGAGTGTAATGGGAAAGAATTAGTATTATCCTTGTCAGCATCTTTAGAGGGCCCGATTAACACAAGAACCATTTCCTCTAGCCTAATGATAGTACAGGCTGCCTGTACTATCCCCAAACAATTGTGCAATTCAATTGTATCCAGCGTGTTTTTTTGACAGACTGGCTAATAGAGCCTGCTGAACAAAAGTATTCCTCTCAATTTCAATCACAAAGCAACCTCTAAGGAAGTTCTCAAGGCTGCTAAGTAAGCTAGACTTAAAATATCAGACTCACCTGTGACACTCTTGCCTTAACAGTGATGTTGAATACAGCAGAGGAGTTTAAACAGGAGAATCTGCAGTATGAATGACAGCAAAAGGTCATGTACTGTAGTACAGAGGAACAAAAGCAGGTGCAGGGAAAATTCTTTTAAAAAATTTAAAAAGCTTACATTCTTCTTTTACATGATAATATAAGAAATTACAAAAGTTATGACATGTCAAATAGTTACTGAATACTGCAAAATCTTCTGCATTATTGCATAATATATATATATATATATATATATATATATATATATATATATATATATATATATAATTGTCTCAGAATGTGACTGTGTTTGGAGAATATAGGGCCTTCAAATATGTTATTAAGTTAAAGTAAGGACTTAGGTTGGGCCCTAATTCAAACTGACATATCTGTACAGGATGAGAAAATTTGAACAGAAAAACAGACACCAGAGAGCCAACCAAATGAAGAGGCAGCAAGTGAGTGGCCACTTGCAAGCCAAAGAGAGTAGCATCGGAAGAAACCAATCTTCCTGGCACCTTGATCTTGGACTTCTAACCTCCAGTAATTGGAGAAAATAGGACTCAGCTGTTAAGCCACCCAGCCAGTGCTATTCTGATATAGCAACATGAGCAGACTAATACAGCTCCATAGAACAAAAATACAGGTGTCAGCTATCTTTAATTTAGACATTTTCCTTCTAATTAGCTCAAAGAAAAAAATATAGCTCTTAATAAGCTCGTAATACTCGTGTCTTAAAAGTGGTCAAATTCATAGACCCAGATCCTATTTCCATACATAATTTAACTTTGATTATTTAGGAAAAGGACTAAAAGCTTATAGGGAATGGAAAAGTGATTTTTTATAGACCCATTCAGTTTTCAGCATTCAGTCTTCTTCAGTCCAAGGAGCTACTGGACATTGTAGCATCCCGTATTCATGGACATGGTAGGTTTATTCACAGTGTGACTCAGAGCAGTCACACCACGGAGAATAATCTTATAATAACAGCCCTGCCTTTTTATGGCAGAGTTGGGTCTTGAAGCAACTTCTCCTGATGTCCAGTCTTTAATTTTCAGTCCTTAGGCTTACACAATTTTAGAACATGTTGGCATTTGAGGATTTATTAAATACTAATTATATGACCAGTAAGTACTGTGCTTGGGGAAATAGAAGGATCTGAAATAGTATTGACACTTAGTGGAACTTGTCCTTTTTTTAAAGGAAACTGAAGTTTAAAATAACTAAGATTTGTGACCTTGCCATGTTGTTATGCTGTGTGCTCCTATGCATACTGAAAAGTAAGGCCTATTTTTAAATAGTTTTTTAATTTATTTATTTGAATTTATTGGGTGACATTGGTTCACAAAACCATACATATTTCAAGTACACAACTTAATAAGACATCATCTGAAGACAGCATTGCGCACTCCTTGCCCCAAGCAAAGTGTCTTTTTGTCCCCCTTCCCTACCCTCTCTTTGCCCACCTCCATCCATCTTTTCCTGGGGCAATTACTGCACAGTTGTGTGTCTATGTGTTATGTGTATATGTTTTTGGTAATATCTTCACCTTTTTTTCATCCAGTTCCCTCACACCCCTCCCCTCTGACAGCAATAAATAGTATTTAAAAAAAAATATATATATATATATTATTGATTTTTTTACAGAGAGGAAGGGAGAGGGATAGGGAGTTAGAAACATCGATGAGAGAGAAAGATCGATCAGCTGCTTCCTGCACACGCCTTATTGGGGATGTGCCTGCAACCATGGTATATGCCCTTGACCAGAATCAAACCTGGGATCCAACTCTCTATCCACTGAGCCAAACCAGTCAGGGCAATATAAATAGTATATTTTATGTATTTGTCATAGCCCTTTATGACAGTGCCTTAATTAAAAAACTTTACAAAATATAAAAGCATATGCTATCATTTTTAAACTCAGAAGAAATATAGTTAATCACACATTCACACACGCACATACACACACTTGCTTATACAAACATTACTTCAGACACTGCCACTGGTTTACCCATTGAGGCGTTTAATCCCTTTTAACACTGAAAAATACTTTCTTACATAGCTGATCTCAATCTCTAATGCAGCAGTTTATCTATTTCTTCTATTTAGGTCCACAGTACAAAGAGGGAACTATTGGTCCCAGTTCTTTTTATGTCAGCTTTTCCCACACTGAGGGACTTAGTGGTGAAATAGGTCATGACTGTCAATAATAATAGCAGACTTGAATTTTATATAACCTTGATTCTTTTCACTCCAAACACCTGGGAAATAGAGGGTGGGAATAACTGATGTTTGGCAGCATTTTTATACATTGCCTATAATCCCTTTTCCAACAAAAATTTGTCCTTATCAGATTTATCCTAATTCTTTTGTAAAATCTCTAGGGGAGAAAAAACTAGAATAATCAATAAAATTGCTCCTGTTTGTGATTGAAGAAAATTCATGAAAAGAAAGATGACCAAGTCCCTTGGACTCTTCCTGTGCTATTCATGTTAAACACTTGCTAAACATTTTTTAACAAAATATAGGTGCATCAAACATGTTATTTTGTTTATTATAATTTAGTTCAGAAATCACTAAATTCTTAAATTCTCAAATTGTTAGCCTTTACATTAACAGTAAAAGGTCTGCTGGTGTTGGAGAATTATTGTTGGTGTTGGGTAAGCCCTGATCCCATGGTAAAACTGGGTCTAGGAACCCAATTTAGCACTCTTTTCAAGTGCATGTTGAATTTTTACCAAGACATGTTGACTATAAACAAGTATTATTAAATTTCAAAGGTTGATATCATAGAACAAATATTCTTTGACTATAATAAAACTGAATTAGAATCACTAAATATTTGAAAGTTAAAAAGTACATTTTAACCAATGAATTAAAGAAGGAATTGTAGGAAAAAATATTCTGAAATCTTTTATATAATAAAAGGATAATATGCAAATCGACCAAACAGCAGAAAGACAGTGCCCTTGCACAGGGGGAGAGCTGCTTAGCCAGAAGCCAGGCTCATGGGCAGTGCGCCTAAGTTCTCAGTCGGATATCCCCTGAGGGCTCCTGAACTGTGAGAGGGTGCAGGCTGGGCTGAGGGACTCCCTCCCTTCCCCACAAAGTACATGAATTTCCTGCACTGGACCTCTAGTAAATTATAATAAGCAACATATTAACATGTGTTTGATGCACCTAAAAGAGTATTTAGACTTATTTTTTGTTGAATTTTGCTTTAAATACTTACATTGGAAAGACTTATTATGATTTTAGTGAAAAATAATACCCATATTAAACAAATGATTTCAAATAATAGAGAGGAGAAAATATTCACAAACTCATTTGATGAGTCCAACACAATCCTGACAGAAAACCTTACAAAGACATTACAAACAAATTACAGAGCAATAGCCCTCATAAACCTAGTGCAAAAATCTTTAACAAAACAGTAAAATATCAAATTCAATAACCTCTAAAAATGACAATGCATTGAAGCTGTGTTATTCAGAGTTTTCCAGAGAAGTGGAACCAATGGGATATATACAAAGGAACTGGCTCTGGTGGCAAATTCCAAGATCTGCAGGGTGAATAGTCAAGCTGGAAACTCAGGAGTGCTAATGATTTAATTAGTTCTAGGCCAAGTCAAAGGCCTAAAAACTAGGATAGTGGAAGGTGTAGTTCTTTTGGAAGGGCAGCAGGATAAGACCCAGGGAGAGCTGATGTTTCAGTTAAAATCTAAAGAAGGAAAAAAGCTACCCTCCCAGTGTGAAGGCAGTTAGGCAGGAAGAATTCTCTGTTAGTGGAGGTTCATTTTTTTTGTTTTATTTAAATCCACAACTGAGTGGTTGGGGCCCACTCCAATTAGGGAGGGCAATGCTTTTTACTCATTCTACAGATCTCAATATTAAGCTTATGCTAAAACACCCTCACAGAAACACTCAGAAAAAATGTTTGATCAAATATCTAGGCACCCCATGTCCCAGTCCAGTTGGCACATAAAATTAACCATCACACTTCCACCTCCTGTCAATTTGGCACCCTTTGCGTTCCTTGAAGCCACATTTGATCTCCAAATAACAGTGTCAAGGTCACCCTTCCTCACTTTAGGGCAATGTTTTCAAATGTGCAGAATCATCTATAACCTAGACTCAAGTCTGTCAGTTGATCATGGGAAACTGCATGAGCCATAGGTGCAGACTGAGGAAGAGAAAATGATGTTGGAGTAGAGGCCATAGGTACTTTGGCCATTTTTTCATGTAACTTATTTGTGCTTTCAGAGCCTGCTGGATCTTCATGATATTCATATCACTTCCATTTGATGATGAAATACTTGTTGTGCATCAATTTTATGATTTGGTGGGTCAAATCAGGTCCAGTTTATGGTGGGAAGTGTAGGTTGCATTATAATTTGGTGATCCAGGTTTAAGAGTTTAATCTCTACTAAGTCCCCGTAAAGGACCAAGAGCTGTTTCTCAAAAAGAGAATAGTTATTCACAGAAGATGGCAGGACTTTGCTCCAAAATAGTAAGAGCCTACATTGTGATTCAACTATAGAGGATTGCCAAAGGCTCCAAAGAGCACCTCTATCTGCCATAGACATGTTAAATACCATTGGATCTGCCAGGTCATATGTTTAAATTAGCATATAAGCTTGTTTGGGAGGCTGGACCTATTGCAAAACTTTCTCTTGATCTGGGCTCCACTCAGAACTAGCAATAACTAATTAAATTGGCTGGAGTAATATTTACTTAAGAAATCACAATGCCTCGTGAGCCCTTTTGAATTTTTGAAGCAATAACATTTACTTAAGAAATATGTTGCTTCAAAAATTCAAAAGGGCTCACGAGGCATTGTGATTTTTTTTTGGGGGGGTGGGAGAGGATTGTGGGAGGGGCCATATGCAGAAAGTTATTCTTCATCTTAGAAGGAATATTTTGACATGCCCCAACCTCAAAACTTTCATGGAGATATAATGCTTTTGAGTTCCTGTTGGGTATATGTTCTATCCTCTGACATGCAAATATCTTACCACTAAGTATAAGTTCATAGCTACATGCTGGGAACCAATTCATAATTGTTTCATCAAAAGTTTGATGGTACTTGGGCTCAACAAGTCATATGTAATTATCTGTTGAAAAAAAAAATCTCCCCCAAACCTGAATAGGATGTTTGTTAACTGCCAGATTGCTCAGGGTTTACATGTTATTGCCTCCTGTTGGCCAAACACCTGCACATCTGTATTCCTAATCTATTCCCTAATCTGACAATGCTTCTGTAAACCCTACCCTTTGAAATCCTACCTTTTGAAATGTATTATCTCCACCTTGCCTTAGGACAAATTGTGTTAATAAATAGCTGAAGCTCCTCTGACCCGCAATGCCTTTCAAAACTATCTTTCATCTTTGGACTCCTTATTGAATCTATGCATTAACTCCTTTCTCCAGATTGCTTAACCATTTGTAATGCTGGGACAAGAACCCTGGCATTAATGGATGCTGACCCACAAGCTCCAATAGCTACATTCTTCTCACTAAGTCAAATCAACACAATGACAGCAATGCAATGGACCAATATGATACATTTTGGAGGGGAAAATGTGTCAAGATGCTATGAACTAAATTGTGACACAGAACTGGAGACTTGATATACCCTAGAGGTAGGACAGTAAATGTATATTGCTAGACTTGCCATCTGAAAGCAAACTGCTTCTGGTGGTTCTTATTTATAGGTATGAAGGGCAAAAAACATTTGTCAGATCATTAGCTGCATATCAGGTACCAGGTGATGTGTAAATGTGTTCAAAAACAGGAAATCACATCTGGTGCAGTTGCTGTAATTAGAGTCCCCACCTGATTAAGGTTAGATAATTTACAGTTACTCTCCAAGAGTATTCTGCACAGGCTAAGTAGGTGAGTTGAATGAGGATGAGGGAATGGGAATCATCACCCCTGTACTAATGGGAATACTAATCTCTGCAATCCTTCTAGAAGAAGAGTATTGCTTTTGGTTTACTATTTTCCTATGCAGAGGCAGTTCTGGTGGCTTACACTTGGACTTTCTCACCCAATAGCACCCACCCAATGGTTAGGGAACCAATGTAGATGTTTTCCCCAATTTATTAATATATCTATTCCAATTATGCATTTTGGAACTGGGAAAATAATTGAAGGATGGGTTCAAGACCCCTTTGGGCACATTATGAAATGGATCTCAGCTAAAACTCCATTGACCATCTGACCTCCATAAGCCCTCACTCTAACTGGTAAATCACAGTGATGTTTTAATGTCAGTTTAGAACCAGTGTCCAGTAGTCTCTGAAAGGTTTGAATATTTCTTTTTCTCCAGTGTACAGTTACCCTGGTAAAAGTCTAGAGATACTTTTGGGGAAGACTGAGAAAAAGATTAATAGTAAACATTTTTGGAAATGTATTTGTGTTTTTCCTTCCTTCAATGGATGCTAAGTCTGTAAAGTGACTCAATTCTGCAAATTGATTAAGGACCAGGACTATTTCCTATTTTTTAGAATTTGTTTTTATAGAGAGAGGAAGGGAGAAGGAGAGGGAAACACCCTTGCAAGAGCAAAATGTTGATCAGTTGCTTCACATACACACCTTCCAGAGGATTGAGCCTGAAACCCTCATGGGATACACTCAATCAACTGAGTGACAATGGCCAGGGCCATGACTGTTTCTTTTTATGACTTGTATGTTTTTAAGTTCACCTAGAATTTTTCTATTATATAAATCAAGTAAGAATTTGGTAGGTTTCTTATCCATTCTACTTCCAGGAACATCATGATCAACTAACTGCTCAATAGGTCTGCATGCATGAGTTAGAATATTCTGATTGCCACTTTGACTGTGACATCCATTATGTATGCCTTTGGTGTTTGATTGCCACCAATTGGCCCCTGCCTTCCAGGATCCAATTACTATCATTGAATTTAGATATCCCAATTCAATAACTGTCCTCAGGACTGGTCTATAGAGAAAAACAATCATAAAGCTAACCCTTCAGGGATGCTGAGACTTCCCTTGCAAATTATTTCTCAAAGTTGTGGTGAAAGGTTTGTCTTTTGACCCTCCCAGGGTAGATGAATAGGTATTAAATGAGAAATCCATTGTAACATTCTAATCTTCCTAAATCTTTGAATTTCTATCTCTACATTAAACTAAGGAAGGTCTGGAATTTCTAACTAACTCACTGTGGCCATCTTTTGCTTCATGTATAAGCCAAACAAACAAAATTAACTCCTTGAGATGCAACATTAGATAGATAATCTCTTCCTAATGAGTTCACATCAATAAATTCAGCCTGATCCAACTTTATCCTTCTTCTACCATTATCCCACAATTTTAGTAACTATTTTCACACATGTTCCCTTATTTGCATTTGTTTAGATTAGAAATCTCAAGTAGTTTTTTTGGAGTGTAGTATCCTCACAGATCACAAATTTACCTCACCTTTGAAGGTCTGCTGGGGTTTGACTCTAGTTATGTCTAAAAGCAAATAAAAATGACAATCTGGTACCATCTCACCCGTCAGAATGTCTATCATCAACAAATCAACAAATGACAAGTGCTGGTGAGGATGCAGAGAAAAAGAAACCCTCATGCCCTGCTGGTGGGAATGCAGACTGGTGCAGTCACTATGGAAAACAGTATAGAGTTTCCTCAAAAAACTAAAAATGGAACTCCCATTTGACCCAGTAATCCCACTTCTAGGAATATATCCCAACAGACTAGAAACATCAATCAGAAAGGACATATACACTCCTATGTTCAGAGAAGCACAATTAGCCATAGCTAAGATTTGGAAACAGCCTAAGTGCCCATCAGTAAATGAGTGGATTAAAAAACTGTGGTACATCTACACAATGGAATACTATGCTATGATAAAAAGAAAGAATTCTTACCATTTGCAACAGCATGGGTGAAACTGAAGAGCATTATGCTAAGTGAAATAAGCCAGTCAGAGAAAGATAAATATCCCATGATCTACTCATTTATGGAATATAATGAACAACAAAACTGATGAACAAAAACAGATCTAGAGACAGAGAAGCATGGATCAGACCATAAACCCCAGAGGGAATGTAGGGGAGGGTGGGAGTAAGGGGAAGAGATCAACCAAAGAACTTGTATGCATGCATATAAGCCTAAACAATGGACACAGATGACAGGGTGGTGAAGACATAAGTGGGGACATGCAATGAGGTGATAAGGACACATATGTAATACCTTAATCAATAAAGAAATTTAAATAAATAAATAAATAAACAAACAAACAAATAAATAAATAAATAAAAGCAAAGAAGCGTGGCCTGAGAGTATCCTGAGTAGAATTAGCATTGTTTTGCATGGTCAGTGACTCAGGGGAGACCATTAATGTTTTCTCAGGTAATGTAGAGTTAGTCTCCTTAGAGTTGGAGGAGAAACCACTTCCACTGAGTGTGGAGTACTTCTTCCACTGGCAAAGAAGACTCATCAGAATTTAGGGCTCATTGTCTCAAGCTTCATCAGGGTCTACGCATACTTCCCAATCCAACTTTCATGATCTAATTCCTTCCCAATCAATGCCCTCACTTAACAGTAGATGCCCTTGAATTATAATTCATCCAGTTACAGAATGAGATTTGGACTTGATTTTCATCAGTTTCAGCCTTCAGCTACAGTAGGTAAGGGTCACCTTCAGGGGACACATAGAAGCTTTCAGGTAATTTGTGCAGCACTTGAGTTGGGAATTTGAATCCCTGAGAGCATTCTTTTATTTCCTCATTTTGTACAACAATATTGGGAGTAACTAGACAATTACATTATATTTGTTAGTTTGACCAAAATGTTCAAGGTTTCATATATGCAGTTACCCAGATACTTGCTTTTTATAAGTGAGTGATTAGAAGAAGTATTTGATGCTGGTATTTTGTATGTTTATTGCCACATCACATCATGGGCTATTACTGCTTTCTTCACTATTGGAAATGAAGTCATTAACACCTTCAAACCTAACCAGATTAGAGAGCCAATACCAGAAACCCCAGAACCAAGTTAGAAAGCTCATCCTTAACATTCTGTTCCTCTAGAAACAGTCTCTATACCAAGATTTCACTAATGAGTTCTTAGTGAAACATAATACCCATCTTAAATTATTTCAGATAACAGAAGAGAAAATATTTCCAAACAATCCTGATAGAAAACCTTACAAAGACATTACAAAACAAGTATAGAATAATAGCCCTCATAAATATAGTACAAAAAAATCCTAAACAAAATATGAGCAAAGCAAATGTAGTAATTTCTAAAACTAATAATGCACCATGACCAAATAGTATTTATATGAGTAATTTAATATTGTTTTAACATTTAAAAATCAATCAATGAAATCCATTATAGTATAAAATAAAGGAGAAAAATCTGTGATGTGTTGAATATCATTATTTTGATATAAAAGGGCAGAAAATCTAACCAAATGTAAAGCCCATTTAAGGTATTGAAAAAGGAAATCTCTCAGCAAGCTTGAAACAAAGGGGAACTTCCTCACCTTGTTAAATGGGCAATTTATGAAAAAATTTACAACTTACATCTACCTAATATTTTCCCTAAGATTGGGATTTATACATGGCTATCTGCTCTGACTACTTCTATTCAACATTTTATAGGAGGAATTGGACATTACAATAATAAGTGAAGAAGAAATAAATAAAATGCATGTTGATTGGAATGGAATAAGTTAAATCATTTTTATTCAGAGACAACATGATAGTTTTTGTCGGGGGGGGGGGGGGGGAAACCCCTAAAGAGTTAACATTAAAAAAGCCTCCTCAAACTAAGTGAGGTTTATAAGACCTGAGGTTATAAGGTGAATGTACAAAAATCAATTCTGTTTTCATATTCTAGGAGCAAATGATTTTAAAATTTTTAATTACTTTTACATTTGTTAAAAATATTCATAAAATACATAGTGATATATTTTTAAAAGTCTTGCTAAAGCTCCAGTTCTAAAGTCACTGAACATTGCTGAAACAAATAGAGAGACATATTCATAGTATAAAAACCCCAATGTTTTAAACATGCCCACTTCTAAAAAATTAATCTATAATTTAGACCACAAGATTTATCATCTACACTAATAAAAGAGAAACATGCAAATTTACCATCTCTCCACTATACCCACCAGCCAATCAGGAGTGAGTATGCAAATTAAACCAACAAAGATGGTGGCAGCCAGTAAACTGGAGTGAGCAGGAGGCTTGGTTTGCCCTGGGTGATGGAGAAAGCCAAGCTTCCCACCTTCCCTGGCCACTGCTCAAGGATTTTTGGGGCCCAGATTGCTGGGGGGCATGACCAGCCTGAAAATGGCCCTCAGCCCCTTTCCAAGTCTGGCCAGGTATCCCAGAGGGGACCCCCACCCTGAAGGGTGTATGGCCAGCCTGAAAACAGCCTTCAGCCCTTCACCCAGGCTGATCAGGCACTCTAGTGGCGACCCCCACCCTGAAGAGGCTGTGGCCAGCCTGAAAATGGCCCTTAACCCCTTACATAGGCTGGCCATGCCCCCCACGGAGTAAAAGTCCTCACTGGGGGGCCTGCAAATAGCCATTAGCCCCTCACCCAGGCTGGCCATTCCCCTATGGGATGAGAGTCCTGCTGGGGAGCATGGCCAGCCCGTAAACAGCTATCAGCCCCTCACCCAGGCTGGCAAGGCACTTCAGTGGGAACACCCACCCTGAAGGGGGTGTGGCCAGCTTGAAAACAGCCCTCAGCCTGTCACCCAGGCTGGCCATGCCCCCCCCAGAGGGGGACCCTCAACCCATGGGGATGTGGCCAGCCTGCAAACCACCACAGGCCCCTCTCTTAGGCTGCCCCATTCCCCAAGGGAACGCACACCCTGATCCAGGACACCCTTCAGGGCAAACCAGCCAGCCTTCACCCATGCACCAGGCTTCTATTTATACTAATAAAATGGTAATATGCTAATTAGACTGGGAGGCCTTTGAGGAGACCTTCCAGATGTTCTTCTGGACAAAGCCATGGTGGTGGGGCCAAGGTAGAGGTGGTTAGAGGCCAAGAGGGGAGAGCAGTTGTGGGTGATCAGGCAGTGTGTGTGTGGGGGAAGCGTTGGGGGTAATCAGACTGGCGGGGGGTGGGGCGAGTAGGGGTTAGCAGACCAGCAGGGAGGCCCATGGGGGCGAGCAGGCTAGTGGGGAGGGAAGATGGGATGAGCAGGCCAGCAAGGGGGCAGTTTGGAACAAGCACACTGGCAAGGGGGCAGTTGGGGTGAGCAGGCCAGCAAGCAGAGTGTTTAGGGGCAATCAGAAAAGCAAACAGACAGGTGAGCCAGCAGTCCTGGATTGTGAGAGGGATGTCCGACTACCAGTTTAGGGCTGTTCCCTGTAAACTAGCAACAGGACATCCTTCCAGGGGTCCCAGATTGGAGAGGGTGCAGACCGGGTTGAAGGACACCCACCGTCCCCTTGCATGAATTTCGTGCACGAGGTCACTAGTAAATTAAATTAATCAAGACAGCATAGCGTTGTCATAAAGATAGACAAATAGACCAATGGGATAAAATAGAGGCCAAGTAAACCTATGTTAATAAAAAAAAAAATTGGGTTTAAACAAAAGTGCCAAATCAATTCTATGAGGAAAGAACAGTCTTCTCAACACATGACACTGGGATAACTGAATATCCACATGGAAACAAAAGCATTCAGCCCCCCCCTTCTCATGTTATACACAAAAATATTTTGAATGGAACATAGACATAAATATAAATATTTTAAAGACTATATATAATAATCATTATTTAAAACATTAAGAACATGAATGGGCAAGCCATAGTATAAAAGTATTCAAAATTTTGTTTTTACAAATAATATTTGACAAAGGATATATCTGTTTGCAGAATATATTCAGAATTCTCATGATTCATTAATAAAATAAAAGTTAATCCAATAAAAATATGAGCGAAGGATGTGAACAGAGACATCACAAATTAAGTTACACAGTGGTCAATAGGGACATGAAAATGTACTCAGCATAACTAGTTATCAGGGAAATGCAAATTAAAACAATTTATTATAAAATCTCTATATAAAACCCTAAAATGCAAATAGTCCAAAATGCAGAACAACTGGTTGCTATGATGTGCTCTAACCACCAGGGGGCACGCACAGAACATGTAGTGGGATGGTGGAGCAGGTGAGCAGGGGCGCCAGACCAAGGCAGGGCGCTGGTTGATGTCATTGGGGCGGACCTCTGGTGATTACTGAAAATTCTTTGCTTCCACATGCCACAGTCCTGCCTGGTGCTCACACCTGCTACAGGCACCAGGCCCACCCACACCACTGCTGGCATCCAGCGCTGGTCCCGATCACTTGGTGCTGTCAGCAAGTGTGAGCCGTGACTGCCGGCCCCAATAGCCCCTGAGGGTTTCTCCACCTCCCTGCTCCTGAGGGGCAATTGGGGCAGCAGACACACTTGCACCCATTGCTGGCACCATCCCCAATGGCTCTGTGCCACTAGTGGGTGTGAGCAGGGCCAGTGCCATCAGCATGTGGGAGTGGTGGGAGTGGGGCTGCTGGAAGACTTGTGACCAGGGCTGCAGTGGGGGAGGCTGGGATAGGGTACGGAGGATGGGCTGAGACCAGCTTCTTTGCCCACAGCAACCTTGCAACCTCGCAACCTCACAGCCCACAGTTCCTTTCAAGGTGCATGGATTCATGCACTGGGCCCCTAGTATCAAATAAGATGGATAAAATATAAAAACTAATGACATTGAACCTGGAGCAACTGGAACTCTCAGATATTGCTGATTTTAAAATGGTTTAATAATTTTGAAAGAAGATTTGGCAGTTTCTTTTAAATTGCCTACACTTTGATCCAGCAATCCCATTCCTCTGTATTTATCTAAGAAAAATGAAAATACAGTCTACACAAAGATTTGGACTAAAATATTCATAACAGCTTTAATCACAATAGCCAAAACCTGGAAACAGTCCAAATGTACATCTGCAAAAGAATGGATAAACAAGCAATTGTATAGCTCTTACTTCTTAACAATAAGAATGAATGAATTGTTGGTTCACTAAACAACACAAATGGCTCTCACAAATAACATGTAGAATGAAAGAAGACAGATACAAACAGTACTTGCTGAATGATTCTGTTTATGTTAAGTTTTAAAACAGGCAAACTTCTAAAGTGAGGAGAAAATCAGAATATTGTTCGCCTAAGTTGGAATGAAGGGGGTATAACTGGAACAGGATACAACAAGCTTTCTGGGGAGACAAGAATGCCCCATATTATGAGAGAGGTGTGGATTGCAGGTTACTCAGTTGTATACATTTTTAGAAGTATAGAGCTAATAATTCTGTATTTTGGTATATAAAAATTACCTCAATAAAACAGGTAAAATACTACTATTATTACTGCTGTGAATCAAGTGGTAGATAGAAAATGGATGACAGTATAGAGAAATAAGATTGGTAAAATATTTGTAATTATAGAAAGTAGATAATAGGCCCATGTGTTTCAGTATATTATTTTGTTTACTTTTTTAAGTTTTAAATTTCTTATAGTAAAAATTAAAAAAAAAAATTTGTTATGCAATACAAACAATAATATTGTAATTATTGGAAAATGGGGTTATCCAGTAATCATTTAAGACTGAAATCCTTATACCAGTATTTTTAAATCTAACACAATAATTCTAATTGATCATGTGTACAAATAAAATATTTTTTAAAACTAAACAATCACTTAGAATAAATCAACAATAAGAAGACAAACAACCCAATTAAATAGTGGAAAACATTTTTGGATACTTCACTTAAATATATAAATGGCCAATCTATACTAATAATAGAGAAACATGCAAATTGTCCAGGATGCCATCACATAACAACCAATCAGGACAGGGGCAGGGCGTGACAGAGAGCTCTCAGTATGCCTATGCCCGAGGTCCAAAAGGCGTAGAGAGAAAGGGAAAAAAGATAGGCAGTTAGTGGGATTAGGCCAAGAGGGGAGAGCAGATGGGCAGTTAGGGGGATCAGGCCAGGAGGAAAGAGCAGATAGGCAGTTAGGGTGATCAGGCAAGGAGGGGAGAACAGTTAGGGCCATCAAACCAGCAGGGGAGCAGTTAGGAGCATCAGACAGGCAAGTAGGTGAGTGGTTAGGAGCCAGTGATTCAGGATTATAAGAGGGATCCCGGATTGGAGAGAGTGCAGGCCAGGCTCAGGCACCCCACTCTCGTGCACATATTTCATGCACCAGGCCTCTAATAAACATATAAAAGGACATTTAACGTCATTGGCCATGAGGAAAATGCAAATTAAGACCAAAATGAAATGTCACTGCACACCCATTAAAATAGCTAAAGTGGAAAAGATGGACAATACTAA
Organism: Pipistrellus hanaki; assembly: GCF_964339955.1. Taxonomy (NCBI): domain Eukaryota; kingdom Metazoa; phylum Chordata; class Mammalia; order Chiroptera; family Vespertilionidae; genus Pipistrellus; species Pipistrellus hanaki. The sequence continues at coordinate 58,066,937 of NC_140503.1, read as the reverse complement.
GTCTTGACAATGATGTGGAACAACTGGTGGGAAAAAGCAAAGTTAAATATTTACTTTTCAAATTTGCTGATGATTTCACTCCTAGATATTGAAATAAGGAAAATGAAAACATGCCCACATAAGCACTTGTAAAGGAATGTTTATAGTAATTTTATTCTTAATAATAAAAACTGGAAACAATCCAAATATTTATCAACTGGAGAATGGATAAATAAAATTTGGAATATCTATACAGTGGAATGCATTTCAGCAATAAAAAGGAAGAAACTACTGATATGCACTTCAAGGCTGAAACTCAATGGAATTGTGTTAAGGGAGCCAGAAACAAAATATTCACATTCTAAAGTTCCATTCATAAGAAATTCCATAAAAGAATCAGGACCGGGGCAGGGCGTGGTGGAGAGTTCTCAGTGATGCAAAGCAGATTAATGGTTGCCAAGATTCCTTGGGTAAGAGAAAGAAATTGACTGCCAATGGCCATGTGATGAAAAAAAAAATACTTCCTATGGTGATTGTAGTAGCAATACTATAGCTGGACACATTTGATTAAACTCATAAATTCAAACACTTTAAAAGGACAGATTTTGAAAATTAAGAAAATGTATTGAGAATGTTGTTACATACTCAGAATCTATCTTCCATGGAAAGTTTAATTTTCTTCCTAATATGTACTGATTTACTTCCTAATATGTACTTGCCATTTTGTTTCTGATAAATAACAAATATGATCACAGAAACTGTTGTGGTAAAAAAAAACAAAAAAACAAAACAAACAAACAAAAAAAACACCATTAAACATGAACATATAGAATGGCAACCAGGCTTATACTCTGGCAGAGACCCTTAAAAGCTCAGGAAACACTAAGATTTACGTTGACCTAGTCCTATGACTTGCTGTAGTGAAATGTCCACCTACTGAAATTGCTAATGGGCTGTGTGGCTTTTAATACATAGTTATCAAATCAGTTTCAGTAAAGGCCAAGTTATTATATGATACTAGTGACCTGGTGCACAAAACTCATGCACATTAAAAGGGGATTAATTAGAGGAAATTAATTTAATATTGCTATTTGCCATTTCTTTATAATAGAAGTGTCAGAGATGAAAGAAAATTAGTATATGTATATAAAAACCTTCCTCCTTGTCAAAGTCTGGGGCTCACCATGGGATCCAGAGTCAAGTCCCCGCCCACCCACATGCACCTCAAAATCTTATAAGACCCAGACCTGCCCCACCCCCCACATTGGGCTAGATTCAGACCTAGTCAGTCCCACCCTTGTCAAGCCCTGCTGGGCAGGGGAAGTAGCCTCAGATCCCCCGGCTTTGCACCAGGGCGGGGGGCATGGCTTGAGGTTTCCCAGTCCAGACCAGGGTGGGGGCATGCCTTGAGGTCCTCCTTCAAGCCCCACCAGATGCTGGGGGAAGAGCCTCAGTTCTCCCATCAAGCCCCACTGGGCTGGGATGGGCCCGAGTTCCCCAACCCAGCACTGGGGGTGCACCTTGAGGACCCCATTCAAGGCCCACTGGGGGGGCGGGAGCATGGCCTGAGGTCCTGTCAAGCCCCACCTCGTGGGAGGTGCAACCTGAGGTCCCCCAGCCTGGAGCTGAGTGGGGGGAGCAGCCTGAGGTCCCCTAGCCCAGCACCAGGATGAGAAGCACACCTTGAGGTCCCCTGTCAAGCCCTGTAGGTTGGAGGGTGTGGGCTGAGATTCCCTGCCATCCTGGCCAGGTAGGGGACATGGCCTGAGGTCCCCTGTCCAGCCCCATGGAGTGGGAGAAGACATAGCTTCAGGTCCCTGCTGATTGCTCCTTAAGGCTCCTTCTGGGTGGGAACTTGGCTGTGGGTGCAGCCATCTTTGTGATGGAGTGGTCAATTAGCATGTTCCCTCTTTGTTAGATAAGATTCTACTTGCAGACTTTACCTTATGGCCACAAAGTGCTTTTGTAAGATGTTGTTTTATAGTGTGATTTCACAGTATCTGTTTCTTTCTGAGTGAGAGAAGAAGAAAAAGCCCAGTTTTTGCTATTTGGGTGGGTAAAAATGGGGTTCAGAAAATAACTTGTCAGTCATTTGACTAGTGGTAGTATCAACCTACCCATGAAACTTTTTGGACCATTGTTTTATGGATGAAAAAAATTCAAAAAGTATCTTAGTAGCATCCCTGAAAATTCAGAATGTGAATAATCTCCCGACATCTTTAAACTCCTAGCTGCCATTTTTAGTACCAGAGGTCACAGAATGCATTTTTTAGTATAGCATCCTTTAGGGAAAGTAGGTAATCCCAAGCTTTCTGACGGTTTCCTAACAGTGTTTACAGACAAGTAGGATAGTTTGGCAGTAGCACAGGAAAGATCTAACCAAGAGGATCTAGGTTGTGCTTGCTGCCAAACTCAATGCCAAAAATCACTGTTTTGGGGCTCCTTCTCAGAGCTGTGTCCCAGCAACAGGTATTTCTAGAAATAAGAATGAATACTGTGTGTGTGTGTGTGTGTGTGTGTGTGTGTGTGTGTGTGTGTGGCAGGGGGAGAGGGGGAGGTGCGGTTGTTGAGGGGAAGGAAATACATATCAGAGAGATAATGTCTTCATGCTTTCTATATAGTAATCAGGCAGATACATCCACTAAATTTATTAATTCTGAATCTTGGCCATATGTCAGGGTTGTGTGGGAAATTTCTCACTTTCCCTTTGAATCCCAGTATTCTTTCCACTGCACCACTCTGACTCCAGCTGAGGGAGGTGCTATGTTAAGAATGGATTGGCCAGGAAAAGGATAGCCCAGGGCAAGAAGACCTCTAGCTTTTGCAATTAAACCTGGATAAACCAAGCAAGTGGAGGTTATTATGTGATTATTGAGATGCAGAGTGTTTTCTTATGCCCTGAAGTTTCCATTCATTGGTCTTAGTTCTGCCCCTGGATCAAGCAAAACAGGCCAAACATCTCCTTCACATGACAGCCTTGAATTACCATTGCAAATCTGGAATGAATTCTCAATTTTATATTTCTATGCAACATAAAAATATAATATGACAATCAAAACCTTTTTGAACTGGATGTGAATAAGAGTTTAATTTTCTTTTTATTCACCAAATTACAGAAATTACAGTTTAGCTTAAAGTATGATTCAGGTTGTTTTTAACTAAAGCTACTATTTTTTTAAAAAATATTACACCACCTCGCCTCTTTTCTTTAGTCTGACATCAATCACCACAGTCTAATTGCTCTTGTTCTTACTTCTTGGTATGTGAGATGTGGGTGGTCAGTTTGTATGACATATGGTATTACATGCTTGCAGGGTTCCCAATTTTATAGAAATAGCTTGGTGTATTTCACTGCAACATGCTGTCAGGTAAGGCATGTTGGGGAGTGGAGTGGCTGTTGGGATGGTGTGAATTAAAGCCACTTCTGCTTGCAGGCAAAAGTGTGTTGTAAAATCAGGGTTAAAAATATAACAACTATAAAACAATAAATTTATTGGGCTAGACCTAATTTTTTATTGTGGCCTAGAAAGTTACTATGCTAACTTTTACTAAATGAGTTAATTTTACTCAGCCCTAGAATCTTCATTTATAAAGTGGGAATAAAAATGGGAATAATATTGATTTTGCAGGCATGTTGTGATAATTAAATGAGGTACTTTTGCAGACTTCATCTAGTAAAAACACTTGGCTATATTGCTTCTCCTTGTTTCAAAGTTAATGCAGAGCCAGAAACTTTATCTCTTAGCTCTTGATAGATTCTCCATCCCATCCCTCTCTGCCCACCTCTCCCCAGTATTGCTGCTCAGGATACTGTCAGTCCCACATTAAGGCCAGGTAACATTTCCTGCTCTGAGCTCTTGCCGTATCTAATTAGATGATTCTAAAGTAAGAGCTCAGTGGCGAAAGCATCAGATGTGAATCAGGCTGTCTTATTCTCATTTCTCAGGAGAATAAAGGTGCAGTAATGCACAGCCAGGTGAAGGATTGGATCGCAGTTTTAATTTCTGTTTGGTATGACCCTGAGTCACTGAGGCTGTTTTGTCTCTGAAAGTCCTTTTGGTGGTCTTCTCCGGATGGCTTTGGATAGAAGAGGCCTGATGCTCTTGACCAGGGAACCAATGGGAAGGAAACATGTACAGAATACTGATCATGTGCCAAGATCTGTTCCAGGTCTGGGTCTCAAAATACTCATTGAGATATTCATGCACTCATTCATTTATTCATCAAAAACTATTGCAAGTCACTTTCGAGCCAAGTTGTGTGTGCCAATCTCAAAGAAGTGATAATATAGGAAAAAAAGTAAAGTAAAATGTATAAATGTAGAGAAATTATACACACTGTAAATATAGAGAAATTATACTCTCTGGGGTTGGAAAATTTTGGAAGAAATGATGTAGGAACTGAGGTTTTAAAGAGAATAAATTTTCAAAGGGAAGAAGAATCCAGGCTTAGGAAATACACATACAAAAACAAAGGAAGGCTGGGCTAGCATACCTTGTAACGAAAATGTCCATATGTTGATATTACAGAAATTTGACATACAAAAAGGGATTGTGAAAATAGTTTAAGCTAGAAAAGGGGTATTGTGCAAAATAAGACCAAAAATATAGAATTTAACCTAGATTATGTTGCTAAGAAAGAAAGGAGGGAATACTCATTAGTTCATAGCTGGGCTGCTGTGATATAAAAACCCCATTGGATACCAGAATAACAGCCTATCAGGTCAAAATGCAGAAACTTCTAATTTTAAGAACTTATAAGTACTTATTTAAATACTAGGGTTGTAATGTGAAGCATGGTGACTATAGTTAGCATTGTGATATGAATGCTATTAAGAGAGTAAATCCTAAAAATTCTCACCGCAAGGAGAATAAATTTTGTTTTTGTTTTTTTGTCTTTTACTTTTTATCATGTCTGTATGAAATGATGCATGTTAACTAAAGTTATTGTGGTAATCATTTCACAATGTGTATAAGTCAAACCATTATGCTGTACACACACCTTAAATTTATACTGTGATGTATGCCATCTAAATCGCAGTAAATCTGAGAAAGAAAAAAATTATTTTATGTACAAGTACCATCCAAGATCCATTTGAGAACTGAATTTTGTCAGCAGTGGAGTAAAGATTTTGTGTTACACAGGTGATGGGGATACAATTTGTGATGAGGGAGGAGAGGGATTCTTGGGAAAAATAGAGGAGATCAATTTTATGCAAAGCCCCTACCTTTAGAAGGCTATTTGGGAAGGGCAGTGGCAATTTAGACTTCAGAGGGCACAGAGAATTTCTGGTAAACATTAATGTATTCTCATTTTGCTGAAAACACATACTCTTCTAAGTAACAACAAGTTATGTAAGATGAAGTTCTGATTAATATAGGGGAGTTGACATTTATTTTTCACCCAGAACCTGGACTTATATGTTTTACATATTTTTCAGGGTTGGAGAAGAATTTTAAGCATATGGAGTCATGATCAGATTTGCATTTTATAAATGTTACCTTGATCACAATGTGGAAGATGAATTGGTGGGGGATGAGGCTGGAGACAGATAAATTAGTTAGGAGGCTATTGCAATATTCCCGGGGAGACATAATTAGGAATTAAACTAAGAAGAGCCACTGGGAATACAAAGGAGATGATGAGCTTATCTAATAAAACTGGCAAAAATAGCAAACAGAATGGAGACAATTTAGATGTATTTTTTTTAAAGTTGGGATAAGCTATGGATACCTGCTATCATGCCACTTTTCAATATAGCACAGAGATTCTTGTCAATTCAATAATTTTAGAAAAAGCAATGATGTGTATAGATTGGAAGGATAAGACAACAGGTGATTATTTATAGATGATATAATAAGGAATAGAAGCATATGCAAGTGTGTATGCACACACACACACACACACACAAACACTTACAAGAAAATACATAGACAGACTATTAAAACTAGAGTGCATTTATATGCTGGATATATCACATTAAAAATCAAAATGCAAAAGATCAACAAACTGTATTAAAAAATTATGCTGAAGACTACATATCTACTCAGATGTACTGCTCACTCAGCTTTCTCCCTTTTGCCCTTCACACCAGTAAACCTCTCTGCCCTCTTTTTTTAAAATTTATTTTATTTTATTTTATTTATTTATTATTGATTATAGTATCACATAATTGTTCTCATCTCCCCATTCCCATCCCAAATCTCTCCCTACATATGCCCTCACCCTCCTGTTGTCCATGGCCACTGGTTAGGCCCATATGCATACACACAAGTTCTTTGGTTGATCTCTTCCCCTTACCCCCACCCTCCCCTACTTTCCCTCTGAGGTTTGAGAGTCTGATCACTGCTTCTCTTTCTCTGGATCTGTTTTTGTTCATCAGTTTATGTTGTTCATTATTTCCTCTAGATGTGTGAGATCATGTGATCTAAGAAATACCTTTGTAAGAACCCAAACTAAGACAAACCATAATGGTTATGCTGAGAGGCAAATGAATCAGTCTGTAGTGAATTCCTTTCTGGGCCAACAGTTCTTTTGAATCCCAATTTCAATGTCAAATACTTCCTTATGTTCTGATGTCATGTCAGCCATGCTATTTCAGATCTGGTTGGTGGACAAATGGTGGTGATGCAGGTCTGACCGTCTCTGGTTTGGTCCTGGGCATCCTTCAGCAACACGCAGCTGCTCTCTGCTGGTATGGCGAGACATCGTCAGCATTCTCTGCCCTCTTAACAGGCATCTCATAATCCAGCCCCAGGGAACTGCACTATCCATGTGTTTTCCTTACACTTAGTCACACAGCAGCAAAATGTTCTTTATTAGGCCCTCCTGCTAGGACCCTGACAGATATCACTTCTAAAGACTATTCATTCATATTAGCCACCACAGAAATCCTACCTTTCTTGTCTGTCATTCGTCCAACAAATATTTGTTGACATGTGACCCATTATGGGCCAATTACGTTGGACAGGAAATCTGTTAGCTATCTTTTAGGGAAACATTTAACCACTTATTAAAAAGAATCATAGGAAAAGATGGTTTTCTTTTTCCTCTGAACTTTGTCCTGAGTGAAACTTGAAATGTTTGAAGCATCTTCCTATCAGCATGTGGATGAAGTTACCCTGAAGAATTTGTTCAGCATTGAGAGAATGAGGAGATAGTAGAAGAAAGCAAAGGACCAGATTCTAGATAACTTTGACACTGATAGGTGGTAAGCAAGAGGAGTTCTAGAAGTGACTGAGAAAGAGTAACCAAGGAGACAGGAGTTGAATGAGAAGAAAGGACAATTAATATAAATTAAGAAAGGGCTTCAAGAAAAAGGGCATGCCCATATTATCTTTCTGTTGGAGGGGATAGTAGAGTAAGGCCTAAGAAGACACTAGACAATCAGAAGCAAAAGCAGGTGTTAACGCTTCAGAAATAAAAGAAGAGCCAGAACATGGATGTAGACCATTAAGAAAGAGTGTATCTCAGAGTTTTTTTCTGAAGGCATGGCATTAAAAGAAAGAAAGCAAAGTTGTTAGTCCTTTTTTAAAAATATAGGAGATATATTTTGCAGCTGTAAAAAAGAAGGATCTCTTATCCTTTGACACAGCATGGAGGTACCTGGAGAGTATTATGCTAAATGAAATAAACCAGTCAGAGAAAGACAAATATAACACAATCTCACTTATATATGGAATCTAATGAACAAAATAAACTGAAGAACAAAATAGATGAATACATTGAAGCATGCAACAGATTGATAAATTTTAGGGGATGGGGGAGCAAGAAGAGATTAACCAAAGAATTTATATGCTTAACTCCTGGACACACACTAATGCTGTAAAGGCCTGGGAAGGGGGTGGAAGTGAGGTGGATGAGCCAATGGGGAAAAAAGAGGACATCTGTAATACTTTCAACAATAAAGACAAAAAAAACAACAACTAGAAGATAATTTAGGATGAAATAAACCTGTGGATCAAGACTGAGAAATTAAAACTGCAGAAGAAAACAGATATTATCTGTTTGAACAATTAGGCTATTTTTGAATTGTGGATTGCTTTTAATCAAGTCTACCTTATGTATTTGAACATTATACCTAGGGCTTGAAGAGGTATAGGATCTAAATTCCTACTCATGTATTCTCTCTTCATCTCCCTATCCCTCTTCTCTCTCTCTCTCTCATCTCTCTCTCTCTCTCTCTCTCTCTCTCTCTCTCTCTCTCTCTCTCTCTCTCTCTCTCTCTCTCTCTCTCTCTCTCTCTCCCTCCCTGCCCCCTTCTGCCCCTATCCCTGGCTGCTGCTTGAGTTGTAAGCGACTCTACTAAACTACACACCATGGAAAAAAGGGGGAGGGCTGATCAGAACCAGAGCACTTTGGCAGGTGCTCCTACCTCTGATGATGTTTCTGACCAGGGGTCTTTTCACTAACACCTCAAATCTCTATGTTGCAGCAGGACAAGAAGGCGGGGCTTGGAGAGAAGCACAGTACAAAAGAGTTTTCCTTGGGGTGGATACTCAGAGAAGGGCATAAAAAATGTACTGTCCAAGGGAAGACTAACTTCTTCCTCCCTCCCTCTCTTCCTTTTTCCCATTGTTCCCTTTTAAAAAAAAATTACTCATGCCTTTACAATAGTCTCATATATTCAAAAAGTAATCTAGCTTCCCTAATTCATTCTGTACTTCTTGGTGTCTGTCTCATTCCTTCTATTTTATATCAATGTGATTCCCATCCTGCTTGGCTGCAGTGATGAGTCTATGGCACTAGGGTTAATTTTCCCTCTATTTTAATCATTTCTGTTTTCTCACCTTGACCTTTTCTTCATGTCTAATTGGCACCCCCACACTGCTGTGAGAAAATTAAGTCACCTCCATCTATTCCAAAGTGTGCATCGCTCAGTACAAATTATCCATCTCATTTCCTTCCATAGCAGAGGCCCATCAAGATAAGTTAAAAGGAGCAAGGAATGGATGACCTATTTGTTCATGGTCGTTCAAAATTTAGCAGACAGCGACAGCACACTTACTTCATTTCCTAAGGGTCTGAGGTATTTCACAGAAGTGATTTTTAAAGAGAATAGGGACTTTCTGCTTCTAAAGTTCCCATATACAAAAGAAATAACCTTGTATTTTAAAGGTAATCTTCATGGAGACTGACCAGTGTGTAATGTTCTTGCTAAATAGCAGCCTCACTGTGAAATGCAGCTGGAAAAGGAACACGGTGCAGTGAGCACTCTGGCTACTGAGTTATTTTCTTAGCTCTGACAGCTCTGCAGGGGAGGCTGTGCTGCTTTGGGCAGTTACTTCACTTCTCTGAGACAAAGTGTTCTGAATGAGAGCTTTAAGTCAATGATGCATTTCTCATATATTTCATAGCTCTAATATTCTGTAATTCACTTTTGACTTTTTCGTTTAAATGGTTCATAGGTTTTTGAACCCCGCTACTATTACAATGATGCATTTAGATATAGAGTTTATGGAATACATAACACTTTCCAATAAAGGGATAAATGAATACATGTTCCTCCAAATATAACACTAGCATGCTACCATTTGCTAAATATTTGTATCTGTCTTGGTATTTTTTTCAACTTCTCATTCAGCAATAATTTGTATTTTTAAGTGATTTTCAACCCACCTGTAATACCTCTTTCCTCCACTTTCTAATTTGAGGTTTTTAACCTTTGGTGAGTTGGGAAATCAAAAATCACTATACATGCTTACTAAAAGTTTAGGCTAAGTATCAATGAATTCTGGATAAGGAACTGACTTCTTATCTTATGTAACATGTTTTGTATCATTCATTTGGTACCATTTTTGCTAGTTTATTTGTTTTTAAAAATATTTCAAATACTCGAAGTTGTCAAATACATATAATGTCATCATATTAAAAAATTGCAACATTCCTGTAAATAAGACTAATACAAGCAGAATAGTCTCATTTTAAATAGAAGCTAGAACTAAATTCCAAATGTATTCAAAGAATATATATATATATATATATATATATATATATATACCCTGTTTCCCCGAAAATAAGACAGTGTCTTATATTAATTTTTGCTCCCAAAGATGTGCTAGGTCTTATTTTCAGAGGATGTCTTATTTTTCCATGAAGAAGAATATGGCACACATTTATTGTTAAATGAAAATAAAGGAAATTTATTACCTGTATATGGTACGGTAGTATGGTAGTTGTCAACACAAACCAGACAAACTGTGAATCCTACAGTATCAAGAATTTACTCACTTATTCAATGACAATCATGTCATCATCTTCTGGAACATCATCATAACAATCCATTTCCTGAATTTCCTGGTGAATTTCTTGTGACTCCATTTCTTTCAGAATCAGTGGACCAAATCTCTCATGTTTAGCCTAGGGGGGGCTTATTTTCGGGGGGATGCCTTATATTTCACTCAGAAGGAAAACTGTAAGTAGGTCTTATTTTCAGAGGATGTCTTATTTTCGGGGAAACCTGATATATATATATATATATTTAATAAATGAACATCATAGTCATCTCTGTCAATAAGAAAATAAATCCTAACCCTTGGCCCTTGGGTGGTACAGTGAGAAGAACATAGCTTTAGGAATCTGATAAGACTCTGGTGAATCCCAGGCATAGACTTGCAAAGGGGATTATCCTGGGCAATTACTGGGATGGTTGGTTTCCCTATGATACAGGTCAGCATCTCAAGGCAAGGAACAGGGTGGAGAATGGTATAAGGTGGATCTAGAGGGGCAAACAACAAGGTATCCAACACACATGGTCTTGGTAATGCTTTCATATATTTTCCTAATTGCCATTCATTTTAGCAGTTTTTCCAAATTTTCTTTTAAGTTGTAAAAAATCTGGTAGTAATTACTTTCTTTGAATTTTTTCCATGGACACATTTTTCTTTTATAAAATTCTACTTAATTATTTATTAAACTGTATGTTTGACTTCCTCAAGAAGCAGACAGTATGGTGATTACCGGGGGGGGGAAGGGGATGGAAGGAGGTAGAAGAGGGTAAAGGGGGGATAAATGGTAATGGAAGGAGACTAGAATTTGGGTGGTAAACACACAATCCAACATACAGATGATGGATTATAGAATTATACACCTGAAACCTATATAATGTTATTATCCAATGTCTCCCCAATAAATTAAAAAATATAGGTGAGCAAGCTCGATGCTTTTTATGTCATGTTTGGGTCATTTGTGAAAGGGAGAGGGATAAAGTTTTGTCTTCTAGCAAGTATTTATACAATATTTTCATGTGCCTGTGATATGTTTTAAATTTATTTTATATTAATTTTAACTTGGATATTCCTGTGTCATTTGGTTAGTACACATTTGAACTCCAAACCCATGTGAGGTCCAGATCGATGATATCAAATTCTTGAGAAAGTCTTGGATGTTGTCATTCTTTTTCCTCTAGACAGAGCCAAGTAGAGAAAAATAAGCCTCATTCTTGTCCCCTTATGCTGGACTATTTCTAGTCTTCACCTTTTCTAGTTGATGTGAATATTATTTGTGGGTCCTAGCTTTATATCACTTTCTCACAAAAGTTCATGGTCTCAACTTCTATTTTTTAGGAAAATCAAATTGCAAGTTTAGGTAAACCTTATATCAGTAATTAATGCCACCTTCTATAGCAAATGACCCCAACATCTTAGAGGTTTAACGAAGTCCAAGTTTATTGTTCATGTATAATCCAAAATATGTTGAGCACCTCTCTTGGGCAGTGATTTGGGGGATTTAGATATTTTCCATCACATAGTTTCCCCAGTTTCTTTTTCTTCCATATGCATTGTTGGTGAGAGAGAGCTTATAAGAGAGTGAATAATATATATTTAGGTACAATCACTCCCAGCCACAGTTTATTGTTTAGGACTCAGTCTCCTGTTTTCTTTTTGCTTTTGTGAGCTCAGCTAAGAATTTTAATGGATTGTATTTTTAAATGCTTTATTCTTGAAAGGCTTTCAGAATACCTTATTGAAAAGAAGTCTAAATTTACTAATTGAAATGCAGTTGTCCACACAGGATATTATTTAAACTATAACTGAAAATTTTCAGCATCTAACAGAGTACCTGACAAATAGGAAGTGATCAATAAATATTGTATATGTTGGAAAATAATAAACTTGGAGCTCTACAGAAATCTATATGCAGATCAAAAGTCTTGAGTTGAAAAACCCTATAAAGGAGTGCTTCAGAGCTCCAATAGAAATCTCTTGCACATATTTCAAATAGAGAAATCCTTTCCCTCATCCTATGAAATGTAGGCCTCGGCTCCCATAATGTCATTGGTGCTAGAGAGATCTTACTTTTTTTTTCATGTTAATAGTTTCATAAAATGATCATTATGAGTGCAGGGGCTCTGTCTTTTTTAAAAATATATTTTATTGATTTTTTACAGATAGAAAGGGAGTGGGATAGAGAGTTAGAAACATCAATGAGAGAGAAACATTGATCAGCTGCCTCCTGCATACCCCCTGCTGGGGATGTGCCCACAACCAAGGTACAATCCTTTGTCTGGAATCGAACCTGGGACTCTTGAGTCTGCAGGCCGATGCTGAATCTACTGAGCCAAACCAGTTTTGGCAGGGGTCTCTGTCTTATTTCTCTTGCCTAGCATCATAGGAATATGGATTTAGTGCTTGGGTATCTTCAGTTCTCTTTCTGGATTTGCTGTATATTTTATGGTTAAAGCATATAGATCTTGGGGCTCTAAGTTGACTGAAAGGAGCTAAGGATTCCCTTCTCATTTGCCAAGATCTGTCTCATCAGGCAAATGCCATATTTTACTATTAGTCTATCCCAGCATTTTTATTGCATCTAGAGATTTACACAGGGTGCATGTTTAGGGGTCCATAAGGGCCAGACACAGAGGCCCACTTTGCACACTTGCTCCACTGTTGCATTTGCAGGCTTGCACAGCCAGCATTTTTGTTCCCTGGAGAACCAGGTTGGATGACAGCACCTGGAGATCCCTTTTGTCTTTCTTTTAGTTCATTTCCTGGTGTCATAACAGAGGGTGCATGTTCCCTTTGCTGTTGGCAGGTGTCATTAACCACATTCAACCATGTTTTCCCTGTAATTTACTTCTTCTGTTCTCCTTGGAGTAAATGTCACTCATGGTTTCTTGTGGTTCCCATTGGTCTAAAGTGTATAAAATGTAAACCTGAGTCCTAAACTGATGGCCAATCTGAGGTTATTGCAAGCAGGAGATCAGGGGGACCATGACATAGAACTGGGGGCAAAGCTTGGGAATAACTTTGGACAAGTCTATTAACCTGTTTTGGCCTCTGCTTCTTTATTGGTACAATGCACATGTTAACCTATATCATTCCTTCATCTGTGACATTCTAAGATTCTATTTCTTTTTGATATTTCTATTAATGGTTACTTTTTTGCATTTATTTGTGAGTTTAGAAAATGTCCTTACATGTATACTTTAATTATTGGCCTGGGCCATTAATTACTATTTAATATATCTATCTATATATTTAATTTTAAAATATAGATGTATTACAATAAGTCCATATAATCCTGTTTCATTAAAAAAAAAAAAAGGTTTTTGTACTAAGAAAAACACAAATTATTTTCCAAAATGAAATTAGAAATAACCCAAATATTTTCTTGAAATCTTCAAAGCTAGAAGATTGTTCAAACAAATGGTTCACAGAAAAATGTCTTAGCATCCCCTGTCATCTCTTTAACTCTTTATCTTCATGAAACTTTTTAAAACTCTCCCTCCCCCAAATGCAGAAGTCATTATAATTTCTAACCTCTCTCTTTCTTCCAACATTTTCTCTTACTTATTTCCTGTTTTACACAGATTTTTCCTGACTTTCCCAACCTCTGGGGAAGGGGAAATATAATTTATCTTCTGCTCTCAGTATTTTCTTATCCTTGCTTGTATCCTCTGTCCCCATCCAATTCTTGAGCAAAGGGTAAGAGTCTGGGAGGCAGACAGTGAATGTTCACTTTATTACCACGTTGGAGGCCCAGTGCACAGATTAATGCACTGGTGGGGGTGTGGCCTGTGGGAATTAGCCTACTGTTGGAGCACACTGACCACCAGGGGGCAGCTCCTGTGTTGAGTGTCTGCCCCTGTGTGCATCATAGTCATCATAGTCATAGCAACCAGTCATCCTGGTTGTTCTGCTATTCAGCCCCTGGGCTTTTACATATATAGATTCATCTTCTGACTGATGCTTTTTTGAAGATGACTGTGGAAGGGCAGAAATGATAATTCACGGAGGTTATAGTGAGAAAGATGAAATCTGTAGTCTGGGAAACACACAGAGGAAACAGGAATAAACTTCCTAGTTGCAACCCCTTCTCTTCTATATTGAGTTAATTCCCACATCTTTGGAATATCAAGCTGGGCACAGTGCCCATTATCTCTCCTACAAAATACTAGAAAACTGAGAGACCTTCATGGGTTAATTATTATACAAAATAATAGAATATTTAAGTGTTTAATTAGGCAATAATTGTCCTAAAGAGCCCATTCTAAGTCATGTCATTTTTGAGGTAGAAGACTCTAAACAGGTAATCCAATCTTTCTTTCCTTTCATTTATTTACATTCCAACTTGAGTTGGCCAGGTTCTGATGGTGTTTATATCTAATTAAGCTGGGTGTTCTCTAATGATTATACAGTATTGAATTATTTGGACTGATCTCCTGATTGTTTAATCCTTTAAGCAAAAGGCATGCTGTATCATGCATTTAGGAGCATTTGGCTTATAACATTAAATAAAGAACAAAAATAGATTCAGAGACAGAAAAGCATTGATAAGACCATCAAACCTCAGAGGGAAGGCAGGAAAGGGTGGGAGGAAGGGGGAGAGGTCAACCAAAGGACTTGTATGCATACATATAAGCATAACCAATTGACACCAACACTGGGGAGGGGGAGGGCATAAGCAGGGAGGTGAGGGGCAATGGGGAGATAAGGACACATATGTAATACCTTAATCAATAAAAAAATAGAAGAGGAACTCAAGCAATAAAAAAATAAAACAAATGCATATAAATTGAATAGCATAGCAACTTACATGAAACAAGTAATTTGTAGTGATTTTGTTGTAGAAAGTATAATCAATTCTGTCTTAGCTCATTTGGGCTACTTTAACAAAATACTACAGACTGCATAACTTATAAATAAGAGAAATTGATTCCTCACAGTTCTGGAGGCTGAGAAGTCCAAGATCAAAGTGTCAGCATGGTTCCTCTGGTAAGGGCCCTCTTCCTAGTTCATAACTGACACATTCTCACTGTGTTCTCAAATGGTGAAAGGGGCAAGAGAGTTCTATAGGATCTCCATTATAAGAGCATTAATCCCATTTATGAGGGCTACAGTGTCGTAACCTAAACAGACCCCAAATCCCCACTTCCTAAATACCATCATAAGTGATACAGAGATTTCAGCACCCATTTTGGGGGAATAGAGCATTCACAACACAGCAAATTCCTTACTCTGTTGTTGGACATATGAAGTGTTAGTTGGATTAACACACTAAAAATATCTCAATTGGTTCTTTTCTGAATGTTTCCACTTTATAGATTTTTTGTTTCCTAGACATTTGTAGATTAAAGTATACAATTAATATCTGAACCTCTCTTTACTTTGCTTTGTATTCTTTCATAGGAAATAGCCAAGAACTATCCAAATGGAATTTAGTTAAACATAAAATGACTAATAATAAACTGTTCCTAAAAAAATAAAAAGATAAAAAATGAATGCTATTTCAACATGCAAAATGTCTTAAGGGATGCAGCTGATTGATTTTTTTTTTGTTGTGTCTGTGTGTGTGTGTGTGTGTGTGTGTGTGTGTGTGTGTGTGTGCTTATGATAGCAGAACTGAGTTCCCTGTGATTAATTTGACCAATTCTTAATGTTTTCACATCATGACCAAAGGATGAGTGTGGCAGTACTAGTTTTATATCTGCTTTCAAGCAGAAAGAGGGGGAAAGGGATAAGGTTATGTCAGGAATTTTGTCCATTTTAGTTAGGAAAGCATAGGCAAAACACGCCTCAGCAGGCATGTCACTGAATAGAACTGGGTCCCAGGTCCATCCCTAACTGTAATAGGGACTAGGAAGTATGAGAAGAGGATTGCATCAGGAGCCATTGTATGAGGCTTCTTTGAAATGATTGGGGTGCTTCTTTCAAGGAAAATGGAGTAATGACTCCAGAGAAACCAACTCCCACTGGGGCCACTAACCTCTCAGGGGAGTGGAAAATCATTTTTGAAATAAGTTTATTTAAAAGAAAAAGGTTATTAAATTTTTGTAGAGATTTCCTAGCAGGTGTTGATAAAATGGTCTCTTTGATGTATGGGAACATGAGGGAGAAAGAAGAAATGAGTAAGAAAGCAAGAGTATTTGTGGAGAAGGTAATAGAACTGAGACATTTTTTCCTTGTGGGCCTAGAGGTCAGATGTATATTTGTCTGTAGAATTCAGCATCTATTCTACTTTGCACTTTCCTCCTGTGGAATTATTCATCCATTCCACCTGGCTGCTTCTAAGGATTATATTTTAATGAGTTCCTTAGCACCAACATCACTGAGAGGATTACACAGTGACTACTGGACTATCCATTTTCTTCAGTTTTGTAAAGATAAGTGAAGGGCTGAATATATATTTCTTTGAGAACTCAGAGGGCACAATGGTGATACAGAATGAAATAAATAACACGGTCACCATTTAGATGTGGGAAGGCTGTATTCTCTGGGGGGAAAAGGTATTCTGGAATGCTGAACAACTAGATGTACTAGTAGAGGTGTACTAGTTTTCAGAAACACTTGGGCACTGAATCTGCTTTTCCATCTCAGCTGTGGAGATGGCCTCCCTGATTTCAAGTCTGTTTGAAGAACTGCAAGAGCCCAATGTTTAAAAATTCCTTTAAACTGTATGATTAAATGTTAGTATAATTTCTTCTAGATAGAGATGTAAGCCTCAAGTATAAAAGTCATTAGTGTATGCTTCTTTGCCTCTGTCTATTTTTGTTCAACAGTTTGCAACGTTCTTTAATATCCATAAATGAGTGAGATTATGTGGTATTAAAAGCATCGAACAGACTGTCAAACTATAATGGGAAGGTAGGAGAGGGTTGGGGGAGGGTAATGAGATCAACAGAAGGACCTGTATGTACGCTTATAAGCACAACCAACAGATACAAGACACTGGGGGCGAGGGGATGAGGGTAAGTGCCAGGGAGTAGGGGAGGCCTAGGGGAGGTCAGTGAGGGGAAAAAAGAGACATATGTACTTCTATTTGTAATGCCTTAAACAATAAAAAAAAGTAATTAGTGTAGCATGAACAGGGCTTGCAATGCCACTGCAGCCTTGTGCCCTCACTGGAAATCATGAAGCTGAAGAAACTTCTACTGCAATATGCTATTTTTATTCCATCCCTGTGTGTCATCTCGCCTCCATTAAAATAGTTTATCTGTGAAGAATTCAGTAGGAAAGTAACTCTAACCTTAGAGTAGATCTGTGTGTGGTTCGCCCCACCTTACCAGCCTTCAGGAATGCAGTTTCACAGGTGAGGTCAATGATGCAGATAACTATAGTCCTGCCCTCCTTTCTCTGTGCTAGGTTTTCCTGTCACCCTATTAGTACTGTTTGGGGGGAGAACCATGACATTAAGGAACAAGTTGTGCCAACTGCAAGGATGCCCGACAGTGTCTTGTTGACCAAAATGATCTATTATGCCAGCCTCAGCAAATGCAGGAAGTGAATACCACGGAGGAACAGAAAGTGAGACAATTTGGGAGGTACATCCTATGGCACTGATAGCGTGTTATTTATAATCACTACCACAATCCCAATAAGAATTTATTTTTACGTTGGTGGGATGTTAGGAGACAGCTATGTGGGAAACATTGAACCAAGTGTGTGTGTGTGTGTGTGTGTGTGTGTGTGTGTGTGTGTGCACGCGCATGCACAAGGATGTAGTTCTCATCCCCCAAAGGCAGGCCTATCTGAGCAAGCTGAAGCACTGATTTCTAGGAGCCTCGGAGGCAGCGTGGGTGGGTGATATAGGGAGAGAAGGGCTATTGAATCACAGCAAAGAGACCCTGTCCTTCCAGCGTGGTTCCCTACTGTTAATAAAGAAGCAGCCTGCCTCATACGAATGGCTTTAGCACCCACATGGCTGTGAATTTGGAGCAGAAATAACCAGGACAAAGCTGAGAACTGCGGGCTCTAACAAAGGGATGCCAGAAGCCTGTGGGAATAACAGCAGATCAGGAGCCTAACCAAGCAGAAAGCAACAATCTTTATTATAAAGCAAGGAGCAACTGCAAATTGAGAGGCTTGAGCTGTATCAACTAGTTATAGATACAGCAGGAAAGGAAGTCACACAGAGGGATGCCATGTGGAAAATGTTCTGTGAGCTCTTAAGGAAACGCCGAGCAGAGAGCATGGTGTGGAACTAACATCCCACAGGCTAATTCTTGCTGTCAGGTTACGATGCCTTGATTTGCAGTGATTGTCAAAGACACGAGAGTCGCTGAAGTTCATCCCCTCCCTGCACTTAAAATACACCTATCCTAGTAACTTCCCTGACAGCAGGCAGGGCGGCGACTGCTGCCATGCTCAGTCCACCGCAGTGGGGGAAAGCTCCGCTGCCCGGACACTGGGGGTCTGAAGCTTTGCCTTTGAATATGGTTGCTTATCAGATGTGCTTTGCTTCTTCCTTCTTCAGCTGTAGAGTACGCTCAAGCAAAAAAAAAAAAAAAAAAAAAAAAAAAAAAAAAAAAAAAAAAAACTATGTGGTTTGGGGGAAAGAATAGGGGCATTAAGGAAAGCCTTAATTATCTGGTAATTTTGCATTCAGCCAGTAAGTAGTCATGGAGAAGAGCAGAATAGGCTAGCTGTGCTTTCCTAAAGAAATGATATCAGTTATAAACTGAAAGTGTGTGTGTCCCTTCAAAATCCATGTATTGAACCCCACTCCCCTAATGTGCTATTAAGAGGTGGGGCCTTGCAGAGGTATTTCGGATTTGATGAGGTCATGAAGGTGATGTCTTTATGTGTGGGATGAGTGTCCTTACATGAGTCACCAGAGAGCTTGCTTCCCGCTCTCTGCTTCCGACATCATAAGGCTGTAATGTGAAGTCTCAGTCTGCAACCTGAAAGAGGGTTCTCATCTCATCAGAACCTGACCTTGTGGGCACCCTCATCATGGACTCCGAGCCTTCAGAACTGTGGCAGGTGCATTTCTGCTGTTTATAAGCTACCCAGTCTGTGGAATTTTTAGTATAGCAGTCTGACGGACTGAGACCATATCGGAAAACAAGCAGCCCTAAACGTAACGGTCAGTTTACAAGTCACCTTGGGCCTTGTTTTGAATGACTGCACGGCCTGGCTGTGCTCCCACTGAGACTCGGCAGTGAGGGTTACCAGGGTACAGTGTTGCAAACTGACAGAGACTAGGTGTCTTTGAGTGCTGTTTTGTGAAGAAGTGGCTTTCTGACTTGATTAGAATTCTCTTTTCAGTTGAAATATTTAAAAGAAAAACCAAGTACATAATGGATGGATCTACAGGGTTTTATGCTAAGTGAAATAAGTCATTTATATGTGGAGTCTAAAAAAACAAAAACAAACAATAACAACAACAACAACAAAAATACACACACACACACACAAACAGATTCATAGAAACAGAGACCAGAAGGGAAGGGGTAAGGGATGAGTTAAAAGGGAAATGAGAATATAGTCAATAATATTTTCATAAGTTTAATGGTGACACATGATTTACTAGGATTAGTGAGGTAGTCACTTTGTAACATATAAAAATATCAAACCATATATCATACATCTGAAACTAATATAACTAATTTGTTTAATAAAAACATTTTTATTTAAAAAAGTAAAAATCAATAAAAACGCAAATGTATAAAACAAATAAAAGCAGACATTTTAAGATTTCTTATTTTGAAATAATTTTAAATTAACAGGAATTTGCAAAAATAGCACCGAATGGTTTTATGTACCTTTACCCAACTTCCTTAAAAGTAACATCTTACAAAACTGGCATAATCTCAAATATCAAAACCAGGAAATTGGCATTGGTACAACCTATAGGAATTATTGATGATTACTTTTTAGTGAAACTTTAAAATACTCCCTTGATAAAATATAGTTGAGGTAAGTATCATGTTCTGGTACCTTACTTTTGATTTGTTTTGGTGCCTATCATACTATCCCTAATCAACAGAGGGAAAAAAGTGATTGGAACACAGTACTTCATTTATAAAAGGATATTAATCTATGTTTCAAAGAATATTATTGACAATTTTGTGTTTTTAGACTGACGTGTTGTACAATCTGATTAGATAACCAGCTTTTAAAAAAACATTTGCGTTCTGATAACTTTCCTAGAATTAGAAAACATCTCCATCCTCACCATTGAGGCCTTTACATCAGTTCATGCATCACAGGAACTTGCATTATCTTCAACCAGCCAGGGACTTTCACAGAATCCTAGAGCTGAGTCTTGGGAGCACTGCTGTGTGTGGCAGCTACACACTGTTCACTCATGGACCAGAAAGAACAGTCATAGCCAATATTTCACAGTCCTCAGTTCTCTCTCTTTATAAAAAGCTGGAGAGTGTTTTACTTTGGGCTTTTAGAAAACTTCAAATAAATTGTTAACATGAATTAACCCTTCACACTGAGGAGTGTATTTCATACACATAGTTTTTACATAAAGCAATCTTAAGCATAAATGCATTCAGCAAGTTACAGGGACCATATATATAGCTCTATCGTTGGAAATAGAGCCTTCAAAATGCCATAATAAACATTCCTTATGTGTTTGTTTGCTGTGTGCCATGCATTATCACCTCTAGACTTCCTAGCTTCTCTATGGGGCAGTATTATAAGTTTTCTTTTACAGGTGAGGAAACAGGCTTTAAGAGATTAAGTTGTTCCATATCACAAGGCTAATACATAAGTGGAGGATCCACAATTTAAACTTAAGTTGAATTTTAAAAAATCAATGCTTTTGATTGCTATCTAATGAATCCTCACAGGACATTGGGGAAACCTTTATTATAGAGGGGTGAGAGAGTCTCCCTGAGACCAACACAGGTTCCTGCTTACCGGGGGACATCTGGGTGCACATACTATTGTACTAATCACAGTAGTTCTCAAGTTTTCTTTCTGCAAAAATTATTCAAAAGTCAGACTTAAATTCAAGAGTCTTCTCGTCCCACTATTAAGAGCTCACCTATATTTCTTTTTCTGTTCCTAAATGCTACTCCACATGACAATGAAAAGCAAGGACTTTAAAAAATATGAACCCTTTTGTTTCCTTTAAGCTGGAATGCCCCTGGCAAATATTGTTAGGGTATCACAGAAAGATGTTTGAGTTTTGACCCAAATTCTTCTCACAGAGTTTCTGAACCCCTTGGGATTTCCTATATGACAAGGATGATAGAAGCATCTTTTCTTCTAATGAGGTGATTCTAGGCTGTCCCTAGATACCTTCCAGATGGCGACTGAACACCAGGGAGACCAAGCCTTGATTACAAGGTTGGAACTCTCAGCTCCATGCCCCAACCCTGGAGAAGGAAGGAGGGCTAGCGAGTGAGCTAATTTCAGTGGCCAGTGATCTCATCCACCATGCCTACTTAATAAAACCTCCATAAAAGTCTCTAAACAATGGAGTTCAAACAGCTTCTGGGACGGTAAACACCTTGATGTGCTGAGAGGGTGGCGGGGCATGGAAGCTCTGTGTCCTTTTCCCCATAAATTAGTAACTTAATTCAATTGTTTTCCTGGGTTTTGTGAGTTGTTCTAGGAAATTATCAAGTCTGAGATGTTGAGGGAACCTCTGAATTTGTAGTTAACCATGCAGAAGTATGGGTAGCTTAGGCACACCGTTTGTGACTTATATGACTGAGCCCTTTAACTGTGAGGTCTGAGTTAACTCTGGGTAGTTAGTGACATAAATGAACTGAATTGTACAACACTTGGATGGTGTTAGAGACCTGGAGGAGTGATTTTGGAAAAGATACCACATATTTAGTGTCAGAACTTGGAAAAAAATCCCCATACATTTGGTATCAAAACTGTTCTGAGTAAAACAGTGGGGCAGTTTATCTAAGAAGGCTTTTTTGTTTTTAGCTTTGCGTGACTCTTCTTTCTTCCCAGTTGGGGTACTGTAGGCGTTAACTGTAACCAGAAAGAGAGAGGTGGCCCTTGAACTAAAAGGTATTCTTCTTCCCGGTATGTCCAATGTTCTTACTACAGAAGCTTGGGGTAAGGGATGGGAGTTTTATTCTTTCATGCCCACTCTCTGTTACAAAAGGGTGGATTGAGATTTTATGTAGCCTGCAGTTCATACAATGTGGTGAGCCCTCTTTGGGGAATGTAATAAGGATCCATCCTGTGATCAATTGCTAAGGCTTCTTCTGGGTCTTAGAAAAAGGCCGGTGCAGAAGCTTAAATTCCATAGCTTCATGGTATAGAAAATATCAGTTTCTCTTGGATAATGTTGAACTTCTGAAGTGGTAAGAAAAGTGGTCCTGTTTCAGAACCACATAAACTTGAGAATTCCCCAGGGCACTGGGAGAGAAGGGTCAAAGGGGAGGGCATAGGAAGTGCCTGAGAGAGTAATACCCAGGCTTTAGTACTGTCCCCGCATCTATTATAGCAGGGAATCAGACAAATGCTTACTCACTGAATAAATGAGCATAGATGATTCCCTTGGCAGGTCTCACAGGTGTAGTTATTTGATTTAATGAGCAATGAACTAATGCTGCATTGGTGACTTATGCAGATTTTCAATTTAATCCTTTTTAAAACTCATATTTCTCCATTTTAAACATGAGGCTAGGACTTTGACTCTGCAGTCACTCTACATTTAAGACACCAGATTGGTTGTCTTCTCTACTCCAGATGAATCTAGTTCATGACAGAGATGTGCAAATCCGTGTCCACGTATGATCAGATGATCATGCTTTGCAGAAGGGATGTGCAGAAGAAATGCATCCGTCCCAGGAAAAACGCACACCCGGAAAAGTGGATTATATCTGAGCTTTCAGATAGTCTGCTGTACAATTTATTCATCGTGTACTTTCAAGGCAAAAATCTAGGATGTGTAAGTGAAAAGAAAGAATCAAAGCCACATTTGAAACTCAACAAGCTCCTGATCATTTTAATCAAAATTATTTCCAGTCACTGTCACTCCTCCTGAGCAGCCTTTTCTGCCAAGAGGCTCCAGGCCAGTGCAGTCAGGTCCCTGACAGCTTTCTTTATCCATCCAGGAGACAGAGAGCGGGCCATGTGCACCATCTGCCACCCAGGTGCCACTCATTGGGAGGCAGAGAGGAAAAACTTGTGGAAATGCCATTTGGAAAAAAAAATACACAACAACACCCCTGAAACCTGCTCTGAGAGAGACTGCGAACATGTTGAGCATGAGAAAGAAAGAGACTCCCTAAAAAGAGCACAGAGAAAGCAAAGACACACGTTAAAGCTCTGACACATCAGAAGACATTCTCCTACCGCCCCTTAGCCAATTTGATGTGATTCCTGCTTTAGGAAATCATAACACATAAAACATTTCCCTGGCATTTGGGAGTGGTTGATATTAAACTCTTTATGCGTATAAAAAAATCTCCCTGTAACCAATGTGTGCATCTAGCTATTTTTAGGATGGGAGAACTGGGGAAGAAATCCTCCTGACAGGGCATCTCAATCCAGACTTCATCCCAGGCTGTAATAAAAAATTGCCACTGTAGTTATCCTCTGAAATAATCATGACCTTTATTTAGGGGCTAATTAAAGCGCTATCTCAACACAGTTGGTGTTAGAAATGTTGGCAGCCTTGATCTCTAGTGATGCAGCCATTTCATCTGCCACAAAATGATACTGTTTTACTTCTCAGTTAGAAATGCTTAATCCAGATCATTGGGAAGTTTTCAGGAAAATGGACTGATGATGGAATTGTGCTCCATGGCAGAGTGGGGTCATGGTTGCTTATAAGTCCTATGTAGTAAGTTGCTTATCTGGGGGTTTATTCAAAGAAAACCTTAGACTCGGGGCTTGGGAAGAGTTCATAAGGACCTGGGCTGTGTTTCTCAAACTTTAGTAATATGTGACTCTTTTTAAAAAATAAAAAAAGTATTAATAGATTTTGAGTATTACCTTAAATGTTAAGTAAGTTTGAACATAAAGCTAGATATGAGCTCCATTTGCTTACAGCTATTGTACAAGAATACAACCAAGGCAAATTATCATATTCATTCTGAAAGAAACTACCAAGCCAATAAAAGTCACATTCTTGACATCAATTTAATGTGACAGATAGACCTGTTTTGGTAAAATCAAGTTGTCTCTCACAAGATGAATATTTTCCTCGGTGCTGTGGTGCAAGTCCTCTTGAGTTGGCATAAATATAACCATATAAACCCCGTGACAGTCACTACACAGGTGGACAGTGGAGGAGGTAGGGAATTTTCATTTTGACATTAGGGCATGCCAGCATCAGGGAAGTCTGATAGACTGGCCAGAATGTTAAATGTACCCAAAAGATTCTGTTAGATTTAAAGCCCTTCTTTTTATATATTTAAAATAATAATAATCCTGTAATTAAAAAGAACTACCTTCAAAGCAACAAGTCAATCAGTGGTTACTTATAATAGGTCTTTTCACTATTTCCCAACTATTAATATTCTAAGTAAAGAAAAAAAAATGTTGTTGAGAATTTATCTCCAATAGCTCATTTTCCTTTTTACAAAATAGTTCTACATATGTTTAATTATTAAAGCAGAATGTAAAAATATACCAAAGTTGAGACTTGTTACAAACATCTGCAGTTTTTTTGCAACTCTATAGTAAATCTTGCTCAATGCATAATTTATTCAAGCTTTTTTCAAACCTCAGCAATATTTTCTGAGTCTTCCCAAGATGTTTGCTGATAGAAGAGCACATTTTAGTTTATTACCATATTGCTTTTCATGTATTATTTCAGCCATTTTAACTATATATCAAGAAGAACAGGTATTTACTCAATGACACCTAACTTTTTTTGTTTTTTGTTTTTTTGCTATTAAATTGGAAACCTTAAAATTAACTTCCAAATGTTTATCATAAGTTTTTAAAACTTTGTTTTATTTTGAAAAAAATTATATATTTACAGAAATTAGTTTTTAAACCTCACCTAAAGATATTTTGTTCCACTAAATTTTACAGGGAGCAAAAGAAAGGATGGATGGAGAGAGATGGAAAGGGGGAAAGGAAGGGGTGAGAGAGAAACATCATGAGAGACCCATGGATTGGTTTCCTCCCACAGGAGCCCCTACCAGGGCTGGGAAATCTGCAACCAAGGCACATGCCCTTGATTATGAATAGAACCCAAGACCCATCTTTTATATTTTTAATATAACATCAAATATCAAAACCAGGAATTGGCATCTATACAGTCTGCAGGCCTTCTTCATTATTAAAGTTTAGTAAAACTGTAAATATTGGCTAGAGTATAAAATGGCCTCAACAATTACTGAACAAGTAATGAAAGTGTGTATCATGACCTGTCTGCTTAGTCTGTGAATATTTTGCTGCCTAACAAGCTTTTATAGTATCCATTACTAATCAACTGAGGAAAAATCCATGCTTGGGGCAAGGTTCTTTATACTAGATTTAAGTCATGTTTCAAGT